>NC_137456.1:194401242-194771567 GCF_964235325.1 Thermobia domestica
CACTCACATCAATTCGACAATCGACATAACGCTTACAACATCTTTTCGACCACACGATCACTTAACTTCATACTCACAACATTAACATCTATCACATTCGACCTCACACTTAGAACATCCTTTCGACATTACTCACACGACTTTATACTTACATCATGATCTTGACATCACGCTCAATAAACTCACGATCAGTTCGTGAGGTTGAGGTCACGTGCTCTTGGTATCAACGCTATTTGTATTATTAGATGACATATTTACGAATAGACAATATGTTTGTTAATTGATGGTGCTCATAAATGAGACGAGACAGAAAATATTTTCTCGTCTCGAGACCCATTATAGAACTGTTGTCTAGTCTCGATTTTCGGATTTTTTTCTCGTCTGGTCTCGATTTTTCTTGTCTCGTTTTGTAATTTATGTAGAAAATGTATGCTCTGTTGGTTTCTTAATTTAATAAAGAATTGATCAATAGCCTTTCGCTGCGCAAGAACTCCTCAAGAGTAAAATGTAACAACATTTAAATATGTTTATTATTACAGTATATTGTATACTGACTTGCATATCTTCAAACATTTATTAGTGCTCTTCATTTTGTTCGTATAATCACCTCATAAACTTATAGTTTCTATATTACGAATCATGTAACAATGAATATTGTTTGAGACCTAAAACTTGGACGAACTATTATAGCCCACGAAACTACAGAAAATTTACGAATCGTCTCAAATTTGAAAATATATTCCACTAAGTCACTTCATAATCATTCACTTTCATTAATAATGTTTTACTGTACAGGCTACACGGCATAACAGTGAGTTGTAAACAGATATATTTCATTTTTCACTTACAATTGATTAAATACATGTTTTGTTTCCTTTTTTCCTACAACTTTTAAGCTAGGGATGGGCACGAGCGAGTTTTCTTTGAAACTCGACTCGACTCGAAACAGAGATCTTTTACCTCGACTCGAGAACTCGGCTCGAAAAGTTTCCTTCAACTCGACTCGAATTTTGCTCGAGTTTCGAGTCGAGTCGAGCCAAATCCTGTATGTAGTTTCAAGTACTCTCTTGAATTATTCCATATAGACAATATAATTATTATCAATGTTACTACTTCTACTACAATTATTATTATTATTATTATTATTATTATTATTATTATTATTATTATTATTATTATTATTATTATTATTATTATTATTATTATTATTATTATTAGAACACCGTGTATAAACATGAAAGATAGGCAGTTTGTATCTGAATACGAAGAACTAGTTACTGCAACTTAGGTAGTCGTGAAGTCTAGGAGGCAAGAACGTTGTTCATGAGGTTGGAATTTGAATCCCGGGGGAGCAAGTATTCGGGCTCGAGCCAAAATTTGTTAAAAGTTATAGGGCGCCGGCCAAACATGTTCAAAACTACTCGGCCCGGGTTTGTCAACGGCTCGAACGGCTAGGCTCATAGCTCATTCGCTATGGAGCCGAACCGAGAAGTAGGGATGCGCACGAGTCGAGACATGTCTCGAATTTCGACTCGAATTCGAGTCGAGACAAACTTCTTTCTCGACTCGAATTTCTCAGTCGAGACACGAGTCGAGTCGAGACTACTCGTAAAATTCTTGATTCGACTCGAATGTCTCGAAAATCTTTGCTTATTTTTAAAATTATTTCGAAGTAACTAATCACACAGAAACAGGTATTTTCCTTGAAACCAATACCATACCAGCATTTATTACTTCGAAAAGGTACAGGTATTTTTAAAGTTAATAGTTAACCTTTCGCCAGCGGGCTTTAATTTTCTTCTCATTTCAGTTAATTAAAACTAATAATTATATGTCATGATATCTGATAGACTTTAAATATGCTAACAACACTTAAGTAACTATCCAGATATCTAATGTGTATAAAACTGTTGCGCTGAAGTGAACTTCGTAAATTGTCTAAGTGAGCAATTGGCAGTCTATAATAATTTATTGGATTTAGTAAAAATTTAGTCAAATGCTATATCTGGAGCATTGGATTAATTCTGATAAATCATTATTATTTAAATCAAGATTTAAATCATTTGATTTTTTAAACAATCAAGTGATTATTAAAATCAAATTCCGAAATAAATTAATTTGAATTGAAAATAAGTAAAATCCCTTTTCTGTTCTGTTATTTAGTCAAATACTATATCTGGAGCATTGGATTAATTCTGATAAATCATTATGATTTAAATCAAGATTTAAATCATTTGATTTTTTAAACAATCAAGTGATTATTAAAATCAAATTCCGAAATAAATTAATTTGAATTGAAAATAAGTAGTAAGACTATTCATGGCTTTGGATTAATTGTTTTAACAAAAGAGACACTGACCAAAGCTTAAAACTTTACTTTATTTTAAATTATAATTTGTAACTGTTTCGGATATCTAGCATATCCTTCTTCACGCAATCACGCAATTAATTGGGATAAGACGGAAGTATTGGAGATGGAGAAAAGAATGATAATAAGGAAGTGGAAAGAAGCGGATTGGATAAAGAAGGTAGGAAGAGATAAACTGATGAACTGGACAGGGGGCTTACCAATTAATGAATCATGGCAAGGAAGTTTGAATAACATAGAGAAGAAAAATAAATAAATAAATAAATAAATAAATAAATAAAAATAAAGGGCCCTTATAAGAACCAAAAATAAAGGAAGTGATTAATTGGAAAGTGAACACGAAGACTTACAGGATGGGCTGAAGGCCTCGGTAAATAAGAAAAATAAATAAATAAATAAAAATAAAAAAGTACAACAATGACTCTATATATGACTGTTAAAAGAATTTAAAATTTTTTTATAACAATGAATATATATATGAAGGTTAAAGAATTTAAACTCTGTTATAACAACATTTATATATATGTCTGTATTTTCATTAATTTCGATCGTGTCTGAAGAAGGATATGCTAGATATCCGAAACAGTTACAAATTATAATTTAAAATAAAGTAAAGTTTTAAGCTTTGGTCAGTGTCTCTTTTGTTGAAAATAAGTAAAATCCCTTTTCTCTTCTGTTATTTCAATTATGGAGGATAATAATCATAATACGATGAGACTCAAATGTATGTACAGCACAGTATGAAAATGAGTGTTATGCAGAGAATGAATAGGGAAAATCCCATTTTGAACGGGTAACAAGGCAATCCTGCTTTCTTCTCTTCGTAACATAGGGTTTGTAAATCATAAACTATTCCAACGAGGAAATCACCATTCGAATTTAAGAAGAAAATTCTTTTATGTGCATGTCTGTTTGTTCCCAGATTTTATTTTATTTTATTTATTTATTTTAAGATTTTATAACTTTAGGCGAAATTTATAGATTTTATATGTATTTCGTGCCGCAAGCTAGTTCTGATTTTTTAAAATATGCCCTACCAAATATCAATAACGTTTGGGAAAAAATGCAATGTTGATAAACGTTGTTGTACTTTTTCCGTAATGCTTAAGAAACTTTGTTTGGGATTGAAATAGGTTAACGATTGGGGATTAATTGAAAATTCAACTCCGGTACTTTCACTTAAATTGTATAATTAATATTTAATACTAATTCCTAATGTTTTTTTCTTCAGTTCGCGATTTGTAGTATAAGAGGAGAAAGATTTGGTTTAAATAAAAAAAAATAACAAAATGATTTTTTCCACCCTGCATAATTTACACGCATTTAGCATCTAGCATCTTGATTCTCACTTCTGGAGAACAGAAAAAAAAAATTAAATAGTTCAACGACCGTCGGGAATTATCTTTTTTAGTTGAATCGATAGTAGGAGTAATAAAACCAGTCAGTATTTACGCTGTTGTATTGTCGAATTCACAGAAATGTTCAAAAATAAGCAAAACGTGATTCTACAAAAGACTGTTTACTACCTACCCATAGTTTTATTACTGTCAACTGAAATCTGAGTATGTGGTTATCTGGAATGTTTCTGTCCCTTTTCAATTTACAACTTGAGAAGGTAGGGGGTATGAACGTCAGGGGACAGCCAGTTAAAGAAATGCTTCAGGGCTATGTCGGAAGCTCGGAAGCAGCATGTTTTGTATATACTTCTTAAAATGCTATCCATTCATAAAATATAAATTCGCCCTTCCCTCTTTCCAATACAGAGAACCGACTCTTTTGCTGAAGAAAGATGTTCAGAGAAAAATGAAATCGTTTCAAGCACGAAGTTCTTTATCGTACACAATGAACGTAATTCTTTTAGTTTCTGAGTGTGTTTAGCTTACAGATAGTGACAAGTTTGAACCCTCCACGAAAATGCTAAAACCAATGACAAGTGCAAATATATATGGCAAATCTGTGGGTGAATCAAATAATGCAGACAAATGGGAAGATGATTGAGCTCCTTCGTGGTTAAGCGGTTAGCGTATCCGCCTTTGGTGTAGGAGACCCGGATTCGATTCCCGCGGGAGATCATATGGTTCGGATTTCAAGTTAATAAGTAGGTCCATGTCTCATATAATCTCGCTGCTGAACAGGATGTTAAACTCAAAATCAGCTCAGCTCAGCAAATGGGAAAATAAGTTGAGTTGATTTTGAGTTTAACGTCCCGTTCAGCAGCGAGACTATATGTGACGTTAATGGAAAAACGAAGAAGTTTTGTTTGAAGATAACACTGCTTGATGCAGCGCAGTCTACCACTTGTAAAATAGTCTTGAAGTGTTGATATTTGGTTATGCGTGCGTGTGTGTGTATACACTTGTTTCTGAATATTTATATACATTCGTGTGTTATAATTGTTATATTAATATCCACTGGATTAGGTGAAAATATAAAACGGATTTGATGGCAGTCAAATTCATGTCATCTTGGTAAGCCATTAAAAAAATAGTAATATTAAATTAGATTATAGTTTAGTGTCCCTTTCAGGAGCAAAGTTGTATGAGACGTGAACCTACAGCTTAACGTGGAATTTGAACCATATGAGCCACTACCGTGAATCAAACCGCGGGCTCCCACGCCGAAGAAGCGTACGCTAACCACATAGCCACGGGGAGGCTCAATATTTAGTAATATCTATTAAATTGTAAAATTGCATTTGCATAATTTTCTCTAATATAATCTTCACAATGTAAAGTCTCAGCTAGGCACATTATCTTGTTTAAAATCAGAAAGTCAATCTCTTGTGGTTCACTCTTGGGTTGGACTGTGGGATTATATAAATCCGAATTAGATACTTTTATTCTATTTTGTACAGTACATCCGTTCCTTCATAATCTCCTAAGCAGGGGCGTAAATAAGGGCCCCGCAGACCCCACATTGCGGGGGGGCTCAAGCCGTCAGGGACCCCAAATCATGAAGTGGGACGTAGAGAAGGGGCCCCACTCCACGCTGTTTGCTGGGAGGCCCCCAAGCCTTTAGTTACGCCACTGTTAATAAGAATAGTTACGAATATAAATTTAAGTCACATTCAAATGTATCAAACTCTTCGATTGACCTGGGGATGGTTAAGAAATTAAGTGCGTCTGGAGGTAGACTATTTCGCAATTCAGTGGATATATTGTGAATGTATTAAAAGTCTACTGTTGCACCCATCAAATTTAAATTTTGAAAAAAATATTCTCTGTGAATACTAAACAGGATATTTTTTAGGCTGCTAATAAGGCAGGTTTTGTGAGAAAGGAATTCTCCAGGGAATAATTCCTCAGTTCGTTATATATATATATATATATATATATATATATATATATATATATATATATATATATATATAGTGCTATTTATTAATTTATTTTATTATCTTTGTGACACAGCGTCATATTACCTTTGTACATGAATACTATACTTGCAAGATTTCTCCTTGCGAGACGCCACAAAGCTAACTGAAAAAACATCCTGACCAAATGGACTCTCTCTTTGTGTGTGTATGTTTGAAGAAAGAACAGTCTATGCGTTGTTTTTCTGACCCTAATTGTTCAATTTGTCTCTGTGGTAAAACTCTTATTTCGCTAAACTTGACCAATAATATAATAAAATATAAATATAATAAAAGCAGTAAATTCTGAAGTACCCTGTAGCATCTGCCCGAAATTAAATGCATAGATCTAGATTATTATTTCCAATTAGAAGTCATTTTCGCTTCTAGGTTACTAGTGACTGAATTATTCTTCTTTGTATCTTCGTAGTCGAGAAAATAATAATAATAATAATAATAATAATAATAATAATAATAATAAATTCATAGAAGAAATCCAATGAATACGAAAGTAATTCACAATTTCCTTCATAATGAATGCAATTGTCAAGTACTTTCGTATTTATTGGACTTCCTTTATGAATATATAATTACTCATTATAGTGCATAAAATGCCCTACAAAATTTACAAATTTGCGTAAAAATTGAAATTTGTATCGCAATTTGCTACGTAATATGTAAATTCTTTAAAAAAACGCTTATATGTACGGCATGTAAATGTTTTAAATATATATATATATATATATATATATATATATATATATATATATAATATAAAACCTTGAACAGCGTTTTCTCGAGACGAGTCGAAACAGTTTTAAATCTCGACTCGTCTCGTGCGCATCCCTACCGACAACTGAGCCGAGACAACAGCTCATCCGAATTAAGCCGGCTCGAGCCGATGGCTCCTCCCAATCGAGTCGGCTTGAGCCGGTGGCTCACCAGAGCGGAACCGAACCAAGTTGATGGCTTACCCTAACCGAGCCCACTGGAGCCATTGGCTTAGTTGAACTGAGTCGAGCTGAGCCGATGGACTCATTTCAACCGAGCCCAACGAACCGAAGGCTCACCTGAGCAGAGTCAAACAGAGTCAATGGCTCATCTCAACCGAGCCGGCTTCAGCTACCTGCTTACTTGAGTCAAGTCGATGGCTCATCGCAACGAACCAGCTCAAGCCGTCCGTTAAGTTGAGCCGAGCCGATGTCTTATCCCAACGAGCCGGCTCGAGCTGTTCACTCAGTTGAACCGAGTTGAGCCGGTTAACATCACTTCCCGGAGTGGGCTTCTGCTTGGTCTTAAAACTTAGACCGTGCAGGTCTGAGCCTTGATGGTGAGAAGTACAGTATATACTTATATTGATGCTTACCATATTTGAAGCTGTCTCGTTATAAATATCTATTGTCGTCTCGTTATCGAGACGATACGAGCAGTGTCCCATCTCGCGAGCAGCACTAAAAATATTCCACATTACTGCTTACAAATCTCATGGCTTTGCTTCCTAGTCTAATGAGGTAATGATTTCTAAACGAGCTAAAACGAGCTGAACCAGCGGGCCATTTATCAAACTAAACTCGACTCGAAACTCGATCTCAAAACAGCGACTCGGTTCGGAACTCGACTCGAGAAAATTACCTTTGGCTCGACTCGTGCCCATCCCTATTTTAAGCGTTTAAAATGCAAACACGCACAATATATATATAATATTCTGAAACTTATTATCCTATATTTTTTTTGTAATAAACAAATTGTATTTAAAACCAATTGTAAAAACCCGAAAAAGGCAATCTCACAATTATTTTATAGTCAGCAATAATTAATTTCCAGATACTCAATAATTGTCTTGATATTCTTCATGCAAATATTCTCCGTTATCCGTAAGTTAGATATAATTCATTATCGGGACATAATTCGTTATTTGACATCCGAATATTATCCGTTATCCGAATATTATATATCATCTGGACATTATCCTTTATCCGGATATTATTTTTTATCCATTATCCGAATATTATTTGTCATCCGAATATTATCCGTAATTCGGATATTATCCGTTATCCGGATATTATCCGTTATCCTTCATTCGGATATTATCCGTTATCCGAATATTATCCGTCATCCGGATATTATCCGTTATCCGGATATTATCCGTCATCCGGATATTATCCGTTATCCGTCATCCGGATATTATCCGTCATCCGGATATTATCCGTTATCCGGATATTATCCGTCATCCGGATATTATCCGTTATCCGTCATCCGGATATTATCCGATATCCGTCATCCGGATATTATCCGTTATCCGGATATTATCCGTTATCCGTCATCCGGATATTATCCGTTATCCGGATATTATCCGTCATCCGGATATTATCCGTTATCCGTCATCCGGATATTATCCGTTATCCGGATTATCCGTTTCCTCAAAAACGGATACCGGATAATTTCTTATCCGGATATCCGTTATCCGGATATTTTGGCCATCCCTATTACTAAGTTGATAGCGAAACACAGGACTGACTATACCGTAAATATTTTCCACCAGACCGTGTAAGAGAAGCTACACTTAGCTTCGCTCCTTCGAAAATTATTTGCATTATTGGAAGCTGTCTAGTATTGATCTCCAAGTTTCTTAAGAACTGTGATGGAATTGTCGTGGCTTCAATGGCAGAATCAAATACGATCGTAATTTAATTTATATCCATAATTGTAATTTATATCCATAAAATATAAGAGAAAATAGTTTAACATAAATTATATATGTACTTAACGCAGAATTGAGTTGCCATTTTTAGTTTACACCATTGCGTGTACAAGGACTCTTCCTTTCACGTGTGGGTTTTAAAACACAACACAATACAGACTCTGCATATTCACCTCAGTCGAATTGACATTCTTGTGAATTGAGATATTATCACACAAAGAAGGTGGCATTTGCTTAACATGTCGATCTAATGATAAACTGATACCCACAAAAGTCCTTTCAATCTTCTGTAACAGTATTTGGGAATGAAAAATTAATCTTGGTAACATTGTATCTGCCTTTCAGTTAAACCCCGAGAAAATTTCTTGGCCTTCATTAAGCATTGTTCGATAATTATATCACTTTGACCTTCGCTCAAGAAGGCGTCTTTTTCTGCGAATTGTGAATGTTCCTTGAGTTGTTAATTTCTTGTAATCCTCTGATACCGTATTTGCCTCCAGGGTTGAGTATAGTGATGTGGAATTTTTTCATAAAAAAGATGACCAGCTGCGTGAGAAAACGGATGCATTAGTTTAATCGAATACAAATGATGTTTCTAGTCCCCTGTTTAATCTAGTACCTTTGAATGAATTTCATTACGATTATGACTTCTATATTCTGCAGCCAATGTTAACGGTTCGGAAAATGTCACCATGTTAATTTTGAGATTTCCTAATATGCTTTTTCACTTACACTTTCATTTTCTTGTAAATGTTGCAGATTGATTTTGTCATTCAGACATTGTTAAATAAAATAGCAGATTGTAGATAATGTCATTTCCTGCGAGGATTGTGTGTTCATCACCACATGTAAAGATCCCGGAGCAAAGTCTAGAAGTGAGTTCTGAATGATCTTGAGTAGACATGGCCATTCAGCATTTTCACTAAATTTGTCATAGTGTACAGGATACACCAAAGTTCTTCTATACCACTTCCTGAAGCTATACCATTATTGGCGCTCTTGGTGCACTCTAAACAACTAATTAAAAATCGAACATCCCCTTGAATCCTCAAAATTATTTCTTAAATCACCGCATTACTTAGACATTGATATAATTTTTTATTAATATCTATTTTCAGACATTGTAGAAAACTATTACAATGAAGACAACTGATATCTCTGCTATCGTTCTCATTTTAAGACGATTTCTGACGTACTGGATGCATATTACGAAAAGCTCCACAAGCTCGGGGATGCTTATCCTATCGCAAGTTACCCATTAACTTACCGAACATTAAACGAACTTTCTCTTTACTATACTTTATGCTCACCTTCATATTCATTCTTTCTAAGCTAAAGATTTCTTGTTCCACTCGTCACAGGGTTTAAACTCGAATATTTCGAAATTGCAAGTAATAAGAAAATTTGAGTTGCTACACTTTCCCAATTTCAACATGCAAGCTTACTTTCGTTTACTGCATGCAAATCGTTTCCACTCGTTCTAATGCAAGTATCATGGCGAATCTCGACACGTACTCTTAATATCTTTTTATCTAAATGCATCCTGATATCTACAATTAGTAATATCATCATTTCTGCAGAAAGCCACAGTCGACATCCTTGTAGATAAACCTTAAAATCTTTTGCTATATGAAAGTAAATTTTCAACAGATTTTAGTCAATTACAGCGTGTAAGTTACAATTGAAATATCCTAATCTCACTACGCTTGTATGTCTGATTGATTGTAGTGCATGCTAACTGATTGCATACGTTTTGATAAGAGAACAAGACGTATCTCTACATCTCCTCTTAATAGAATATTTGATTGTTTCTCCAATTTGGTAATACAATGTTCTCTGAAAAAAGGCTGAAGTAACGATCTATGCTCATATCAGTGTGCTTCGACTTTCTTATTAACCAAAGTTAACGGCTCTTAGCTGGACTGGCCAAAAATGTACTGTAGACAGTAGACTCTTCCTTTTACGTGTGGGTTTTAAAACACAAGACAATACAGACTCTGCATATTCACCTCAGTCGAATTGAAATTCTTGTGAATTGAGATATTATCACACAGAGAAGATGGCATTAGCCTAACATGTCGATCTGATGATAAACAGTTAAACCCCGAGAAAATTTCTTGGCCTTCATTAAGCATTGTTTGATAATTATATCACTTGGATATTCGCTCAAGAAGGCGTCTTTTTCTGCGAATTGTGAATGTTCCTTGAGTTGTTGAGTTCTAGTAATCCTCTGATACCGTATTTGACTCCAGGGTTGAGTATAGTGATGTGAAAATTTTTCATAGAAAAGATGACTAGGTGCGAGAGAAAACGGATGCATTAGTTTAATGGAATAGAAATGATGTTTCTAGTCCCGTGTTTAATATAGTCCCTTTGGATAAATAGCATTACGATTAGACCTCTATTTTCTGCAGCCAATGTTAACGGTTCGGAAAATGTCACCATCTTAATTTTGAGATTTCTTACAAGAAAATAAATTTGCATGTCAAAAACCATATTAGGAACTCTCAAAATTAAGTTGGTGACATTTTCCGAACCGTAAACTTTGGCTGCAGTATATAGAGAAGGTCATAATCGTATTCCAATTCATCCAAAGGGAGTAGATTGAACAGGGGACTAGAAACTTTATTTGTATGCTATTAAATTAATGCTTCCGTTTTCTTACGCAGCAGGTCATATCTTCTATGCTAAATTTGCACATCACTATACTCAACTGTTGGAGCGGACTGTAATTGATTAGAGGTTACGGTATCAGAGGTTTAGAAGAAAATAACAACTCAAGGAGCATTCACAATTCGCAGAAAAAGAGGCTTTCTTTAGAGAAGTTCCAAGTGATAAGATTATCGAACAGTGCTTAACAGAGGCCACAAAATTTTCTGGGGGATTAACTCAACGTCAGACAACGTTAGCAAGATTAATCCCTGATTCCCAAATACTGTTACGATAACAGAAGTTCTACAGAATTTTGTGGGTATCAATTTTTCATCAGAGCGACACGTTGTGCTAATGCCACCTTCCTTCTGTGATAATATCTCAATGCGCAAGAATCTCAATTCGACTGCTCTGAATATTGCAAACTCTATTGTCCTGAGTTTTAAAGCACACACGTAGAAAGAAGAGTCCTTCTACACGCAATGGTGTGGACAAAAATGGCAACACAAATCTGCTTTAAGTACGTATAAAATTATGTTAAGCGCTATTTTCACTGCCATAACGCACACCCTTATTCAGCTTACTGGAGGATTTGAATTATTAGATTTAGTAAACGTTTTCTCACCGGTGAGTAAAGTTCTGCTAAGCATTCCCTCTCTTGCAGATGAGTGCACCAACTATATTAGCTTTTTGACACCTTTCCTATCTAAGACGGAATGATCTTATTTATTAAAGATCTTCTTCATTAAATTCAACACTACATTATCTCGCTGACGTGAATAGATATTGCGCGTCCTGTCCATCGACTCAAACTTATGTTCTCAAGAGCAGCAAGCTGCTCCACAAGATGTACCCGATTAATCGCCAGTAGTTGAGTCTTACGAAGTGTACTCAACTCTAGCACTGAACCAGACTGTCATTTGGCCTGGTATCTATGCGAGCATATCCATCTCCGTTCACCAGAGCCATCCTAGATCACCAAGTAAATTCCTTTACAAAAATAGAAGCTTCAAATCGTCTGTAGAATTCTGCATAGATGATCGCTGATATAGCAGAATATCATGGCAAACTGCCTAGAGTACATTCGTTGCACAGTCCAGCTAAGAGCCTTTAATATTGGCAATAAAAAAATAGAAACACAGATATGTTCTTTCATCAATACTTCTGACTGTTTTCAGAGAACAAATTTTTACCAAGTTAAGAAACATTCAGATATTATACTCAGGGGAGTTGTCGATATATGTGCTGTTCCTTTATAAAAACGAATGCAAGCAGTTAGCATGCACTACAACTAATCCGACATAGTAATATTTGAAAAGAAGCGTAGTCAGATTAGGATTTTTAATTGAAACTTACACTCTGTAATACACTAAAATCTTTAGAAAAATTACTCCTATTTGACATATCTATAAGGCTGCCGACTATGGCTTTCTGCAGAAATAATGGTATTACTAATTGTAGATATTACGATGCATTTAGATAAAAAGATAATAAGAGTAAATGTTGAGATCCGCCATGATATTTGCATTAGGAAGAGCGGAATCAGTTTGCAAGCACTACAACCGACGAGAGCGGTCGGTTTGAATGGGAAAGTATGGCAGGTCAAATTGTCGTTAGGACTTGCAAATTCGAAATATTCGAGTTTAAACTTAGTGACGTGCGGAAAAAAAGTTTTCAGCTGAGAGAGAATGAATATCGAGGTGAGCTCATAAGGTATAGTAAAGAGAAAGTGCGTTATTTGATGGACAAGTTGAAGGTCAGTTGCTATAGGACAGGCATACCGGAGCTTGTGAGTGTTTTTGTAATCTGCATCCAAAAACACAGAAATCGCCTTAAAAGGAGAACATTAGCGGAGATACTAATTGAAGGCGAAATGAAACTTGTCTACTTTGTAATAGTATTCTACTATGTGTGACGACAGATATTAATCGATCTTTAAGTGTTGCGGTGAATAAAGAAATAATTTTGAGGATGTACGGGGATGTTCGATTTTTAAATACTGGTTTAGAGTGCAACAGGCGTGCCAATAATTCGAGGGTCCTACTTCGAGGTGCCCGGTAAGGCTAAACGGCTTATGCCGGATTAACTCCTTCTTACATTGCTGTGTAATTTGAAATCATCAGTGGACATCGGCTTGTATTCTTTAATTTCTATTCGCTTACAACTAGTAAAGACATTCTACAATTAATCGGAGGCCGCAGTATTTTGTGCTGCGTACCTAGGTCTCAAAAACAAACCAGTAGTGCTTTTAAATCTCCTTAACTCAAATTATGCAATGGCGTAACATTTAAAAAACCGTGGATTTACTTCTCCCTTTATTTGCCTCCAGGGTATCCATCTGTTGAGTATAGTGATGTGCAAATTTTTCATAGAAAAGATGACCAGCTGCTTGAGAGAACGGAAGCATTGATTTAATAGTCTTCAAATAAATTTTCTAGTTTCCTGTTCAGTCTTGTCGCTTTGATGAATTGCAATACGATTACGACCTCCTCTATATACACTAGCCAAAGTTCGCCGGTTCGAATAAGGTCACCGTCTCAATTTTTAGGTTCCCTAATATGGTTTTTGTCATGCAGTTTCTTTTTCTTGTAAATGTTGCATATTGATTTCCTCGTCCAGACATTGTTCAATAAGATCCAAGATCCCAGTTTTAGGCATCTCCTCCGATGATTGTTAATGTTCCCATAAACACATGTAAGCGTCGGCGAGGTAAGTCTAGAAGTCAGTTTTCAATGATGTTGAGTAGGCATGGACATTCAGAATTTTCACTAATGTTGTCATAGTGTACAGGATACCCGAATGTTCCTCTATACCATTTGCTGACATAATGTATCTAATCATGCCTAGAAATTACTGAAGTGGAAACCTCCTATGGGCGGTACAACTTTGGACAGTTCAAAAATTTCTTCAGCTGCAGGTACAATTTGAGACCATTCCAGTATAATGGCTGATCTAATGTCATTACACAAGTACTTTGTTCACTTTCTTGCACATATTTACTGTATGTGAGAAAGTAGAATATATAGTATTAGTACTTGATGTTCAAATATTGAAGAAATAAAGAGGCACTACACTGCTTATATGGAAAGGAGGGGTGTGTACCTCACCATTACACAATCGTTGAGGTGAAACTTTCACATGATGAATAGTATCCAAAGGTTGTTTGAGAATAGGAAATCGAGACGCGAGATGCGAATGAAGATTGGATTAAATATTCCCAGTAAGACAGCTTTGACACACCAAGAACATGAGTGTATATCGTTAGAAGGAAGGAGGATGTCAGAATGACGAATGTGATACGATATTCTTATCAAGACAATGATACAGAGATCTCATTCAAGAACTTGGATATGGAGAATTTTGAAGAGACTTCTGAAATTAATGACTTTTTCTGTTCTATGAAATGTGTGGCACTTAGTTACTAATCAAAGCATACAGTGAGCTTTATGAAAAGGTTGCTTCCGATGACCGGTGTTACAAAGTTGGTAGCGAACACAGGACTGAATATACCGTTAATACTTTCTACCTAACCGTGTAAGAGAAGATCTCAAAATAACCTAAAATCTATTCTTTTTTTCGCTCACCGATAAGATAACCGGTCTCACGCCCAAAGTAAGGCTGTTCCTTTGAGGTTAGAATATAATGGTTTCCATAGCAAGTTTTACAGGATACAATCGGGAAAATATAATTAACCATAGACCGGAACCTAGAGAATCCAACACAAATAAGTATGTAAACCTTAGTGAGCATCAAGGACGCTAATTAACTACCTATTTAATAGCATCGAGTGTTAACACACAGGAGACTTTCTATAAATAATATATCCGTAACAACACAATTCGTTGGATTAAACAGTTTTCATCAGTGTAAAGATCAAGAACCAGGCGAAAGCATTATGGGTGTCAAAATAACAATTAAGAAATAGGTGAGAGCGATATGAGTCCTCAGTAGATTTTTTCAGCAGAAGCACTCTCAAATAATTTTGTAGTTGAATATAGACGGGAAGTATAGCTATTGCTTGAATATCATAGATAAATTAATACTTGGTTTTTACATTTGGTACCCCACATTTTTCAATTCCAAGGGCCCACCTAAAACAAACAGCTGTTCGTTCCCAAAGCTATACGTCTGTGATACCCTTTTCTTAAAAAGGCACAAGTAAATCCACGGTTTTTTACAAGGTTTGCCATTGTATAATGTGAGTTAGAGAGCTCTAAAATAACTATTGCTTCGTCTTAACACTTAGGTACAAAACACAAGATTTTACGGCGTCGGATACATTGTTGACTTCTTTTACTAGCTTTAAGCCATTAGGAATTAAGGAATAAATACCGATGTCCACTGCTGACTTCTAAATTTCAAGCATTGTAAGAAGGACGTAACTCGGCATAATCCGTTTAGCCTTACCGGTAACCTCCATACGGAACCCTCGAATTATTGTCGCGCTTCCTGCACTTTAAACCTCTAATTAAATATCGAAAATCCTCGCTCTTCCTCAAAATTATTTCTTTATTCACCGCATCACTTAGAGATCGATTTAATCTTTTATTGATACCTCTTTTCACACATTGTAGAATACTATTACAATGAAGTCAAGTGTCATCTCTGCTAATGTTCTCATTTTAAGGCGATTTCTGACGTAGTGGATGCATATTACAAACAGCTTCACAAGCTCGAATATGCTTATCCTATCGCAAGTGACCCATGAACTTGTGCATCTTTTCAAAGCGCTTTTTCTACACTATACCTTATGAGCTCACTCTGATATTCATTTTTTTTCAGCTAAAGATTACTTGTTCCGGAGGTCACAGGGTTTAAACTCGAATATTTCGAATTAGCATATCCAAAGAACAATATGACCTCCCGTACTTTTCACATTTCAACCCGCCCGCTCTCGTCGGTTGTACTGCATGCAAACTGAATCCACCTTTGGATCGATTAGAAATTTCTTCAGTTGAGGTACGAATTGACCACCTTTCAAGTATAAACTTCCATCTATAAAAAAATTACATGCGTCTTTTGCAACCTTGACTCATTTCATCAAGTTGCTTTATTGATAACGTATCTATCACACTAATCTTTAAGCTATAATCTTCAAGCTTTTTTACTCGCACGGTTCCTCTTGTACTACGGAGTGCCATATCGCACAGTCATATTAACTTATTGAAGGATTTGAATTTCTCAATATTCTCAACTTTTTCTCAACGCTGAGTAAAGTTCTGATAAGCTTCCTCTCTGAAGCAGATTAGTTCACCAATTGTAATAGCTTTTTGATACCTTTCATGTATGAGATTGAATGATTAACAAGAAGAATTTCTGATATCTTATCTATTAAATTCAACACTACATCATTTAGCTGATTTGAAAAGAGTTTGCGTGTCCTGTCCAACGACTCAAAGGTATCTTTTAAAAAGCAGAAAGCTACACCATAAGATGTACCTGATTAATCGCCAGCAGTTGAGTCTTACGAAGTGTACTCATCTCTAACACTCAACCATACTGTCATTTGGCCTGGTATGTATGCGAGCATATCCATCTCCGTTCACCAGAGCCATCCTAGATCACCAAGTAAATTCCTTCACAAAAATAGAAGCATCAAATCGTCTTTAGAATTCTGCATAGATGATCGCTGCATATAGCGGAATATCATGGCAAACTGCCTACAGTACATTCGTTGCACAGTCCAGCTAAGAGGCTTTTAACATTGGCAATAAAAAAGTCGAAACACAGATATGTGCTTGGATCAATACTTCTGATGGTTTTCAGAGAACAAATTATTACCAAGTTAAAGAAACATTCAGATATTATAGTAAGGGGAGTTTTCGATGTACGTGCTGTTCCTTTATAAATACGAATGCAAGCAGTTCGCACAGGCATGCACTACAACTAACCCGACATAGTAATATTTGAAAAGAAGCGTAGTCAGATTAGGATTTTTAATTGAAACATACACGTTGTAATACACTAAAATCTTTAGAAAAATTATTCTCATTTGACATATCTATAAGGCTGCCGACTGTGGCTTTCTGCAGAAATAATGGTATTACTAATTGTAGATATTACGATGCATTTAGATAAAAAGATAATAACAGTAAATGTTGAGATCCGCCATGATATTTCATTAGGAAGAGTGGAATCAGTTTGCATGCACTACAACCGACGAGAGCGGGCGGGTTGAATGGGAAAGTATGGCAGGACATATTGTCGTTAGGAATGCAAATTCGAAATATTCGAGTTTAAACTTAGTGACGTGCGGAAAAAAAGTCTTTAGCTGAGAGAGAATGAATATCGAGGTGAGCTTACAAGGTATAGTAAAGAGAAAGTGCGTTATTTGATGGAAATGATGGTCACTTGCTAAAGGACAGGCATCCCCGAGCTTGTGAGGCTTTTTGTAATCTGCATCCAAAAAGACAGAAATGGATGTCCTTTTAGAGAACATTAGCGGAGATACTAATTAAAGGGAAGATGATTAAAGGGTCTACATTGTAATAGTATTCTGCTATGTCTGACGACAAATATAAATCGATCTTTAAGTGTTGCGGTGAATAAAGAAATAATTTTGAGGATGTACGGGGATGTTCGATTTTAAATAGTGGTTTAGAGTACAATAAACGCGCCAAAAATTCGAGGGTTCCACTATTTAGCGTAACAGTATTGGGAATCAAGGATTTATTTTGCTAACGTTGTGTCTCACGTCGAGTTAATCCCCCAGAAACTTTCGTGCCCTTAATTAAGCACTGTTCAATAATCATATCAATTGGAACTTCGCTTAAAAAGGACTCTTTTTCTGCGAATTGTGAATGTTCCGTGAGTTGTTAATTTTCATAGAAAAGATGACCAGCTGCGTGAGTAAAAGGAAGCATTAATTTAATTGCCTTCAAATGAGGTTTTTTGTCCCCTTTTCAATCTAGTCGCATACGATTGGAATACGATTATTACACTCTCTATATACTGCAGCCAAAGTTAAAGGTTCGGAAAAGGTCACCGTCCTAATTTTGAGATTTTCTAATATGGTTTTGGCCATGCAATTTCATTTTCTTTTAAATATTGCATATTGATTTTTTCATACAGATCGCAGATCCTAGATATTGTCATGTCCTCCGACGCTAGCAGTGTCATCATCATCACATGCAGAGGGCGCCGAGCAAAGTCTAAAAGTGAGTTCTCAATGATCTTGAGTAGTCATGGCCATTCAGCTTTTTCACTAAAGTTGTCATAGTGTACAGGATACACAAACGTTCTTCTATGCCATTTCCTGTCATTGTGCATTCAATCGTGCCTAGATATTACTTAACTACAAACCTCCTAAGGGGGGGGGGCAACTTTGGACCGTTCAAAAATTTCTTCAGCTGAGGTAAGATTTGAACACCTTACAAGTATAATGGATCATCTAATATCATAACGCATGTGGATTGTACACTTTTCTTGCAGTTATTTACTTTATGCAGAAGAGTAGAATATATATGGTATTAGTACTTGATGTTGAAATATTAAAGATAAACTGATGCACTACACTGCTTATATCAAAAGAAGAGGTTCTTTATCTCACCATTACACAATCGTTTTGCCGAACCTTTCACAATATGAATAGCTATCCAAAGCTTGTTTGAGAATAAGAAATCGAGTCGTGACACGCGAGTGAAGACTTGATTAAACTTTCCGAGTAAAACAGCATTGATACACCAACAACATGATTGTATAGCATTAGAGGGAAAAAGGATGTCAGAGTGAAGAAATGTACTACGAGATTCTTAACACGACAATGCTACCGTGATATATAATTACTTTTACATTCAAGAACTTAGATATAGAGATTTTTCATCAACAGACATCTGAAACAAATGACCTTTTCTTCTCTATGAAATGTGTGGCACTTAGTTACTAATCAAAGCATATAATGAGATTATATGAAGAGATAATTTGATTAGCACACAGTTTAGTTGCTTTGTGATGACCAGTGTTCCTAATTTGGAAGCGAACACAGGACTACTGGAAATATTTTTTACCTAACCGTCTAAGATCATAACGCATGTGGATTGTACACTTTTCTTGCAGTTATTTACTGTATGCAGAAGAGTAGAATATATAGTATTAGTACTTGATGTTGATATATTAAAGATATACTGATGCACTACACTGCTTATATCAAAAGAAGAGGTTCTTTATCTCACCATTACACAAACGTTTTGCCGAAGCTTTCACAATATGAATAGCTATCCAAAGCTTGTTTGAGAATAAGAAATCGAGTCGTGACACGCGAGTGAAGACTTGATTAAATTTTCCGAGTAAGACAGCAATGATACACCAACAACATGATTGTATAGCATTAGAGGGAAAAAGGATGTCAGAGTGAAGAAATGTACTACGAGATTCTTAACACGACAATGCTACCGTGATATAACATTACTTTTACATTCAAGAACTTAGATATAGAGATTTTTCATCAACAGACATCTGAAACAAATCACCTTTTCTTCTCTATGAAATGTGTGGCACTTAGTTACTAATCAAAGCATATAATGAAATTTTATGTGGAGATTATTTGATTAGCACACAGTTTAGTTGCTTTGTGATGACCAGTGTTACTAATTTGGTAGCGAACACAGGACTACCGGAAATATTTTTTACCTAACCGTCTAACAGAAGATCTCAAAAGAACCTAAAATCGATTCTATATATGTCTCATCGATCAGATCACCGGTGTCAGTCCCAAAGTATGGCTGCTTCGGAAGTTAGAATATAATGGGTTCCATATAAAGTTTTTATCATTATGCAATCGTGAAAATATTATTAATGATAGTCCGGAACCGAGTGAATCCTACACAGCTCTTTATGTAAGCCGTAGTAAGCAAAAGGACGCTAATTAAATGCATACTTAACACACAGGACAATTTATATAAATATTGTATCCGTAAGAACCCAAATCTTTGGATTAAACAGTTTCCATCAGGCTCACTATAAAGAACAAGGTGAGAGCGGTATGGGAGCTAAGTAGATTTATTCAGCAGGAAGCACTCTCAAATAGTATTGTAGTTGCATATAAACGGGAAGTATAGAAATTGTTTATCATTGATAAATTAATACTTATGTTTTTTACATACCTTATGCTCACCGTAATATTCATTCTTTCTCAGCTAAAGTCTTCTTGTTCTCTATGTCACTAGTTTTAAACTCGAATATTTCGTATTTGCATTTCCTAAGGACAATATGAGCTGTCGTACTTTTCCCTTTTCAACGCACGCTCTCTCGTCGGTTGTACTGCATGCAAACTGATTCCACTCGTTCTAATGCAAGTATCATGGCGGATCTCGACGTGTACTATTATTATCAGTTTATCTAATTGCATCCTGATATCTACAATTATTAATACCATAATTTCTGCAGAAAACCACAGTTGGTAACCTTGTAGATAAACCTTAAATCTTTTGCCATATGAAAGTAATTTATCAAACAAATTTTTGAGTACTACAGCGTGTAAGTTGCAATTGAAAAATCCTAATCTCACTACGTTTCTTATCAAATATTACTATGTATGGTTGGTTGTAGTTCATGCTAACTGCTTGCATTCGTTATGTTAAGTTAACAACACGTATCTCGACATTTCCTCTTAATAAAATATCTGAATCTTGTAATGTAATGTGCCATGGATGTACTCGCATACATACCAGGCCAAATTACAGTCAGGTACAGTGTTAGATATGAGTACAATTCGTAAGCCTCAACTGCTGGCTATTAATCGGGTACGTTTTGTGGAGTTTCTTTCTGCGCTTGAGAAGATACCTTTGAGTGGATGGAAAGACACGCAAGCTCTGTTCACGTCAGCGATATAAGGTAGTGTTGAATTTAATAAATAAGATTAGATATGAAAGATTTCATCTGAGATATGAAAGATTTCTAAAAGCTAATGCACTAATCTGCTACAGAGGGGAAGCTTACCAGAACTGTACTCACCGGTGAGAAAACGTTTAGAAGATCGAGAAATTGAAATCCTCCAGTAAGCTTAATAAGAGTGTGTGATACGGCAGTCTGTAGTGCAAGTTGAACCGTGCGAGTCAAAGTTACTTCAAGTTTTTTATAGCCTGAATAATAGTGTGATAGATACGTAGCGTTATCAATATAGCATATTAACGAAGTGTGTCAAAATTGCAAAATACGCTTCTGAATTTTTTTTGACGCAAGTTTAACTCTCAGGCTAATCGAAAGTTAAAAGCAGTATCTATTACTTTCTTTGGCTACCGGGACGAGCAAGTACTCGAACACTATTACTAAAAGAGAAAATTCAGGGCTTCTACTCCAAGATGTGGAATGTGAGCCTAGGAAGTTTTAAATCTTTCAGGTGTACTAAGTGAAAATCTCCAAATGTTAGCTGACTAAAAGAAAAAAAATATTCTGTCAATTGATAAATTTGTTGATGTCTGTGTTCTACACCTGTTCTACCAGGCCTGTATAACTTTTTTGTATCGCGAATCACTGCTTTAAACCACTAGCTTTATAAATTCATCGTCCGGTCTTGTTTCACAGAAGCGGGCCTATGTCTACATCTCATACCTAATAACCTAAACATCTCATAAACGAGATTCATGCCAATAATCTGCCTGTGAATCCTAATAAGCTGACGACCATAAGTGTAATAACTGTTACGGAAAATTGTTAAGCTTTCTAGGCCTTCTGTCTGAAAAGCAGCTTGGAATAGTCGCAAATGAACAAGGTGCTGTGCAGTAAGGATTGATTATCCTTGTGTCATATAAGACCTAGGTCAATAAGTATTAACCAACTGGAATCTACGTGTAGTGTAGCTTTCATTCTTACGCCCTCTTGGATAAAAATGTACACGGAGTCTTTGCATGTATGGAATATCCAAACATTCTTCTTCATAAAGAGTGTTAAACTTCACTTCCTTGTATGAGAGTCGAAAATTAAACGGCAGTTACACAATTTTAAGTGTCCTTGCAGATGGCAGAATCCTCGGAGTCAATCATCTGCTGTTGAACATCTTAACATATAAACAATTAAAAAATAAACAATTGTTAAGGTACAATTGAATGCTACTATAGTACGCTTATGTCATATGTAAATGAACAGGTTTTTGGTGGATAACTTAATCATGTCCTGCTACGGTTTTGTTTTCTCTTCGGGTACCGAAGCAGCTCGTTTTAAAAGATTCCAAAATAACTTAACAGAAGAATACACTACCTTCATGTTTTAAAACTTTTCCTTACACCTTATTTTAAAGTTTCATCAAGTTCGTTTTCATTTCCATTTTTTTAGGTCTATAAGGCGGGGACGAAATCACAAAATAATAATCATAACTGATTGGATCAAACATTAATCCGTTGTCAATGATATTGGTTTTTTACAGCAGTTGTTCGTTATCATCTATATCAGATTATCTTTTGATCTGCCATTTCTAATTGAATTCTCTTGGCAGAATGCACAAAACCTTGAATACTTCATATCGGATTTTTTACACAAACATGTGGCTCGATCACAATCCTATCTTGCAGTCACTTTTTATCTACAGGTAAGTTAGATTATCCGGCTGGAGCTGATGGTAGGTGTGTGGGTCAACACAAACCTCTTTCGATTGGGTTTAGGCATAGACCATTTCGCTCCTGAGGTTGGAGGTACTTCCGAATTGAATGCTGCACAGCTGCTGTGTAAGTAATGAGAAAAGTGGCCATATTGCAGGTTTGTAACTACTTCCTTGATATATTTAATGTGGCTTATACCAGGGAGACATTTTTCCGTTTCCATACAGGTGAATAAAGAAATGTCTAACATAATCATTTGTCAGGATTCACATCTAATTGATTGATGACACTGACTAACTGCAAAATTGTTCTTCTTTATGAACGAACTTGAAGGCAGCCAACTACTATTAACTTTCGATTAGCCTAAAAGATAAACTTGCGTGTATAAAAAATTTCGGGACGTCTTTTGCAACCTTGACTTACTTGATCAAGTTTTTAATTGATAACGCTACGAATCTATCACACTAATCTTAAGGCTATAGAACCTTAAGGGAGATAATTCAGGGCTTCTGCTCCAATCTTGCAGCACAGAGTTCCTTATCGAACACTCTTATTAAGCTTATTGGAGGGTTTGAATTTCTAACTTCTCAACGTTTTCTCACCGGTAAGTAAATTCTGGTAAGCTGAATTTCTTTACTAGCTCTAGGCTAATAGGAATTAAGGAAGTGAAATTTAGAAATCAGCAGTGGACATCACCATGTATTCCATAATTTGTATTGGCTTAGAGCTAATAAAAAATTAAAATGAATCTTAAAAACGAAGCAGTAGTGCTTTTAGAGCTACTTAACTGACATTATACAATGGCGTACCCTTTAAAAAACCGTGGATTTATTTCTCCCTTTAATAAGACATGGTATCCCAGTCATATAGTATTGGGAAGGTACAGCCGTTTGTTTTAGGTGGGCCACTGGGATTGAAAAATTTTGTGATACCAATTGTAAAATTTATCAATGATAATCAAGCAATTGCTATACTTCCTCTTTATATGCAACTATAATACTATTTCAGAGTGCTTCCTGCTGAAGAAATCTACTTAGCAGTCATAACGCTCTCACCTTTATCTTGATCGTTAGACTGATAGAAACTGTTTAATCCAAAGAGTTGTCTTCTTACAGGGTTGTATTAGGATTCAAGAGGTTCAATTCTATCAATAATATTTTCACGATTGCATAATAAAAAAACTTGTTATCGTACCCATTATATTCTAACCCCCGAAGCAACCTTACTTTGGGTCTGAGACCAGTGATCTGATTGATGAGAGAAATAAAGAATCGAATTTTCTTTGAGATCTTCTTTTAGACGGTTAGGTGGAAATTATTTACGGTATAGTCAGGCCTGTGTTCGCTATCAACTTAGTAACACTGGTCATCACAAATCAACCAAACTGTGGGCTAATCAAATAATCTTTTCATATAATCTCATTGTATGCTTTGATTAGAAATCTCATTGTATGCTTTAATTAGTAATCTGATTGTATGCTTTGATTTGTAGAACCAGGTGAGACCGTTATGAGTGCTAAGTAGATTTCTTCAGCAGGAAGCAATCTCAATTAGGATTGTAGTTGCATATAAAAGCGAAGTATAGCCGAGAACGGAGCTGAACAACATTCGAAAAGAAGACTTCCAGCGGTGTTTCCAGCAGTGGAAAGATCGGTGGGCTAAGTGTGTAGAACCACAAGGGGCCTACTTTGAAGGGGATTAGAGTCCCAAATCTGACAGGTATTCGCAACTATTTTTCTTGCCAAAGGTCGAATACTTTTTAGACAGCCCTCGTAGAAAAGGTCATAATCGTATTCCAATTCATCCAAAGGTAGCGAACACAGGACTGACTATACCGTAAATATTTTCTACCTAACCGTTTAAGAGAAGATCTCAAAAGAACCTAAAGTCCACTCTCTTTTTCGCTCAACGATCAGATAACCGGTCTCAGGCCCAAAGTAAGGCTGCTCCTTTTAGGTTAGAATATAATGGGTTTTATAGCATGTTTTATGGATACAATCGGGAAAATATAATTAATGATAGACCGGAACCTAGTGAATCCTACACAAATTTGTATGTCAACCCTAGTGAGCATCAAGGACGCTAATTAAACACCTATTTAATAGCTTGGGGTGTAACATACAGGAGACTTTCTATAAATAATATATCCGTAAGAAAACAATTCGTTGGATTAAGCAGTTTTCATCAGGCTAAAGATCAAGAACCTGGTGAAAGCGTTATGGGTGTCAGAATAACATTTAAGAAATAGGTGAGAGCGATATTAGTCCTAAGTAGATTTCTTCAGCAGAAGCACTCTCAAATAATTTTGTAGTTGAATATAGAGGGGAAGTGTAGCTATTGCATGATTATCATTAATAAATTAATACCTTTTTTACATTTGGTATCCCAACATTTTTCAATTCCAAGGACCCACCTAAAACAAACCGCTGTTCGTTCCGAAAGCTATACGTCTGTGATACCGTCGTCTTAAAAAGGGAGAAGTAAATCCACGGTTTTTTACATGGTATGCCATTGTATAATTTGAGTTAGAGAGCTCTAAAAGTCTTGCTTCTTCTTAACACCTAGGTAAAAACACAAGATTTTACGGCTTCGGATTCATTGTTGACTTCCTTTACTAGCTTTAAGCAATTAGGAATTAAGGAATAGATGCCGATGTCCACTGCTGACTTCTAAATTTCATAGCATTGTAAGAAGGACGTAACCCGGCATAATCCGTTTAGCCTTACCGTTAACCTCCATACGGAAACCTCGAATAATTGGCGAGCTTCTTGCACTCTGAACCTCCAAATAAATATCGCACATCCCGGCTCGTCCTCAAAATTATTTCTTTAATCACCGCATCACTTAGAGATCGATATAATCTGTTATTAATATCTCTTTCCAGACGTTGTAGAATACTATTAATATGAAGGCAAGTGTCATATCTGCTAATGTTTCCATTTTAAGGCGAATTCTGACGTAGTGGATGCATATTACAAAAAGCTTCACAAGCTCGGGGATGCTCATCCTATCGCAAGTGACCCATCAACTTGTGCATCTTTTCAACGCGCTTTCTCTGCACTATACCTAATGAGCTCACTGTGATATTCATTGTTTCTCAGCTAAAGATTTCTTGTTCCGCACGTCACAGGGTTGTACAGTCCAGCCGTTAACATTGGTAAGAAGAAAGTCGAAGTACACTCATGTGTGCATAGATCGTTACTTCAACGTTTTTTTCAGAGAACATTGTATTACCAAGTTACAGAAACATTCAAATATTCTATTAAGAGGAGATGTCGAGATAAGTGTTGATCTGTCATCAAAAATAATGTAATCACTTAGCATACACTACAATCAACCAGACATAGAAGCGTAGTGAGATTAGGAATTTTCAATTGGAACTTACACGCTTTAATTGACTAAAATCTGTTTAAAAATTGCTTTCAATTGGCAAAAGATTTAACGTTTATTTACAAGGCTGTTGACGTGGCTTTCTGCAGAAACAATGGTATTACTAATTGAAGACATCAGGATGCATTTAGATAAAAAGATAATAACAGTAGATGTCGAGATCCGCCATGATACTTGCATTAGAACGAGTGGAATCAGTTTGCATGTAGTACAACCGACTAGAGAGCGTGCGTTAAGATGGGAAAAGTACGACAGCAGATATTGTCCTTAGGACTTGCAAATTCGAAATATTCGATTTTAAACCCAGTGACGTGCGGAACAAGAAATCTTTAGCTGAGAAAGAATGAATATCGCGGTGAGCATAAGGTATAGTATAGAGAAAGCGCGTTAAATGATGGACAAGTTGATGGGTTTTTGCGATAGAACAAGCATCACCGAGCTTGTGAAGCTTTTTGTAATATGCTTCCACTACGTCAGAAATCGTCTTAAAATGAGAACGATAGCAGAGATGTCACTTGACTTCAATGTAATAGTATTCTACAATGTCTGAAAAGAGATATTAATAAAAGATTATAATGATCTCTAAATGATGCGGTGATTAAAGAAATAATTTTGAGGGTGCAAGGGGATGTTCGATTTTTAGAGTCCAACAAGTGCGCCAATAATTCGAGGGTTACCGGTAAGGCTAAACGGATTATGCCGGGTTATGTCCTTCTTATAACGCTCTGAAATTTAGAAGTCAGCAGTGGAAATCGGCATCTATTCCTTAATTCCTAATAGCTTAAAACTAATAAAGTAAGTCAACAATGAATCCGAAACCGTCCTAGGTCGTGTTGTGTACCTAGGTCTTAAGACGATGCAATAGTGCTTTTATAGCTGCTTAACTCACATTATACAATGGCGTACCATTTAAAAAACTGTTGATTTAAGTCTCCCTTTAATAAGACGAAGGTGCCACAGTCATATAGTAATTAGATTATACAGCGGTTTTAGGTGGGCCCGTGCGGATCAAAAATGTTGTGATACCAAACGTAAAAAACATAAGTATTAATTTATCAATGATAATCAAGCAATTGCTATACTTCCCATTTATAAACACTAGAATACTAATTGAGAATACTAATCGGAGATAGATTCGGTTTAATCCAAAAAGTTGTGTTCTTACGGATTTATTAAACAGAGTTTCTTGTGTGTTACCACACGAGAATATGAAATATGCATTTAATTAGCGTCATTGCTGGTCAGTAGAACATACATAGAGTTCTCAATGATAGGATAGGTAGAACATAATGATAGGATTCACTAGGTTCCGGCCTATCATTACTACTACTTTCCCGTTGGTATATTGAAAAAACTTGCTATGAATCCCATTATATCTAACCTCCGAAGGAACCTTACTTTAGGTCTGAGACCAGTAATCTGATCGATGAAACAAATAATGAATCAATTTTAGGTTATTTTGAGGTCTTCTCTTAGACGGTTAGGTGGAAAATACTAAAGGTATAGTCTGTCCAGTGTTCGCTAACAAATTAAGAGCACTCGACATCACAAAGCATCCAAACAGTGGGCTAATCAAATAATCTTTCCATATATGCTCACTGTATGCTGTGATTAGTAACTAAGTTCCACAAATTTCATAGAGCAGAATAGGTATTTTATTTCACATGTCTCTTTTTGATAATTCTCCATATCCAAGTCCTCGAATGAAAAAGTAATCTTATTTCACGGTAGCTATGTCTTGATAAGAGTATCGTATCTCGTTTCTTCATTCTAGCATCGACTTTCCCTCTAAAGCTATACACTCATTTTCTTGGTGTGTCAATGTTGTCTTCATCCTCACTCCCATTTCGCGTCTCGATTTCCTATTCTCAAACACTTTTTGGATAGCTATTCATCTTGTGAGAGCTTCGCCAGAACGATTGTGTAATGCTGAGATACACACGTCTACTTTTCATATAAGCAGTGTATTGCCTCTTTATTTCTTCAATATTTCAACATCATGTACTAATACTATATATTCTACTCTTCCGCATACAGGAAATAAGTACAAGAAAAGTGAACAAAAGACTTGTGAGGTGTTCAAATCGTACCACAGCTGAAGAAATTTCTGAACGGCCCAGTGTTGTAACGCTTTTAGGAGGTTTGCAGTTAAGTAATTACGAAGCACGATTGGATACATTAAGTCAGGAAATGGTATAGAAAACTTTGGTGTATCCTGTACACATTGACAACTTTACTGAAAATGCTGAATGGCCATGCCATATCAAGATCATTGAGAAATTACTTCTGGACTTTGCTCGGGGACCTTACATGGGGTTATGAAGACATTTACAACCGTCAGAGAATATGACAAAATCTAGGATCTGCGATCTTATACAACAACGTCTGGATGAGGAAATCTATATGCAACATTTACTAAAAATGAAACTGCATGACAAAAACCATATTAGGAATTCTCAAAATTAAGACGGTGAAATTTTCCGAATGTTTAACTTTGGCTGCAGTATACGCTATCAGAAGATTACAAGAAATTAACAACACAAGGAACATTCACATTTAGCAGAAAAATAGGCCTTTTTGAGCGAAGTTCCAAGTGATATGATTATCGAATAGTGCTTAATGATTGCCACGAAATTTTTTGGGTGTTTAACTCAACGTCAGACACAACGTTAGCAAGATTAATCCTTCATTTCCAAATGCTGTTACGATAACAGAAGTTCTACAGGAATTTTGGTGGCATCAGTTTATCCTCAGGTCTACAAGATAAGGTAATGCCACCTTCCTTGTATGATAATATCTCAATGTGCAAGAATGTCAATTTGACAACGGTGGATATTGCAGAGACTCTGTTGTGTTGTGTATTAAAAACCACACATAGAAGGAAGAGCACTTATACACGCAATGGTGTGGGCTAAAAATGGCTAGTCAAATCTGCGTTAAGTACGCATATATATTATGTTAAGCGCTATTTTCACCTAATATTTTATGGGCATAAATTACAATTAGATACGGAAAGAACCGAAAGACAAAAATAAGTTTCGGGGAATATCTCAACGATCGAAATTAATTGTGCCTTTGAAGCTATGACAATTCACTCACGGTCCTTGAGAATCTTGGAGATCAATGCTAGACTGCTTCAAATGATGCATAGAATTTTCGAAGGAGCATAGGTAACTGTATATTGACAACAGTAATAGGAGAAACTAGAAACGGGGTATTTGTAGCTGTTGATGGGTGTGATTCAGATCTTTTAAGAATCTTGGTAGAAGACTTCATGAGCAGTTGCCGATTCTCTTAATGCCACATACAAGCAGAACCGAAAGGAAATGCTACGAAATCATTAAATTTCAAGAAACTTAGCGTCATTAAAAGTTTGCTTTCACTTTTTTATGATGCAACAGGCTGTGACACGAGCTCAGCTATACTCAGGAGACAATAGTTGCAAACCTTCAAAATCCTTCAAAAAGAAAAAGAACTGTAGAAGTTAGTAAGAGTCTTAAACGGAGTTAGGAGTCAAATCTCAATCCTAACAAAATGTTCAAGTTTACACATTTCTTATTCCCCTGTATTGAGAAGGAAACATGTCGTTCCTGGTGTAAGCCTACAGGTATAATAAGGAAGTAGTTACAAAGCTTCAATATGACCACTTTTTTCCCTACTAACACGGCAGGTTTGCACCATTCCATTCGGAAGTATCCCAACTCCAGGTGGGAAATGGTCGAGGCTAAAACCCAATCGATTGAGGTTGGTGTGTGAAAGAGGATATGCGAAATCAAGCATCCACACAGCTACCATCGGCTCCGGCCGGATAAGCTTACTTACCTGTAGAATAAAAGTGTTTGCAAGTTAGGAATGTGAACGAGACACATGTAAGTGTAAAAGAGGGGATATGTATTATTCAAGGTATTCTGCATTCTGCCAAAGGAGTTCATTTACAAATGGCAGATCAGAAAACAATCTGATTTAGATGATGACGAACAACAGCTGTAGAAAACCAATATGTCATTGACAACGGATTAAATTGTGATCCAATTTATTATGATTATTACTTTGTAATACCGTCCCCGCCTTATAGACCTAACAAAATGGACTTGAACACGATATTGATGAAATTTTTAATGAAGGTGTAAGGACAAGGTATAAAACATGGTGGTGGTTTATTGTTATGTTCACATATTTTGGATACTTTAAAAGAGCTGCTTTGTTACCCGAAGACAAAATGAAACTGTAGCAGGACACTCACAAGTTAACGAGGTAAACGAATTCATTTAGATATAACATTCCCATACTACAGAATCTCTCAATTGACGTTTATAACAATTGTTTATTGTTTGATTGTTTTTATGTTAAGATGTTCAACAGCAGATGATAGACTCCAAGGATTCTGCCATTTGCAAGGACACTAAAGATTATGTAAATACCGCTTAGTTTTCGAATCTCCTAAAAAGAAGCAAAGTTTAAGTCTCTTAATATAGAACAATGTTTCGATATGCGCTACATGGAAAGACTACGCGTACATTTTTATCCAAGAGGGAACGTAAGAATGAAAACTCTACTACACGTCGATCCCTGTTGGTTTCACTTATTCCTCCAGGTTTTATACGACATAAGGATTTATCTTACTGCTAAGAACCTTGTTCTTTTGCGATGTACCAAGCTGCTTTTCAGTCACAAGGCCACGAAGCTTAACAATAATCCGTAACAGTTATGTTACACTTATGGTCGTAAGCTGGTAAAGGATTCACATGCTTGTTATAGGCCTGAAACTCTAATAGGAGTTTTTTAGACAATTAGACCCAGGCCCACTTCTCTTGGCCTGTGAGACAAGTCCGGCCGATGAATTTATAAAGCTAGCGGTTTCAAAAACTTTTTCCCGATACTAAGTAGTTAGACAGGCCCGGCAGACAGGTGTAGAACAGAGAAACAAACAAATTATCAATTGACAAAATTTTTTGTACTCAGGTTACGTTAGCAGATTTTCAGTTAAGAGCACCTAAAATATATAAATATTCGCTAGGCTCACTTCCCACATCTTAGAGCAGAATCCCTAAATTTTCTCCCTTAGCAATAGTGTTCCAGTACTTGCTAGTGTCGGTGCCCAAACAAAGTAATAGATACTTCTATTAACTTTCGATTAGCCTGAAAGTTAACTTGCGTCCATAAAAAATTTCAAGGCGTTTTTTGCAAACTTAACTCACTTCATGAAGATGCTATATTTATAACGCTACGTATATAACACACTAATCTTCAGGCTATAGAACCTTAAAGTCTTTCTGACTCGCACGGTTTATCTTGCACTACTGAGGGAATATCGCACAGTCTTAATGAGCTTATTGGAGGAAATGTATTTCTCGATCTTCTACACATTTTCTCACCGATGAGTAAAATTCTGCTAATTTCTCCTCTGTAGGAGATTAGTGCACCAACTGAATTAGCTTTATGACACCTTTAATATCTGAGATGGAATGATCAACAAGAAGTATTTCTGTAATCTTAATTATTAAATTAACACTAATTATCTCACTGACTTGAATAGATCTTGCGTGTCCTGTCCATCGACTCAGAGGTATCTTCTCAAAAGCATAAAGCTACTCCACAAAATGAACCCGATTAATCGCCGGCAGTTAAGGATCAAGAAGTGTACTGATCTTTAACATTGAACCAGACTGTCTACTGGCCTCGTATGTATGCGAGAATATCTATGGCCGTTGACCAGAGCCATCCTAGAATTACAAGTAAATTCCTTTACAAAAATAGAGGCACCAAATCGTCTGTAGAATTCTGCATAGATGAACGCTGCATATAGCGGAATAGCATGGCAAACTGCTTAGAGTACATTCCTTGCACAGTCCAGCTAAGAGCCGTTAATATTGGCCAGAAGAATGTCGAAACACACAGATATGAGCTTAGATCTATACTTCACACTGTGTTCAGAGAACATTGTATTACCAAGTTGCAAAAACGTACAAATATTTTACTAAAATAATATGTCGAGATACGTGTTGTTCTCTTTTCAAAACGAATGCATGCAGTTAGCATGCACTACAACTAACCAATCATTGTAATATTTGAAAAGAAGCGTAGTCAGAATAGGATTTTTCAATTTCAACTTACACTCTCTAATAGACTAGAATCTGTTGAAAAATTACTTTCATATTCCCTATCTACAAGGCTGCCGACTCTGGCTTTCCGCAGAAATAATGGTATTACTAATCGTAGATATCAGTTTGCATGCAGTACAACCGACGAGAGAGTGTGAGTTGAAGTGGGATAAATACGGCAGCATATATTGTCCTTAGGACTTGCAAATTGAAAATATTCGAGTTTAAAACCAATGACGTGCTGAACAGGAAGTCTTTAACTGAGAAAGACTGTATATCACCGTGAGCTCATAAGGTATAGTAAAGAGAAAGCGCGTTAAATAGATGGACAAGTTGATGGATCACTTGCGATAGATCAAGCAACCCCGAGCTTGTGTAGCTTTTTGTAATATGCATCCACAACATCAGAAATCGCCTTAAAAAGATAACATTAGCAGAGATGTCACGTGACTTCATTGTAATAGTATTTTACAATGTATGAAAAAAGATAATAATAAGTGATTAAATCGATCACTAAGTGAGACGGTGACTAAAGAAATATTTTGAAGATGGAGGGGTATGTTTGATTTTTAACTATCGGTTTAGGGTCAACAGTTGTGCCGATAATTCGATGGTTCTATTTCGAGGTGTTCGGTAAAACTAAAGGGCTTATGGTGGCTTATGTCTTTCTAAAAATATTTTGAAATTTAGAAAGCAGTGAACGTCCTCATGTACTCCATAATTCCTATTGGTTAACAGCTACTAAGCAAATTCAACAATGAATCGGAAGCCGCAGTATCTTGTGTTGTTTACCAAGGTCTTAAAAACGAAGCAGTAATTCTTTTAGAGGTACTTGACTCACATTATACAATGGCGAAGCACTTAAAAAACCTTGGACTTACTTCTCCCTTTAATGAGACGAGGATATTAATGTCATATAGGTTTGGCAACGTACAGCGGTTTTTTTTTAGGTGGGCGGTTGGGACTGAATTATGTATTGATTCCAAAAGTAAAAAACATACTTATTAATTTATCAATGATATTCAAGCTATTGCTATACTACGCTTTTATATGCAACTACAATACTATTTGAGATTGCTTCCTGCTGAAAAATCTACTTAGCACCCATAACGCCGCACCTTGTTCTTGATCGTTAGCTTGATAGTAACTGTTTACTCCAAGGAGTTGTGTTCTTGCGGATATATTGTTTAAAGAAAGTATCCTGTGTGTTAACACTCGAGGCTATCAAATATGCATTTAATTATAGTCCTTGCTGCTCACTAAGGTGTACATACAGAGTAGTATAGTATCACTAGTTTCGGGTCTATCATTAATAATATTTTCACGATTGCATCCTGAAAAAAATTGTTATGGAACCCATTATATTCCAACCTCCGAAGGAGCGTTATTTTTGGTCTGAGACTGGTGATCTGATCGTTGAGACAAATAAAGAATCGATTTTAGGTTCTTTTGAGATCTTCCCTTAGACGGTTAGTTGGAAAATATTTACGGTATAGTCAGTTTTATGTTCGCTAACAACTTAATAACACTGTTCATCACAAGCAACCAAACTGTGGGGTAATCAAATATCTTTCCATGTCATACTAATAATCTATATCCCGTCTGTAATTTCTTCCATTATTCCTGTCCATATACAGCTATCTTTATCCTTCGAAAACTTCTTGCATCATTTGAAGCTGTCTAGTATTATTCTCCAAGTTTCTCAAGAACCGTGATTGAATTGTCGTTGCTTCAATGGCAGACTTAAATTCGATCGTTGGAATACTTCCCGAATGTCTTTTTTAATCTTTGGTCACTTTCCGTGTCTAATTGTAATATATATCCTTAAGATATATGTTGAAAATAGCGCTTAACATTATTTATATACGTACTGTACTTAAAGCAGATTTTACTTGCCACTTTTCGTCTACACCATTGCGTGTAGAAGAACTCTTCCTTCTACGTGTCAGTTTTAATTCCCAGTACAACAAAGAGTCCTTTACATTGAGCGGAGTCGAATTGACATTGTTGTGCAATGAGATATTATCACACATGGAAGGTGGCATTAGCTCAACGTGCCTCTGAGATGACAAAGTGTCTCCTCAAAAGTACTTTAGAACTTTTGTTATCGTAACATTATTTTGGAATGATTTATTAATCTTCCTAAAGTTATGTCTGACGTTGAGTTAATACTCCAGAAAATTTGTGGCCCTTATTAAGCAATGATCGATTATAATATCAATTGGAACTTCACTCAAAAAGACATCTTTTTCTGCGAATTAAGTAGGTTTCTTGAGTGGTTAATTTTTTGCAATCATCTGATACCGTATTTGCCTTAGAGCTTCCATCTGTTGTGTACAGTGATGTGCAAATTTTTCATAGAAAACATGACTAGCTGCTTGAGAAAACGGAAGCATTAATTTAATAGCCTTCAAATAAATTTTCTACTTTCCTGTTCGATATAGTCGCTTTGATGATTTGCAATACGATTATGACCTTCTCTATATAAAATAGCCAAAGTTTGCCGGTTCAAATGAGGTCACCGTCTTAATTTTTAGTTTCCCTAATATGGTTTTTGTCATGTAGTTTCTTTTTTTTGTAAATCTTGCATATTGATTTCCTCATCCAGACATTGTTCAATAAGATCCAAGATCCTAGATTTAGGCATCTCCTCCGAGGATTGTAAATGTTTCCATAAACACATGTAAGCGTCGCCGAGCTAAGTCTAGAAGTGAGTTCTCAATGATGTTGAGTAGGCATGGACATTCAGAATTTTCACTGTTGTCGTCATAGTGTACAGCATACCCGAAAGTTCCTCTATACCATTTCCTGACATAATGTATCCAATCATGCCTAGAAATTACTGAAGTGGAAACCTTCTAAGGTCGGTACAACTTTGGATAGTTCAAAAATTTCTTTAGCTGCAGGTACGATTTGAGACCTTTCCAGTATAATGGCTGATCTAATGTGATTACACAAGTGCTTTGTTCACTTTTCTTGTACTTATTCACTGTATGCGGAAGAGTAGGATATACAGGATTAGTACTTGAAATAAAGAAGTACTACACTGCTTATATGGAAAGGAGAGGCGTGTACCTCAGCATTACACAATCGTTGAGGCGAAACTTTCACAAGATGAATAGTTATCCAAGGGTTGTTTGAGAATAAGATATCGAGACACGAGATGGGAGTGAAGATTCGATTAAATCTTCCGAGTAAGACAGCATTGACACACCAAGAACATAAGTGTATATCGTTAGAGGGAATGAGGATGCCAGAATGACGAAATGTGATACGATATTCTTATCAAGACAATGCTACATTGATGTCATTCAAGAACTTGGATATGAAGAATTTTCAAGAGACCTGAAATTAATAACTTTTTCTGCTCTATGAAATGTGTGGCATTTAGTTACTAATCAAAGCATATAGTGAGCTTTATGAAAAGGTTGCTTTGTGATGACCAGTGTTACTAAGTTGGTAGCAAACACAAGACTGACTATACCGTTAATATTTTCTACCTAACCGTGTAAGAGATCTCAAAAGAACCTAATATCTACTCTTTTTTTCGCTCATCGATCAGATAACCTGTCTCAGGCCCAAAGTAAGGCTGCTCCTTTGAGGTTTGAATATAATGGTTTCCATAGCATGTTTTACTGGATGCAATCGGGAAAATATAATTAATGATAGACCGGAACCTAGTGAATCCTACACAAATTTGTATGTAAACCCTAGTGAGCATCAAGGACGCTAATTAAACACCTATTTAATAGCTTTGGGGGTTAACACACAGAAGACTTTCTATAAATAACATATCCATAAGAACACAATTCGTTGGATTAAACAGTTTTCATCAGGCTAAAGATCAAGAACCTGGTGAAAGCGTTATCGGTATCAGAATAACAATTAAGAAATAGGGAAGAGCGATATGGGTCCTAAGTAGATTTTTCAGCAGAAGCACTCTCAAATAATTTTGTAGTTGAATATGGAGGGGAAGTATAGCTATTGCATGAATATCATTGATAAATTAATACCTTTTTTTCCATTTGGTATCCCAACAGTTTTCAATTCCAAGGACCCACCTAAAACAAACCGCTTTTCGTTCCCAAAGCTCACGTCTGTGATACCTTCGTCTTAAAAAGGGAGAAGTAATTGCATGGTTTTTTACATGGTATGCTATTTTATGATTTGAGTTAAGAGCTCTAAAAGCACTATTACTTTGTCTTAAGACCTAGGTACACAACACAAGATTTTACGGCTTCGGATTCGTTGTTGACTTTCTTTACTAGCTGTAAGCCATTAGTACTTAAGGAATAGAAGCCGATGTCCACTGCTGACTTCTAAATTTCACAGCATTGTAAGAAGGACGTAACCCGGCATAATCAGTTTAGCCTTACCGTTAACCTCCATACGGAAACCTCGAATAATTGGCGAGCTTCTTGCACTCTAAACCTCTAATTAAATATCGAACATCCCCGCTCGTCCTCAAAATTATTTCTTTAATCACCGCATTCCTTAGAGATCATTATAATCTCTTATTAATATCTCATTTCAGACGTTGTAGAATACTATTAGAATGAAGTCAAGTGACATATCTGCTAATGTTTTCATTTTAAGGCGATTTCTGACATAGTGGAAGCATATTACAAAAAGCTTCACAAGCTCGGGGATGTTTATCCTATCGCAAGTGACCCATCAATTGTGCATCTTCAACGCGCTTTCTCTGCACTATACCTTATGAGCTCACTGTGATATTCATTCTTTCTCAGTTAAAGATTTCTTGTTCCGCACGTCACAGGGTTTAAACTCGAATAATTCGAATTAGCAAATCCTAAGAACCCCTTTTCAACCCGCCCGCTCACATCGGTTGTACTGAATGCAAACTCAATCCACTCGTTCTAATGCAAGTATCATGGCGGATCTCGACATGTACTGTTATTATCATTTAATGTAATGCATCCTGATATCTACAATTAGTAATACCATTATTTCTGCAGAAAGCCACAGTCGGCAGCTTTGTAGATGAACCGTAAAATTTGAGAGTAATTTTTCATTTGATTTTATCAATTACAGCGTGTAACTTGCAATTGAAAAATCCTAATCTCACTGCGCTTCTGATAAAATATTACTATGTCTCGTTTATTTTAGTGCATGCTAACTAATTGCATTCTTTTTTGATAAGAGAACAACACGTATCTCGACATTTCTTCTTTCTATAATATATGAATGTTTCTGTATCTTGGTAACACAATGTTCTCTGAAAATAGGCTGAAGTAAAGATCTATGCACATATCTGTGTGCTTCGACTTTCTTCTTGCCAATGTTACGGCTTTTAGTAGGACTGTGCAACGAATGTACTCTAGGTAGTTTGCATTGATATTCCGCCATATGCAGCGATCATCAATGCAGAATTCTACAGACGATTTGGTGCCTCTATTTTGGAAAAAAAAAATTACTTGAAGATCTTGGATGGCACTGGTCAACGGCGATGGATATGCTCGCATACATACCAGGCCAAATGATAGTCAAATGCGATTAGTCGGGTATATTTTGTGGTGTAGCTTTCTGCTCATGAACAGGACACGCAAACTCTATTCACGTCAGCTAAATGAGGTAGTGTTGAATTTAATAAATATGATTACAGAAATTCTTCTTGTTGATCATTCCATCTCAGATATGAAATGTGTCAAAAACCTAATACAGTTGGTGAACTATTCTGCTACAGAGGGGATGGTTAGCAATACCTTACTCAACAAAGAGAAAACGTTTAGAAGATCGAGAAATTCAAATTTTCCATTAAGCTCATTAAAATTGTGCGATATAGCACTTTGTAGTGCAAACTGAAGCGTGCGAGTCACAAAGACATTAAGGTTCTATAGATTAGTGTGATAGATACGTTGCGTTCTCAATATAGACACTTGACGAAGTGAGTCAAAGTTGCAAAAGGCGTCCCGAAATTTTTTATACACGCAAGTTAAACTTTCAGGCTAAGCGAAAGTTAATAGCAGTATCTATTACATTCTCTGGGCACCGGGACGAGGAAGTACTCGAACACTATTCCTATGGGAGAAAATTGACGGCTTCTGCTCTAAGTTGTGGAAAGTGAGCCTAGGAAGTTTCATATCTTTCAGGTGTACTTAACTGAAAATCTCCCAATGTGACCTACATATCAAAACAAATTCTGTCAATTGATAATTTTGTTGATGTCTGTGTTCTACACCTCTTCTACCAAGCCTGTATAACTACTTTGTATCGCGAATTATCTCTTTCAACCGCTAGCTTTATAAATTCTTCGCCCGGGCTTGTCTCACAGCCAAGAGAAGCGTGCCTGGGTCTACAAGGTAATCTTGTACTTAATTACCTAAAAATATGCTAATAAAGTTTCATGCCAAGAACTTGCATGTGATTCTTTTACAAGTGTTCGACCATAAGTGTAATATAACTGTTACGGAAAACTATTTAGCTTCGTGGCCTTTTGACTGAAATCTAGCATGGTACAGTCGCAAATGATTGTCCTTAAGTCGTATAAAACCTAGGGCAACAAGTTGAAGGCAACAGGGATTGACGTGTACTAGTGCTTTCATTATTACGCCCCCCCCCCCCTTGGATAAAAATCGACATGGAATCTTTGCTCGTACAGCATATCAAACATCGTTTTTTATTATCGTAAAACTTTGCTTCTTTTTAGGAGATTTGAAAACTAAACGGTACCTACAATTTTTAGTGTCCTTGCGGATGTCAGATTCATTGGAGTCAACCGTTTGCTGTATAACATCTTAACATATAAATAATCAAAAAATAAACAATTGTTATAAACGTCAATTGAATATCGTGGTATGCGAATCTTATATATAAATGAATTGGTTTAACTCGTTAGATTTTCCTGCTAAAGTTTTATTTCCTCCTCGGGTACCAAAGCCGCTCGTGTTAAAGGATCCCAAAATATGTAACCTTCATGTTTTATTCCTTGTTTTTATACCTTTTTTTAGATCTACATCAAGATCGTCTTCATCTCCATTTTGTTAGGTCTATAAGGCGGGGACGATATCACAAAATAATAATCATAACTCATTGGATCAACAATTAAGCCGTTGTCAATGACATATTGGTTTTTTACAGCTGTTGTTCGTTATCATCTATATCAGATTGTCTTCCGATCTCCCATTTCTACATGGACTCCCTTGGAAGAATGCATAAAATATTGAATACTTCATGTGGTTCGTTCACAATCCTATTTTGTAGTCACTTTTTATCTACAGGTGAGTAAGATTATCCGGTTGGAGCTGATGGTAGCTATGTGGGTCCCTGCAATTCCCATATCCTCTTTCACACACAACCTGTTTCGATTGAGTTCATGCTTAGACCATTTCGTTCCTGGAACTGGATTGATTGCTGGACAGCTGCTGTGTTAGTAATGGGAAAACTGGCCATATTGAAGTTTTGTAACTACTTCCTTCTTATATCTGATATGGCTTATTCCAGGGACGGCATTTTTCCATCTCCATACAGGCGAATAAGAAATTTCTAACGTTAGCACTTTGTCAGGATTCACATTTGGTTGGTTGAAGATTCTGTCTAACTTTCACAATTCTTCTAATTGAAGGAACTTGAAGGCTGCAAACTATTCACTTTTGAGTATAGCTGAAGTCGTGACAGCCTGTTGCATCATGAAAAAGTTAAAAGCAATGAGGATAGGTTCTCTTTAAATTTAATACATTCAAAGCGTACCCTTTCAGTTCTGTGATTGTGAAAATATGATATTGGCTATGTGAAAATTCGCAACTGCTCATGAAGTCTTCTACCAAGATTCTTAATAGATCAGAATCACACCCATCAACAGCTACAGTTTTCGTTTCTAGTTTCTTCCATTTTTTTGTCCATATACAGCTACCTTTTGTCCTTCGAAAACTGTTTGCATCATTTCAAGCCGTCTAGTATAGATCTCCAATTTTCTCAAGAACTGTGATTGAATTGTCGTGGCTTCAATGGCAGCATTAAATTCGATCATGGCAGATATTTCCAGAAAGCTCTTTTTTCTCTTTCGGCATTTTCCATGTCTAACTGTAATTTATATCCAGAACACATATGGTGAAAATAGAGTTTAACATGATTTATTTCATACTTAACGCAGAATTGAGTTGCCATTTCTAGTCCACACCATTGCGTGTAGAAGGCCTCTTCGTTCTACGTGTGGGTTTTAAAACACATAACAATACACACTCTGCAATATTCACCGCATTCAAAATGACATTCTTGCGCATTGAGATATTATCACACAAGGAAAGTGGCATTAGCTCAACTTGTCTCTCTAATGATAAACTGATGCCCACAAAAGTCCTGTAGAACTTCTGCTATCGTAACAGTATTTGGGAATGAATAATTAATCTTGCTAACGTTGTGTCTGACGTTGAGTTAATCCCTGATTAATTTTCGTGGCCTACATTAAGCATTGTTCGACAATTATATCACTTGGATCTTCGCTCAAGAAGGCCTCTTTTTCTGTGAATTGTGAATGTTCCTTGAGTTATAATTTCTTGTATTCCTCTGATACCGTATTAGCCTCCAGGGCTTCCATCTGCAGATTATAATGATGTGCAAATTTTTCATATAAAAGATGACCAGCTGCGTGAGAAAACGGAAGCAATAATTTAATTAAATACAAATATTGTTTCTAGTCCCGTGTTCAATCTAGTTCCTTTGGAACGTCCGAGATCCTGCCCTCCCCCATTGAATCACTAATGATCTCTTCTAGTGCAAACGTTAGCGCTTCTTATGTTAGACCCTAGACGAAAAAAATTTTGGGAGGCCAACTTCACGTTAGCCCCCCCCAGAAAGCACTGATGATTAAACCTAGTGCAATCGTTAGTGCATCGTTAGTGCTTTCAGAAAACGCTAATAGTTTCATTGGTGCTTCACAATTAGTGTGGCTATGGCCAGTTATATGTCTCGAAATTCCCATAAGGAATACATGGGGAATTTTTAATTGGCTCAAATTCCCTCCAAATTGAAAAGCGCTAATGACCTCTTCAGTGTAATCGTTAGTGCTTTGTTAGTTCTTCTCAGAATACCAAGTCGAAACATTATTGCTGCAATAGTTTGGACGCTAGAAGCAAAAAACTTTTGGAGTGCAACTTCACGTTAGACCCCCAGGAAACACTAACGTTAAATTCTGGTGGAATCGTTGGTGCATCGTTAGTGCTTCCAAGAAACACTAATGGTTTGGTTTTGATTTACTATTATTGTAGATGTGCGCACTTATATGTCACACAAATGTCCAAACTCACGAAATCGGCGCTCACGAGTTCGAAACTCACTCGACCTCAGCCTCACGAAGTGAGCGTGAGATAAGGCTGGTGATGTCAGCGTGTGGTTGAGTGAGCGTGAGGTCAGACTAGTGATGCGAACGTGAGGTTGAGTGAGCGTAGGTTCAAGATGGTTATTTGAGCATGAGGTCCGACAGGTGATGTAAGCGTGAGGTTGAGTGATCGTGAGGTCAGACTGGTGATGTGAACGTGAGGTCGAGTGAGCGTGAGGTCAGGCTGGTTATTTGAGCGACTGGTGATGTGAGCGTGAGGTTGTGTGAGCGGGAAGTCGAAATGAATTTCAGTTCGAAGTGAGTTTTTGAGGGTGAGGTTGAGTGAGCTTAGGTCAAAGTGTCATCTCTGGTTACGAAACTCCCATAAATACATAGAGAGTATATCACTGTGACAAATTCCCGACAAATTCAAAACAGCTAATGATATATTTAATACAATGGTTAGTGCTTCGTTAGTGCTTCCTAGAGCTGTGTCTCTTAACACTAGTGCTGCAATAGTTTGGACACTAGAAGCAAATAACAACTTTGAAGGACAAACGTGAAGTTAGCCCCCCAAAAAGCACTAACAATATAACCTAGTGCATTTGAAGGTACATTGTACCACTAAGAGTGGAAGAGAATGCAAATTATGAGTTTTTATTCACACATAATCACTCTTCCACTCTTCTCCAAAACCCATTCCAGAGGTTGGAGCTCTTAAAGGTAGGTCGAAGTAGGAGTATTAATAACCACGGAGCCTCCAGAAGTCCATCGTAGATCCGCCTCTCGAAAGAGAATGCATGAATAAACACTTATTATTCACATTCAGTTTGCACTACTCAACAAACAAACATTATTTTCATTCACTTCAATCTACTACTGCATTCTACTGAACTGTAACGCCTTTTTATGTTTAAAAATAATTATTAAATAAATAATAGTAAACTGTCGAGAGTTGATTACCTGAAACCGCGGTAGCCAGAATTGTCCCAGGATAGGAGACTTATATTAAGAAATTGAAAATATCAGGTAAATGCATAAGTATTAATTTATAAATGATAATCAAGCAATTCCTATACTTCACGTTTATATGCAACTACAATGCTATTTGAGAGTGCTTCCTGCTGAAGAAATCTACTTTGCACCCATTACACTCTCACCTTGTTCTTAATCTTTAGCCTGATAGAAACTGTTTAATCCAAAGAGTTGTGTTCTAACAGATATATTATTTAATGAAATTATCCTGTTTGTTAACACCCGAGGCTTACAAATATGCATTTAATTATTGTCCCAGCAGCTCACTATGCTTTACATACAGAGTTGTGTAGGATTCACTAGGTAGGATTTTAGTTTTTTTTGAGAATTTCCCTTAGACGCTTAGGTGGAAAATATTAACTGTAGTCCTGTGTTCGCTACCAAATTAGTAACACTGGTCATCAGAAAGCAACCAAACTGTGGACTAATCAAATCATCTTTTCATATTATCTCAATGTATGCTTTGATTAGTAATCTCATTGTATGCTTTGATTAGTAATGTCATTGTATGCTTTGATTAGTAATCTCTTTGTATGCTTTGATTAGTAGAACCAGGTGAGACCGTTATGGGTGCTAAGTAGATTTTTTCAGCAGGTAGCACACTCAAATAATATTGTAGTAGTATATAAACGGGAAGTATAGCAATTGCTTGATTATCATTGATAAATTAATACTTGTTTTGTACATTTGGCATCCCAAATTTTTTTAATTGCAAGGGCCCATGTAAAACATACCGCTGTTAGTTCCCAAAGCTATACGTGTGTGATACCCCCGTCTTATTAAGGGAGAAGTTAATCCACGGTTTTTCACATAGTGCGCCATTGTATAATGTGAGGTAAAGAGCTCTAAAAGCACTATTGCATCGTCTTAATACCTAGGTACACAACAAGAATTTAGGGCATTGGATTCATTGTTGACTTTCTTTACTAGCTTTAAGCCATTAAGAATTAATTAATAGATGCCGATGTCCACTGCTGACTTCTAAATTTCACAGCGTTGTAAGGAGGACATAGCCCGGCATAATACGTTTAGCCTTCCGGTAACCTCCATATGAAACTCTCCAATTATTGTCGCTCTTGTTGCACTCTAAACAACTAATTAAAAATCGAACATCACCTTGAATCCTCAAAATTATTTCTTTAATCACCGCATCACTTAGAGATTGATAAAATTTTTTATTAATATCTATTTTCAGACATTGTAGAAAACTATTACAATGAAGTCAAGTGATATCTTTGCTATCGTTCTCATTTTAAGACGATTTCTGACGTACTGGATGCATATTACAAAAAGCTTCACAAGCTCGGGGATGCTTATCCTATCGCAAGTTACCCATTAACTTACCGAACATTAAACGCGCTTTCTCTTTACTATACTTTATGCTCAACTTGATATTTATTCTTTCTCAGCTAAAGATTTCTTGTTCCACTCGTCACAGGGTTTAAACTCGAATATTTCGAATTTGCAAGTAATAAGAAAATTTGAGTTGCTACACTTTCCCAATTTCAACACGCAAGCTTACTTTGGTTGTATTGCATGCAAATCGTTTCCACTCGTTCTAATTTAAGTATCATGGCGGATCTCGACACGTACTCTTATTATCTTTCTATCTAAATGCATCCTGATATCTACAAATAGTAATACCATCATTTCTGCAGAAAGCCAGAGTCGACATGCTTGTAGATAAACCTTAAAATCTTTTGCTATATGAAAGTAAATTTTCAACAGATTTTAGTCAATTACAGCGTGTAAGTAACAATTGAAATATCCTAATCTCACTACGCTTGTATGTCTGGTTGATTGTAGTGCATGCTGACTGATTGCATACGTTTTGATAAGAGAACAAAAAGTATCTCTACATCTCCTCTTAATAGAATATTTGATTGTTTCTCCAATTTGGTAATACAATGTTCTCTGAAAAAAGGGTGAAGTAAGGATCTATGCACATATCAGTGTGCTTCGACTTTCTTCTTACCAGAGTTAACGGCTCTTAGCTGGACGGGCAAAAAATGTACTGTAGGCAGTTTGCCATGTAAATCTACTATATGCAGTGATCATCTATGCAGAATTCTACAGACGATTTGAATCTTCTATTTTTGTAAAAGAATTTACATGGTGATCTAGGATGGCTCTGGTAACGGAGATGGATTTGGTCGCATACATACCAGGCAAAATGACAGTCTGGTTGAGTGTTACAGACGACTACAATTCGTAAGCCTCGACTGCTGGCGATTAATCGGGTACATTTTGAGGTGTAGCTTTCTGCTCTTGAAATATACCTTTGAGTCGATGGACAGGACACGAAAGCTCTATTCAACTCAGCTAAATGAGGTAGTGTTGAATTTAATAGATAAGATTACAGAAATTCTTGTTAATCATTTCGTCTCATATATGAAAGGTGGAAAAAAGCTAATACAATTGGTGAACTAATCTGCTACAAAGGGGTACTTTTCTCGCAGTTATTTACTGTATGCAGAAGAGTAGAATATATAGTATTAGTAATTGATGTTGAAATTTTGAAAAAATACAAAAGGTCTACACTGCTTATATTAAAAGGAGAGGTGTGTATCTCAACATTACACAATTTTTGTTGCGAAGCTTCGAAAGATGAATAGCTATCCAAAGGTTGTATGAAAATAGGAAATCGAGACGCGAGATACGATTGAAGATTTGATTAAATCTTTCAAGTAAGACAGCATTGACACACCAAGAACATGAGTGTATTGCATTAGAGGGATGGTGGATATCAGAATGAAGAAATGTGATGCGATATTCTTATCAAGACAATGCTTCCGATTTACATAATTACTTTTTCATCAAAAACTTTAATATGAAGAATGTTCATCAAGGGACATTTTAAATCAATGACTTTTTCTGCTGTATGTAAGGTGCGGCATTTTGTTACTAATCGAAGCATACAGTTAGCTTATATGAAAAGCTTATTTGATTAGCCCACAGTTTGTTTGCTTTGTGATGACCAGTGTTAGTAAGTTGGTAGCGAACAAAGCACTGACTATACCTTAAATGTTTTCCAGCTAACCGTCTACTGGTAGATCTCAGAAACATGTAAAATCGATTTTTTATTTGTGTCATCGATCTGATCACCGGTCTCAGACCCAAAGTAAGGCTGCTTCGCAGGTTATAATCTAACGGGTTAAATGGTGTTTCTTCATTATGCAGTCGTGAAAATAATATTAATGATAGACCGGAACCTAGTGAATCCCACACAACTCTGTATGTAAAGCCCGGTTTCATTTTGTCTTCGAGTAACAAAGCAGCTCTTATAAAGGATTATAAAATATGAAAACAGAACAAAAAACAACCACCTTGTTTTATACCTTGTCCTTACACCTTCATTAAAATTTTCATCAATATCGCATTCAAGTCGATTTTGTTAGGTCTATAAGGCGGGGACGGTATTACAAAGTAATAACCATTTAAGCCGTTGTGATTGGCATATTGGTTTTCTACAGCTGTTGTTCGTTATCATCTAAATCAGATTGTCTTCCGATCTGCCATTTGTAAATGAACTCCTTTGGCAGAATGCAGAATAGCTTGAATACTTCATATCCCCTCTTTTACACTTACATGTGTCTCGTTCACAATCCTATATTGCGAACACTTTTTATCTACAGGTAAGTAAGCTAATCCGGCTGGAGCCGATGGAAGCTGTGTCGATACTGGATTTCGCATTTCCTCTTTCACACACCAACTTCAATCGATTGGGTTCTTGCTTAGACCATTTCCCACCTGGACTTGGAGCAAATTCCGAATTCGAATGGAGCACAACTGCCGTGTTAGTAGGGGAAAAAGTAGCCATATTGAATCTGTGCAACTACTTACTTGTTTTACCTGATGGGCTTATACCTGGAAGGACATGTTTCCTTCTCCATACAGAGGAATGAGAAATTTGTAATCTTGAACATTTTGTTAGGATTGAGATTTGACTTCTAACTCCGTTGAAGATTCTGAATATCTTGCACAGTTTTATTTTCTTTTTAAATGATCTTGAAGGCAGTTGTATATGGACAACAATAATACAAGAAACTAGAAACGGGAAATCTGTTGCTGCTGGATGGTGTGATTCAGATTTTTAAGAATCTTGGTAGAAGATTTCATGAGCACTTTCTGATTCTCTTATAGCCACATATAAGCAGAACTGAAAGGGAATTCTACGAAATTATTAAATTTATTGAAACTCATTAACAGATTGTTTCACTTATTCCATGATGCAGCAGGCTTTGACATGACCTTAGCTATACTCAGGAGTGAATAGTTGGCTGCCTTCATGTTCATTCATAAAAAAAAAAGAATTCTGCAGTTAGTTAGTGTCATCAATCAATTAGATGTGAATCCTGACAAATGATTATGTTAGACATTTCTTTATTCACCTGTATGGAAAGGGAAAAATGTCTGCCCGGTATAAGCCATATTAAATATATCAAGGAAGTAGTTACAAACCTGCAATATGGCCACTTTTCTCATTACTAACACAGCAGTTGTGCAGCATTCAATTCGGAAGTACCTCCAACTTCAGGAGTGAAATGATCTATGCCTAAACCATACCGAAAGAGGTTGGTGTTGACCCACACACCTACCATCAGCTCCAGCCGGATAATCTAACCTACCTGTAGATAAAAAGTGACTGCAAGATAGGATTGCGATCGAGCCACATGCTTGTGTAAAAAAGCCGATATGAAGTATTCAAGGTTTTGTGCATTCTGCCAAGAGAATTCAAGTAGAAATCGGAGATGGAAAGATAATCTGATATGGATGACAACGAACAACTGCTGTAAAAAACCATTGTCATTGTCAACGGATTCATTTTTGATCCAATCAGTTATCCAATCAAAGCAAATTTGTCAATTGATAATTTTGTTGATGTCTGTGTTCTACACCTGTTCTACCAGGCTTGTATAATTACTTTGTATCGTGAATCAGTTCTTTAAACCACTAGCTTCATAAATTCATCGGCCGGACCTGTGTCTCAGGTCAAGAGAAGCGTGCCTTTGTCTACAAGGTAATCTCGTACCTAATTACCTAAAAATTTCCTATTAGTGTTTCATGACAATAAGCTGCATGTAATTACTTTACAAGCTTACGACCATAAGTGTAATATAACTGTTACACTAAATTATTAAGCTTCGTGGCCTTCTAAAAGATAAAGCAGTTTTTTACAGTCGCAAAGGTAGAAGAAACTGAGAAGTACGTTTTGATTGTCCTTATGTCGTATAAAACCTAAGGCAATAAGTTGAAAGCAACAGGGATCGACGTGTAATAGAGCTTTCATTCTTACGCCCCCTCTTGGGTATAAATGTACATGGAGTCTTTGCATTTACCGCATTTCGAACCATCATACCTTATTAAGTGTGTTAAACTTTGCTTCTTTTTAGGAGATTCTAAATGTAAACGGCAGCTACACAATTTTTAGTGTCCTTGCAGATGTCAAATTTCTTGGAATCATCGTTTACTGTACAACATCTTGACACATAAACATTCAACCAATAAACGATTGTTATAAACATCAATTGAATAGTACTGTAGTATATGATTGTTATTTCTAAATGTATTGGTTTAGCTCGTTAAATTGGGTTTGTCCTGTTACGGATTTATTTCCTTTTCGGGTACCAAAGCCGCTCGTGTTAAAGGATCCCAAAATATGTTACCTTCTTGTTGTATACCTTGTTTATATACCCTCTTTTAGATTTACATCAAGATCGCCTTCACGTCCATTGTTTTAGGTCTATAAGCGGGGACGATATCACAAAATAATAATCATAACTGATTGGATCAACAATTAAGCTGTTGTCAATGACATATTGTTTTTTTACAGCTGCTGTTCGTTATCATATATATCAGATTGTCTTCCGATCTCTCATTTTCACATGATCTCACTTGGCAGAATGCACAAAACCTTGAATTCACATCGACTCATTTACACTCACGTGTGGTTAGTACAAGCAGAATCCTATCTTGCAGTCACTTTTTATCTACAGGTAAGTAAGATTATCCGGTTGGAGCTAATGGTAGCTGTGTGGGTTCTTGGATTTCGCATATCCGCTTTCACACACAACCTCTTTCGATTGGGTTCATACTTAGGCCATTTCGCTGATGGAATGGCGGTACTTCCAAATGCTGCACAGCTGCTGTGTTAGAAATGGGAAAAGTGGCCATACTGAAGCTTTGTAACTACTTCCTTGTTATATCTGATATGGCTTATAGCAGGGAGGGCATTTTGCCATCTCCATACAGGCGAATAAGGAATTTCTAACGTTACCACTTTGTCAGGATATACATTTCGTTGGTTGAAGGCTCTGTCTAACTTTCAGAACTCTTCTTTTTGAAGGAACTTGAAGGCTGCAAACTATTCACTCCTGAGCATAGCTGATGCTGTGTCATAGCCTGTTGCATCATGTAAAAAGTGAAAGCAATCTTTTAATGACGATAAGATTTCATTAAATTTAATGCTTTCGAAGCATTTGCTTTCTGTTCTATGATTGTGAAAATGTGAAAGGCTATGTGAAAATTAGCTATGTGAAAATGTGAAAATGGCTATATGAAAATTAGCAACTGCTCATGAAGTCTTCTACCAAGATTCTTAATAGATCAGAATCACACCTATCAACAGCTATAGATTTCCTGTTACTAGTTTCTTCTATTACTTTTGTCCATATACAACTACCTATCCTCTTTCGAAAAATGTTTGCATCATTTGAAATCGTCTAGTATAGATCTGCAACAAGTTTCTGAAGAACTGTGATTGAATTGTCGTGGCTTCAATGGCAGTCTTAAATTCGATCGTAATTTAATTTTTATTTATAATTGCAATTTATATCCATAAAATATAAGGAGAAAATAGTGTTTAACATGAATTATATATGTACTTAACACAGAATTGAGTTGCAATTTATAGTCCACACCATTGCGTGTAGAAGGACTCTTCCTTTTACGTGTGGGTTTTAAAGCATAAGACAATACAGACTCTGCATATTCACCTCAGTCGATTTGAAATTCTTGTGAATTGAGACATTATCACACAAGGAAGGTGGCATTAGCTCAACGTGTCGCTCTGATGATAAACTGATGCCCACAAAAGTCCTGTAGAACTTTTGTTAATGTAACAGTATATAGAAATGAAGGATTAATCTTGGTGACGTTGTGTCTGACGTTGACTTAATCCCCGAGAACATTCGTGCCCATAATTAAGCACTCCTATTAAGAATCATAGTTTAACATTCTTAATAAAGAGCAATGTTTGGATATTCCGTACATTGAAACATTCCATGTACATTTTTATCCAAAACGGGGTCCTAAGAAAGAAAGCTCTATTACACGTCGATCGCAGTTGGTTTCAAATTATTGTCCTAGGTTTTTATACGACATAATAATAATCAATGCTTACTGCTCAGCGCCTTGTTCCTTTGCGGCTGTACCATGCTGCTTTTCAGACAGAAGCCAACGAAGCTTACCTATTTTCTATAACAGTTATATTACACTTACGGTAGTAAGGTTGTAACGGTTTCACATCCAGGTTATTGCACTGAAACTCTAGTAGATGATCCTTATGTAATTAGGTATGTGGTTATATAGTAGAACCTGTGAGACTAGTCCTGCCGATAATTACTAAAGCTAGCGTAGTAAAGCACTGTTTTACGATACAAAGGAGTTATACGGGCCAGGGAGAACAGGAGTAGAACAGAAACATCAACAAAATTATAAAATGGCAGAATTTTTTTATATAGTTAGGTAACTTGGGAGATTTTCAGTTTACACAACTTGAACATGTAAATCTTCCTAGGCTCACTTCCAACATCTTGGACCAGAAGCAATGATTTCTGGTCTTGGGAATAGTGTTCGAGAACTTACTTTCGCTGCGCAAGAAAGTAAATGAGACTGCGATTACCTTTCGATTAGCCAGAAAGTTAAACTTGCGTCTATAAAAATTTTCGAGGCGTCTTTTGTAACTTGACTCACTTCTTCAAGATGCTATGTTGATAACGCTACCTATCTCTCACACTGATTTTTAGGCTATACATCCTTAAAAACTCTCTGGCTTGCACGGTTTATCTACAGACTGCCATAATCGCACACCCTGTTCAAGCTCCCCTCTAGTGGTATATACTCATTTACTTGGTGTGTCAATGCTGTCATACTCGTAAGAATTAATCGTCTTCACTCCCAAAGCTATACATCTGTGACACCGTCGTCTTATTAGAGGGAGAAGTAAATCCACGTTTTTTAAAATTGTACGCCTTTGTATAAGGTGATAAGTAACTCTAAAAGACTACTGCGCCATTTTTAAACCTTCACACGTTTCTGCGGCCTCCGATTCTATGGAGAATCATTTAGTGACTGGAAGCTATTAGGAATTAAGGATTACATGGCGATGTCCCATGATGACTTCTAAATTTTCAGAAGGAACTTATAAGCCGCTTAGCCTACCGAACAACTCCAAAGACAACCCACGGATTATTACCACGCCTTTCGCACCCTAAACCGTCACAAAGTCCTTACACTTCTGTTATCGTAACAGTTATTGTGAAATAAGGATTAATCCTACTAACGTAGTGTCTGACGTTGAGTTAATCCTTCAGAGAATTTCGTTGCCTCATTAAGCACTGTTTGATAATCAAAACACTTATAACTTCGCAAATCTTTTTCTGTGAATTGTGAAGTCCCTTGAGATCTTAATTTCTTGTAATCATCTGATACCGTATTTGCCTCCAAGACCATCTGCTGAGTATAGTTATGTGCAAATTTTCCATAGAAAAGATGACAAGCTGCGTAAGAAAACGGAAACATTAATTTATTTGCCTACAAATGACATTTCTAATCCCCTGCTCGATCTAGTCCTTTTGGATGAATAGCAATAGGAGTCTCACCTACTCTATATACTGCAGCCAAAGCTTACAGGTTCGGTAAAGGTCATTGTCTAAATTTTGAGATTCCTAGATATCGTCTTTTTCATGCAGATTCATTTTCTTGTATTGTTGCATATAGATTTTATCATCCACAATTTGTTGAATAAGATCGCAAGTCTTTGATTCTGTCATCTCCTCAGAGGGTTGTAAATCTTTTCATAAATACACGTAAAGGTCGCCCAGCAAGTCTAGAAGAGAGTTCTCAATGATCTTTGAATAGTAATTGCCATTAAGCATTCTACTAAGAGGATACGCCAAGGTTCTTCTATACCATTTCCTGACATAATGTATCCAATCGTGCCTAGAAATTCAGTGGAAAGCTAATAGCGGCGGTTCATTTTTGAATGGTTGAAAAATTACTTTAGCTGCAGGTACGATTTGAACACCTTTAAAGTACCTCTATTGGTGCTTGATGATGAATTATAGAAGAATTACAGACGGACTTGTCTGCTTATATCGAAAGTAGAGGTGTGCATCTCAGCATTTTACAATCGATGTGGCGAAGCTTTTACAAGATGAATAGCTATCCAAATATTGTTTGAGAAAACGAAATTGACACGCGAAAAGCGAGCGAAGACTTGATTGATTCTTCCGAGTAAGACAACCTTGACACACCAAAAACATGAGTATATAGCATTAGAGGGGAAAAAGATATCATAATTACCAAATGTGATACGATATATCTATCAAGACAATGCTACCCTGACATCAGATTACATTTTCTTTCAAGAACTTGGATATAGAGAATTTCATCAAGAGACTTCTGAAATGAATGACTTTTCAGCTCTAAGAAATGTGTGGCTCTTAGTTATTAATCAAAGCATACAGTGAACTTATATGAAAAGATTATTTGATTAGCCCACAGTTTGGTTGCTTTGTGATGACTAGTTTTCAAAAGCTGGTAGCGAACACAGGATTACTATACCATAAATATTTTCCAGCTAACCGTCTAAGAAAAGATTTCAAAAGATGTTAAAATCGATTCTTTATTTGTCTCATCGATCCTGATCACGGGTCTCAGACCCAAAGTAAGGCTATTTCGGAGGTTACATTATAATGGGTTCCGTAGAAAGTTTTACAAGATACAGTCAGGAAATTAATATTAATGATAGACCGGAACGAAGTGAATCCTACTCAGCTCTAAATGTAAGCGCTAGTGAGCAGCAAGCACGCTAATTGAATGCATATTTGATAGCCTCGAGTGTTAACACACATGAGACTAGGTTTAAATAATATATTTGTATGTACACGACTGTTTGGATTAAACATCTTTTATCAGGGTAACAATCAAGAAAAAGGTGAGATTGTTATGTGTCCTAAGTAGATTTCTTCAGCAGGAAGCACTCTCAGATAGCATTCTAGTTGCATATAAACGGAAAGTTTAGCTATTGCTTGATTATCAATGATCAATTCATACTTATGCTTTTTACATTTGGTATTAGAACCTCTTTCAACCCTAAGGGCGCACCTAAAACAAACAGCTGTACGTTCCCAAGGCTATACGAGTGTAATACCCTCGTCTTATTAAAGGGAGAGGTAAATCCACGGTTTTTTAATTGGTACGTTTCTCTATAAGGTGAGTTAAGTAGCTCTAAAGGGACTACTGCTTCGCTTTTGAGACCTAGCTAAAGAACAAAAGATCCTGCGGCCTCCGATTCGGTGTTGAATTCCTTTAGTAGCTGTAAGCCAATTTGAATTAAGGAGTACATGCCGATGTCCACTGCTGACTTCTAAATTTCACAGCATTTTAAGAAGGAACTTATAAGCCGTTAGCATTACCGGATATCTCAAAAGGATATCTCGGAAAAGTCTCTCATTATTGGCCCTCCTGTTGCACCCTAAACCAATAATTAAAAATCGAACATCCTCGTCCAACTTAAAAATTATTTCTGTAATCACTGCACCACTTAGAGATCGCTTTCATCATTGATTAATATCCCTTTTGAGATAATGCAAAAACTATTACAATTATGTCAAGTGAACTTACTCCTAATGTTCTCATTTTGAGGTTAATTCTGACGTTGCAGATGTATATTACAAAAAACTTCTACAGATCAGGGATGCCTGGTTTATCGTTAGTAATCCATCAACTTGTTCATTATTTGAACGCACTTTTTCATTACTAGTTTTATAAAAACAATACCTTAATAGCTCAAAGTGATATACATTCTTTCTCAGTTAAAGACCGCCCGTCCGCCCTTAGTTCCACCCGTCACTGGGTTTAAACTACAATATTTCGAATTTGATATTCCTAAGGACAATATGGGCTTCCCTAGCTTACCCATTTCAATCCAACCGATCTCGTCGGTTGTACTGCTTGCAAAGGTATTCGATCTTTCTAATACAAGTATCATGGCGGATCTCGACATTTACTGTTATTATCTTTTTATCATAATGCATCCTAATATCTAGAATTAGTAATACCATTATTTCTGCAGAAAGCCAAAGCCGACTGCCTTGTTGATAAATCTTAAATCTTGTGCCATATGAAGGTAATGTTTCAACAGATTTTAGTATAATACAGCGTGTGAGTTGCGATGAAAATCATAATCTCACTACGCTTCTTATCAAAGTTTACTAAGTCTGGTTGTTTGTAGTGAATGCTAACTGCTTGCAATCGTTTAGATAAAACAACAACAAATTTCACGACATCTCCTCTGAGTAAAATGTTATTTCAATGTTTCGTGATGTCTGTACTTGGTAATAGAATTTTCTCTGATAACAGTCAGCAGTATAGATCTAAGCAAATATTTGCCAAAGTTAACAGCTCTTAGGTGGAGTGTGAAGGCAATGTACTCTAGCCAGTTTTCCGCTATATGCAGCGAAGACCTATGCAGAATTTTAGAGACGACTTGCTGTTTCATTTTTGTAAAGGAATTTACTAATTAAAAATCTAACCTTCCTAAACACCGGAAATTGTTTGTCACTGGTGATACTCTCGTCTTATTAAAGGGAGAAGTTAATCCACGATTTTTTAAATGCTACGCCATTACGCCATTGTAAATGTTTCCTGCTATGGTTTCGTTTTCTCTTCCAGTACCAAAGCCGCTGCACTATATTCTGTTGCAGTTCTAAAAATGCAAAATAATTAAAAAAAAAAAAAAATAAATAAAATAAAGGAAAAAAGAATGTTAAAATCTGCTTACATTACAGTCTTTCCTCCTAGGGAAAGAGAAATTTTAACTGCGTGGCAAAAATTTTTGGTACTAACTACAATCAAAAAGAAACTTTCAAATCAAATATAAATTTTAACGGGTTTTCATAGACCGAGGAACTCTCTGATTAAGATTTAGTGAATTAACATCTTGTGATACCTCATTAAATGTTATTTCACCAGAAGAAGCTCGATAAGTATCACTAAGAGATGGACTATTTGATTGTACACCGGCAATGATTGTTGGTTTAAAATATATTGTTCTGACGAAATCAGAATTACAGCACTTGTCCCTATGTCTTCAACAATTAAACTTAAAACTACAATATACACAAAGGAAAATAAAAAAGGATAAACGATTATATAAGTCAAAATAGAATACTAAAATACATCATTACTCTGTTTCATTTGCCTTTCTTGTTCATTGATTAACCTTTCAACAATCTCAACATGATGGCTGGCATATTGCAAATCTATAACTTCATGTATAATATGACTTAAAGACAAGTTGATTCCATATCCTTAATATTAATCTTTGAGTTTGATAATATGCAACAATCAATGCTATCATTAAGTAGTGGAAGCAGATCTTTACTTGTATTGTTAGTAACATAAATCTCTTGAGAAATTATTAAAGAATTTGGACCATAAACTTTACAGTTTTTGTCTAATATATTTTCACCAGTATATGAATCAAAACAGTACTCGACACATCATTACCACATACAATTGTTAATTTTTCAGGGAATGGCGAAACATATAACCATTCAATATTATCTGAAGAAATCCACAGAGGGAATCTATCCAAAGAAACTAGACCGAACAGGCGACTTGAAACATCATTTGTAGGCTATGAAATTAAAGTTTCCGTTTTGGCGCGCAGCTTGTCATCTTTTCTAAACCAAATTTGCACATCACTATACTCAGCAGATGGAATTCTTGGAGGCAAATACGGTATCAGATGATTTCAAAGAAATTAACAACTCAAGTATCTTTCACAATTCGCAGAAAAAGTGCTTAATGAGGCCACGAATAAATCTCTCCTCAACGTTATCTCACCGGTGAGTAAATTTCTGGTAAGCTTTCGCTGAGTAGCAGCCCTGCGGCCTCCGATTCGGTGTTGAATTCCTTTGCTAGCTGCAAGCCAAAAGGAATTTTTGATTACATGCCGATGTCCACCGCTGACTTCTAAATTCACAGCATTTTAAGAAGGAACGTCGAAACCGTTTAGCCTTACCGGACACCTCGAAAGAGAACCCTCGATTTAATGGCACGACTGTGGCCTCCTAAACCACTAATTAAAAATCGAACATCCCCGTCCATTCTCAAAATTATTTCTTTAGTCACCGCATTACTTAGAGATCGCTCTCCTTCATGATTAATATTTCTTTTAAGACAATGTAATATACTATTAGAATGAATTTAATTGACATCCACGTTAATGTTCTTAATGTTCTCATTTTAAGGTGATTTGTGACGTTTCAGATGCATATTACAAAAAGCTTCACCAGCTCAGGGATGCGAGCCCTATCGCAAGTGACCCATCAACTTGTCAATCATTTTAACCCAATTTCTTTTTACTAATTTTACGAAAACAATAACTTAGGTGCTCACCGTGCTATTACTTTTTTTCTTAGCTAATGATTTCTTGTTTCGCAAATCACTGGGTTTAACATGTTACTTGAATATTTCGAATTTGCAAATCCTAAGGACTATATGAGCAGCCGTACTTTTCCTATTTCAATCCACCCGCACTCGTCCGTTGTACTGCACGCAACTCGAAAACTGTTTGGATCATTTAAGCCGTCATTTCATAATCGCCTTTATGGAGAAGGAAACAGGTCCCCCCTCGTATAAGCCATATCAGGTATAACAAGGAAGTACAGTGAAACCTCTACTAACGGACACCTCTGTAAAAAGGACACCTCTCATAACGGACATATTTTGTAATCCCAAAAACTCTAATAGGAAAAACCATGTTGACAAACCTCTCCAAGGCGGACACTCTCTAGTATGGACACGGACAGTCTTTTCTGTCGTTTATAGGTATTATTTACCCCATATTACGGACACGCTGTCAAGAAACAAGTTGAGAAGTATAGAAAAAGTACATTTTCAGTAATACATACATGTATCACCAAGGAAGCATTGTAATAACATTTTTCCTCGTCAACTGGCTGTTCAGAAACTCAGATGAAGCGTCTTTGATTAGCAACACCCTCATATACTTTGCTTGCATTCCACTCCCACCCAACCTGTTTTAGAATCAAAAGTGCTTGACAGTTGCCTGCCATTTGGGATAACACGTCATTCTACTGTTCCGCCGGAAACAAGCAGAACACATGTTTGGTATTTTTTGTCCGCGTATACGCATATTGTCTTAGTGCCTCTATTTGTAGAAGGAAATCTTTTTAAGTCATTCTGCATCGAATAAGCAATAAGGTGTACGTTGTTGTGAGCATTCTCTCGCACGAGAAGCGCTAATCTTAAAATGGAATTTATTGAATTTTCGAAGAATACTGTGGTGTGCGAAGGATAGCTGAAATTTTTTGTATCGGTAAAACACAAGACCTGATATAATATAAAACCAAGACAAGTTAATAAAGTTGTGGTGTGAAAATGACAATGAAAATAGTGTCTCATTGCTTTGAACAAAGTTGGTGTTCAAGAGAATGGTTTTGTAGAGTGCGGAATGGAAAAAAAATGTGTTAGGGTCGATGTTAAAAGCTAAGGATTTGGAGGTAGCAACAGAAATGGATTATTCAGATTTCAAGATCTCGAACGAGTGGTTAGAGAAGTTTCGAATTACACACATGTTTTTTTTCAAAGCGATTTGTGGAGAATTCGCAGATGTCGACATGCCCACAGTCATAGAACGGTTTGATAAATTATCTTCAATAGTTTGTACTTACATATCACCTTGTTTACTAATTTACGTACGAAAATATCGAAACCTCTTTAAGACGGACACCTCTCTATAGCGGACAATTTTTGATTCCCCACGACTGTCCGCTTTAGAGAGGTTTCACTGTATTTATAAAACTTAAATAAGGCCACTTTTCCCCTTACTATCACGGCAGCTGAGCTGCATTCAATTCGGAACTACCTCCAAGTCCAGGTGTGAAATGGTGTAAGTATAACCCAATCGAATGAGGATAGTGCTTGGGAATTCCAGGACCCACACAAGTACCATCAGTTCCAGCCGGATAAGCTTACTTTCTTGTAGATAAAAAGTGAAGGCAAGATAGGATTGTGAACGAGCCGCATGTTCGTGTATAACACCAGATATAAAGTATTCAGACTTTTTTGCATTCTGCCAAAGTAGATCTTGTACAAATGGCAGATTGGAAGACAACGATGGCAAATGGCAAAAGGATGATGACGAAATTCTTTTTGCTCCTTCGAAAAGCTTTTTGCATCATTTAAAGCTGTCTAGTATTGATCTTCAAGTTTTACGGGAATCAATCGGGAAAATATTATTAATGAAAGAGCGAAACCTAGTGACTCCTATGCAACTCTGTTTGTAAGCCTTAGTGAAAAAAGGACGTTAATTAAATGCATATTTGATAGCTTCAAGTGTTAACACAGGAGAATTTGCTTAAATAATATATCCGTAAGAACACAACTTTTTGGACATCTCTTCATACTAAAATGTTATCTGAATGATTCGTGATTTTTGCACTTGGTAATACAAATTTCTTTGAAAACAGTCTGAAGTATTGATCTAAGTACATGTCTATGTGTTTCTACTTCGTCTTGCCAGTGTTAACGGCTATTAGCTGAACTGTGCATGGAATATACTCCAGGCAGTTTGCAATGATATTCCGCTATATGAAGCGAACACCTTTACAGAATTCTACAGACGACTTGGTGCTTCTATTTTCGTAAAGGAATTTACTTGGAGATCTAGGATGGCTTTGATCAAAGACCATGGATTGCTCGCAAACATACCAAACCAAAAGACAGTCTGGTTCAGTGTTAGAGATGAGTACACTTCGTAAGCCTCATCCGCTGTCGATTAAGAGGGTACATTTTGTCGAGTAGCTTTCTTCTCTTGGAAGATACATTTGAGTCGGTGGCCAGTACAAGCAAGCTTTATTTACTTCAGCGAGATAAGTTAGTGTTGAATTTAATAAATAAGATTACAGAAATTATGCTTGTTGATCATTCCGTCTAAGATATGAAAGCTGTCGAAGAGCTAATAGAGTTTGTGCAATAGTCTGCTCCTGATCGGAAACTTACCACAAATTTACTCACCGGTAAAAAAAAAGTTCAGAATTTTGAGAAATACGAATCATCCAATATATATAATAAGAGTGTGCGACTATGGCAGACTGTAGTGAAAGATGAACCGAGCAAGCCAGAGAGATTTTACGTTCTATAGCCCAAAAGTTAGAGAGGGAGAGAGATACTTAGACTTATCAATATAGCTTCTTGATAAAATAAGTTAAGACGGCTAAAAACGCCTCGAAATATTTTATAGACGCAAGTTTAACTTTCAGGCTAGTCGAAAGTTTATCGCAGTCTCTTTTACATTCTGTGGACAGCGAGACTAAGCTCTCAGACACTAACTGTTTCCAATGGGGTAAATTCATGGTGTCTGATCCAAAATGTGGGAACGGACTAGGAAGTTTTATATCTTTCTGGTGTACTTAACTAAAGTCTCCCAAAGTAACATACGTACAAAAAAAAAATCATTCAATTAATAATTTTGTTGGTGTCTCTGTTTTACACCCGTTCTACCAGGCCTGTATAACTCTTTTGGATATCAAATCATTGCTTCACACCGCTAGCTTTAGTAATTCATCGGCAGGACCTGTCTTACAGGCCAAGAGAAGTGGGCATGGTTTTACAAGATAATCAAATACCAAATTACCTAATTATATACTACTAGAGTTTGAGACCAATAAAATGCATGTGAAACCTTTACGAGCTTACGTCTATATGTGTAATATAACTGTGACCGAAAGTTGGTAAGCTTTGTGGGGTTCTGTGTGGAAAGCAGCTTGGTAATTTCGCAAAGGAACAAAGTGCTTAGCAGTAAGCATTGATTATCCTTATTGATTATCCTATAAAACCTAGGGCAATAAGTAGAAACCACCTGGAATCGACGTGTAGTAGAGCTTTCATTCTTCCGACCCCGTCCAGGACAAAAACGTACATATAGGGTTTGCATGAAAGGAAAATCCAAACATCGTTCTTTATTAAGATTGTTAAACTTTGATTGCTTGTAGTAGAGTCAAAACTAAACGGTAGTTACACAATTTTAAGTGTCCTTGCAGAATGCAGGATCCTTGGGGTCAATCATTTCCTTTTGAACATCTTAACACATTAACAATCAAACAAAAATAATCATACAATTGAAAGATCTTTGTAGTATGCGAATGTGATATCTAAATGAATTAATTTAGCTCGATAAATTAAATGTTTCTTATTCTTCTCGGGTACTAAAGCCGCTTGTGTTAAAGGATAAAAAACTACGTAAACATAACAACAAACCACTGCATGTTGCATATTTTGTCTTGATGCCTTCATTTAAAGATACGTCATATCGTTTTCATGTCCAGTTTGTTATGTATATAAGGTGGGGACGTTATTACAAAATAAAAATCATAACTGATTGGATCAACAATTAAGCCGTTATCAATGACATATTGGTATTAGAATCGTTGTTGATCATCATCATCTATATCAGAATGTCATCCGATTGGCCATTTGTAACTGAACTCTCTTGGCAGAATTCACAAAACCGGATCATTTACACTAACATGCGGTTCGTTAACAATCCTTTCTTGCAGTCACTTTTTATCTACAGCTAAGTAAACTTATCCGGCTGGAGCTGATGGTAGCTGTGTGGGTACTGAAATTCGCATACACTAACCTCAATCGATTGGGTTCATGCTAAGACCATTTCGCTCCTGCGCTTGTAGGTACTTCCGAATTGAATGCTGCACAGCTGCCGTGTTAGTAGGGGGAAAAATGGCTATATTGAAGCTTTGTAACTACTTCCTTGTAATACCTGCTATGCCTTAAAACAGGGAGGACATGTTTCCTTCTCCGTTCAGGCGGAAAAGAAATGTCTAAACATGACCATTTTGTCAGGAATGTGATTTAGTTGGTTGTGACTTTGAGTAGATTGCACAATTTCTTTTCTATCTCAAAGATCTTGAATGCTGCCAACTTTTTTCATATGAGTTTAGCTGAGGTCGTGTCACAGGCTGTTAGGTTGTTACATAATGAAAAAAGTGAAAGAAGTCTTTTAATGGGGCTAGAGTATCTTTAAATTTAATGATTTCTAAGCATTTCTTTCAGTTCAGCTTGTATGTGGCCTTAACAGAATCAGCAACTGCTCATGAATTATTCTAGCAAGATTCCTATAAGATCTGATTCAGACACATCAAGAGCTACAGATTTCCCGTTTGAAGTTTTATCCATTACTTTTGTCCGTATACAGCTACCTTTACTCTTTCGAAAACTGATTTCATCATTTTAAGAAGTCTATAATTGATCTCCAAATTTCTCAAGAACTGTAATTGAATCGTAGTGGCTTCAATGCCAGAATTAAATTCGATCGTTGCAGATATTTTACAAAAGCTCTTTCTTGTCTTTCGGCCCTTTGCTTTTCTAATTGTAATTTATATCAATAAAATATAACGTGAAAATAGCGCTTAACGTAATTTATATACGTACTTATGCAGATTTGACGTGCCATTTTTATTCCACACAATTGCGTGAAGAAGGATTCTGCAGTATTCTCCGCAGTCGAATTGATATTATCACACCAGGAAGGTGGCATCAGCTTTACGAGCCGCTGAGATAACAAAATCCTGTAAGGCTTTTGCTATGGTAACAGTCTTTAGGAATGAATGATTAGTCTTGCTAACGTAGTGTCTTAATACCGATGAAAATTTCGTGGCTTTCTGTAAGCACTCTTCCATAATCATATCACTTGAAACTTCACTCCTAAGGCCTCTTTTGGTGCGAATTATGTAGGTTCATTAAGTTGCAAATTTCTTGTAATCATCTGATACCGTAGTTGTTTCTCATGAGTTTAGTATCGGAGTGGTAATCTCTTCTGATACAAATCTTCAGAGTATACTGATGTGCTTATTTTACATAGAAAAGATGACGAGCTGCGTGAGAAAAGGGAAGCATTAATTAATTGCCTACAAATGAAGTTACTACTCCTCTGTTCTTTTTAGTCCCATTGGATGAATAGCATTACGAATCTGACATTCCCTATAAACAACAGCCAAAGTTTAATGGTTCTTGGTTCTTTAAGTAAGCCTTGGCTGCAACTACGGTATCAGATGATTACATGAAATTAACAACTCCAGGAACTTTCTCAATTCGCAGAAAAAGGGCCCTTCTGCAGCGAAGTTCCAAATTATATGCTTATCGAACAGTGCTTAATGAGGCCACGAAATTTTGTGGGGAATTAACTGAAGGTCAGACACTACGCTAGCCAGATTAATCATTCATTCCTAAATCCTGTTAAGATAACTGAAGTTCTACAGGGAACATTTTGTCATCTGAATGGCACGTAAAGCTAATGCCACCTTCCATATGTGTTGATATCTGAATACTCAAGAAAGTCAAGAATAATAGGGTCTTTGTTGTCTTATGTTTTAAAACGCACACGTAGAAGGAAGAGTCCTTCTACACGCTATCGTGTGGACTAATAATGGCAAGTCAAACCTGAGTCAATTACGTATATATATCATCTTAAGCGCAATTTTGATTGGTCGAGGAATTTGAAGCTTAAAACATATAATAAACGATAATCATGCCTGTTGTTCTGTATGGTTGTGAAACATGGTCGCTTACTCTGAGGGAAGAACATAGACTGAAAGTATTTGAGAACAGGATCCTGAGAAGAATATTCGGACCCAAGAGGAACGAGAATGGGGAATGGCGGAAATTTCATAACGAGGAACTACATAGTATATACGGTTTACCCAACATTGTTAGGGTCGTCAAGTCTAGGAGGCTTAGATGGGCAGGTCATGTAGCTAGAATGGAAGAAAGTAGAAACGCTTTCAAAGTCTTGACTGGTAGACCCATAGGAAAACGACCATTAGGAAGACCTAGGCGCAGATGGGAGGACAATATTAAGATGGATCTCGCAGAGATAGGAATACAAAGTAAAACTGGATGCAATTAGCTAAGGATAGAAGCTAGTGGAGAGCTTTTGTGAACGCGGCACTGAACCTCCGGGTTCCATAGGCCATAGAGTTAGTTAGTTAGTTAAGCGCAATTTTCACCTTATGTTTTATGCATATAAAATACAATACACACGGAAAATGACGAAATACAAGAAAGACCTTTCGGGAAAACTGCAACGATCGAATTTAGTTCATCCATTCAAGACACGAGAATTAAATCGCAGCCTTTGAGAAACTTGGAGATCAACACTAGACGGCTTCAAATGATGAAAACAGTTTTCGAAGGAGCAAAAGGTAGCTGTATATGGAAAAGTGTAATGGAAGAAACTACAAACGGGAAATCTGTAATTGTTGATGGATCTAATTCAGATCTTTTAAGAATCTTGGTAGAAGACTTCATGAGCAGTTGGTGATTCTCTTAAGACCACATACAACCAGACGTGAAAGGAAATGCTACGAAATCATTAAATCTAAAGAAACTCTAGATTCTCTAAAAGACTGCTTTCACTTTTTTTATGATCCAACAGGAGGTTATACGACTTGAGAAGAGAATAGAGTCCAGCCTTGGAGATCCTTAACTGTACAAGTTAGAGAGAGTCTTCAACCCAAATCTCCATCCTGACAAAATGGTCATAATTGGACATTTCTAAATCGCCTGTATGGAGAAGGAAACATGTTCCTCCTCGTATAAGCCAAATCAGATATAACAAGGAAGTAGTTACAAAGCCTCAATATGGCCACTTTTCCCCCAACTATCACGGCAGCTGTCTAGCATTCAATTCGAAAGTACCTCCAAGTTCAGGAGCGAAATGGTTTAACTATGAACCCAAATGAACAAGATTAGTGTATGTGAATTCTGGGACCCACACAGGTACCATTAGCTCCAGCCGGATAAACTTACTTACCTGTAGAAAAAAGTTACTGCAAGATAGGATTGTAAACGAGAAACTACAGTTAGACACTGAGAGTGCCGAAAGACAAGAAAAAGCTTTTGGGAAATATCTGCAACGATCGAATTTCATTCTGCCATTGAAGCCACGACATTTCATAACCGTTCTTGAGATACATGGAGATCAATAATAGACAGCTTCAAATAATGCAAACATTTTCCAAGGAGCAAAAGATAGCTTTATATGGACAGCAGTAGTGGAAGAAACTACAACGTGAAATCTGAAGCTATTCAATGATCTGATTCAGATCCTTAAGAATCTTGCTAGATGAGTTCATGAGCAGTTACTGATTCTCTTAAGGCCAGATACGAGCAGAACTGAAAGGAAATGATACGAAATCATTACTTTTAAGAAACTCTAGGGTGATTAAAAGAAGGCTTTTACTTTTTTCATGATGGAACAGGCTGTGACACGACCTTAGCTATAATCAGAAGAACAGTTGGCAGTCTTAAAGAACCTTCTAAAAGAAAAGGAATTGTCCAAGTTAGTCAGAGTTCAAACAACCGAATCTCAATCCTGACAAAATGGTCAACTTTAGAGAATGCTTATTCGCCATTATAAAGAAGGAAACATGTTCTCTTTGGTATAAGGGACAGTTCTTGTATACCTGAAGTTGCCATATCAGGTATAACAAGCAAGTAGTTACTAAAATTCAATATGGCTACTTTTGCCCCTACTAACGCGGCAGCCGTGCAGCATTCAATTCGGTAATACCTCCAAGTCCAGGAGTGAAATGGCCTAAGCATGGACCCAACCGTATGAGGTTAGTGTGTCAAAGAGAATATGCGAATTCCAGGATCCACACAGCTACCATCAAGTCCAGTCGGAAAAGCTTACTTACCTGCAGATAAAAAGTGACTGTAAGATAGGATTGTAAACGAATCACATGTTAGTGAAAAAATGCCGATATGAATTATTCAAGGTCTTGTGCATTCTGCCAAAGTAATTCATGTACAAATGGCATATTGGAAGACAGTCTGATATAGATGATGACGAACAACAGCTGTAGAAAATCATATGTCATTGACAACGGCTTAATTGTTGGTCCAAACAGTTATGATTATTAAATAGTTTTATAGAAAAAACAAAATGGACATGAAGACGATATTGATGTAACTTTGGTGCCTGAAAAGAAAGCGAAAACTTAGTAGGACAGATTTAATTTCAAGAGCAAAACCAATTCATTTAGATATCACATTCGCGTACTAGAGTATAATACAATTGAATTATTATAACAATTTAAATTATATATCTTGAGCTCGTTAAACTATATATCTTGCTACGATTTCGTCTTCTCTTCGGGTTCCAAAGCCGCTCGTGTTATAGGATTCCAAACTATGTATACGGAATAAAAAACCACCACGATGTTTTATAACTTGTCTTTATGCCTTTATTTAGAGTTAGATCAAGATGGTCCATTACTCTATTTTGTTAAATCTATAAGGCGGGAACGTTGTTACAAAATATTAATTATAACTGTTTGGATCAACAATTAAGTCGTTGTCAAAGAATTATTGATTTTCTAAACGGTTGTTCGTCAACATCTATATTAGATAATCTTCCGATCTGGCATATGTACATGAACTCCTATGTCAGAACGCAGAAAACCTTGAATAACTCATATCGGCTATTTTATACTACCATGTGCTTCATTCGCAATTATATCATGCAGTCACTTTTTATCTATATTTATGTAAGTTTATCCGGATTCACCAAAGGTCCTACGTGGTCCTGGAATTAGTATACATGAATCTCATTCGACTGTGTTCATGCATAGACCATTTCGATCCTGGACTTGAAGGTACTTCACAATTGAATGCTGCATAACTGCCGTGTTATAAGGAGGAAAGTGGCCATATTGAAGCTTTGTAACTACTTCCTTGTTATACCAGGGAGGACTTGTTTCCTTTTCCATACAGGCGAATATGAAATGTCTAATTTGACCATTATGTCAGGATTGATATTTGGTTGGTTTAAGACTTTACTAACTTGCACCAATTGAGGTATTGGTACATGATGTTGAATTGTGCAAGGTATACTGAAGGACTTCACTGCTCATATCAAAGGAGTTGTGTGTATGTCACAATTCTACATTCGTTGTAGCGAAGCTGTCACAAGATGAATAGCTATCCTAAGGTTGTTTGAGAAATCAAATCGAGACGCGACACACGTGTGAAGACGATTAATTCTTGCGAGAGACAGCATTCACACACCAAGAACATGAGTACATACCAGTAGAGAAGAAAAGGATGTGAGAATTACGAAATGTGATACATTCTTATCAAGACAAAACTACCGTGATATCAGATTACTTTATTCATTCAAGAACTTCGATATGGAGAATAATCATCAAGAGACTTCTGAAATGAATGACTTTTACTGCTTTATTTAATGTGTGGAACTTGGTTTCTAATCATTGGTTTTCTATGCAACGGTTTCGTTTTCTCTTCGGGTACCAAAGCCGTTCGTGTTAAAGGAATCCAAAATATGTAAAGAATATAATACACCACCTATATGTTTTATACCTTATCTTTATAGCTTCATTTAAAGTTACATCAAGATCGTCTTCATGTCCATTTATTTTTTTCTATAAGGCGTGGACGTTATTACATAATAATAATCATAACTGATTGGATCAACAATTAAGTCGTTGTCAATGACACATTTGTTTTCTACAGCTGTTGTTCGTCATCATCTATATCAGATTGTCTGCCTATGTGCCATTTTTACATGAACTCGTTTGGCAGAATGCAGAAAACCCTGAATACTTCATATCGGCTCTTTTACACTAACATGTTGCCTGTTCAAAATACTATTCTGTTCTCACTTTTTTCTACAGGTAAGTAAGATTATCCGGCTGGAGTTGATGGTAGCTGTGGGTCCTGGAATTCGCTTATCCTCTTTTACACACCAACCTCTATCGATTGGGTTCATGCTTAGACCATATCGCTCCTGGACTTTGAGGTACTTCCGAGTTGGTTGCTCCACAACTGCCGTGTTAGTAGAGGGAAAAGTGGCCATATTAAAGTTTCGTAACTACTTTGTTGTTATACCTGATATGGCTTATACCAAACAGGACATGTTACCTCCTCAATAAATGCGAATAAGATTTGTCTAATGTTGACCATTTATTCGGGATTGAGATATGGTTGGTTGAAGACTCTAACTTGCACTATTAATTTTCTCTTTGAAGAATCTTGTAGGCTGCCAACTGTTTCTCTTGAGTATTAGAGAATCAATTTTAAGATAGTGTCACAGCCTGTTCCATCATAAAAAAAGTGAAAGCAGACTTTTAATGACGCCAGAGTTTCTTTTAATTTAATGATTTCATAGCATTTCCTTTCAGATCTGCTTGTATGTGGCAATAAGAGAATCAGCAACTGCTCAAGAAGTCTTCTACCAAGATTCTTAAAAGATCTGAATTCGGCCATAAAACAGCTACAGATTTCCCGTTTGTAATTTCTTCCATTACTGCTGTCAATATACGACTACCTTTTGCTCATTGTCTATATCCCAATCCACAATGGTTTTGGCGAAGCTTTCACAATATGAATAGCTATCCAAAGTTTGTTTGAGAAAAGCAATTCGAGACGCGAGACGCGAGTGAAGACGATTAATACTTTCGAATAAGACAGAATTAACACCCAGAGAGCATGAGTATATTCTATTAGAGGGGATAACGATGTCAGTATTACGAAATGTGATACGATATTCTTATCAAGACAATGCTAGCGTAATATCATATTACTTGTTTTTTTTCTTAAAGAAGATGGATATGAAGAATTTTCACCAACAGACTTCTGAAATGAATGACTTTTTCTGCTCTATGAAATAGGTGGCACTTAGTTACTAATCAAGCATACAGTGAGCTTATATGAAAAGATTGTTTAATCAGCTCATTGTTTGGTTGCTTTGCGATGAACAATGTTACTAAGTTGGCAGCGAAGACATGACTGTCTATACCGTAAATATTTTCCACCTAATCGTGTATCTCAAACGAACTTCTTTATTTCTCTCATCGATTAGATCACCGGTCTCAGGCCCAAAGTAAGGCTTCTTCGGAGGTTAGATTATAATGGTTTCCATAGCAAGTTTACGCGATACAATCGGGAAAATATTTTTAATGATAGACCGGAACAAGGTGAATCCTACACTGCTCTGTATGTAAGCCCTAGTGAGTAGCAAGCACACTAATTAAATGCATACTTGATAGCCTCTAGTGATAACACACATGAGACTTCGTTTAAATAATACATCTGGAAGAACACAACCTTTTGTATTAAACAATTTCTATCAGTCTAACGATCAAGAAAAAGGTGAGAGAGTTATGAGTGCTAAGTAGATTTCTTCAGCAGGAGGCACTCTAAAATAGTATTGTAGATGCATATAAACGGTTGATTATCATGAAAATTAATACTAATGTTTTTTACATATGGTATCACAATCTTTTTGCATCCAAGGGCTGGAAAACATACCGCTGTACGTTGCCGAAGCTATACGTCATTGATAGCCTCGTCTTCTTAAAGGGGTAAAATAATACCACGGTTTTTTCAATGTTACGCCAATTTGTAATGTGACTTGAGTACCCTAAAAAGCTCTACTGCTTCGTTTTTAAGACGCAGTAACACGACACAAGATCTTACGTCTTCCGATTTTGCGTTGAATTCCTTTACTAGCTGGAAATCAATAGGATTTAAGGAATACACGCCGATGTCTACTCCTGACTTCTAAATTTCACAGCATTTTAAGGAATAACCTAGAAGCCGTTTAGCTTTACCGGACAACTTGAAAGAGAACCTTCAGATTATTAGCACGCCTGCTGCACCCTAAAATACTAATTAATAATAGAACATCCCGTTAATCGTCAAATTATTTTTTTAATCACCGCATCAGTTAGAGATTGCTTTCATTGCTGATTAGTATTTCTTTAAGACAATGTAGACACTATAACAATGAAGTCAAGTGACATCCCTGTTAATGTTCTTATGTTAAAGTGATTATTAACGTTGCAGATGCATATTACAATAAGCTCCAGTACATCAAGAATGCCTGGCCATCCGGGAATTCTTGTCAAGAGAATTCTACCATGATATTAGATTATTTTTTCAATCAAGAACTTAGATATGGAGAATTTTTATCAAGAGACTTTTAAAAAAAGACTTTTTCCTCTATGAAATATGTGGCACTTAGTTACTAATCAAAACATACAATAGGCTTTTATGAAAAGATTATATCATTTGCAAACAGTTTAGTTGTTTTGTGGTGACAAGTGTTGGTAAGTTGGCAGCGAAAACTATACCATAAATATTTTCCACCTAAGTGTCTAAGAGAAGATGTCAAAGGAACTTAAAATCGGTTGTAACTTCTTTATTAGTCTCATTGATTATATCACCAGTCCCAAGCCCAAAGTAAGGCTGTTTTGGAGGTTTGATTATAATGGGTTCCATGGATATAGTCGAAAAAATATTATTAATGATAGACCGGAACCTAGCGTATCGTACACAACTCTGTATGTTGGCCTTAGTGAGATGGTGGTTTGATTATAATGGGTTCCATGGGTTCCATGGATACATTCTGGAAAATATTATTAATGATAGACCGGAACCTAGAGAATCGTACACAACTCTGTATATTGTACTGAGCAGCAAGGACCTTAAATAAATTTATATTTATATCCTCGAGTGTTAACACACAGGACACTTTGTTTAAGAAATATATCCGTAAGAACACAACCGTTTGGATTAAACAGTTTCTATCAGGGTAACGATGAAGAAAAAGGTGAGTGCGTTATGAGTGTTAAGTAGATTTCTTCAGTAGGAAACACTCTCAATTAGTATTATAGTTGCACAAAACGGGAAGAATGGCAATTACTTAAGTTTCATGATAAATAATTACTTATGTTTTTTACGCTTGGTATCACAACTTTTTTCCAGCCCAAGGGCCCACCTAAAACAAACCGCTGTACGTTCCCAAAGCTATACGTCTATGATACCCCAGTCCTCTTACAGGGAGAAGTAAATCCACTGATTTTTAAATGGTACGACATTATATAATGTGAGATAAGTTACACGACACAACTTTCTGCGGCCTCCGATTTGTTGTTTAATTCCTTTACTGACTGGAAGCCAACACACATTAAGGAATACATGCCGAAGACCTCTGCTGACTTCTAAATTTCACTGTGAAAAGACACATGGTGCAGTCACAAAGGATCAAGGTAGTTACACAATTTTAAATGTCCTTGCCGATGGCAGGATCCTTACAGTTATTTATCTGGTGTTTAACAGTTTAGCAGATAAAAAAATTAACAAATTTTATATAGTTGAATGATATTGTAGTACCCGATTCTGATATGAAAATGAATTGGGTATCTCGTTAAATTAAATGTGTCCTGCTACGATTTCGTTTTCTCTTTGGGTACCAGAGCCGCCGCTCGTGTTAAAAGATACCAAAATTTCTTAAACATATGAAAAAAACACTTAACTGATTTATACCTTTATCTAAAGTTACATCAATATCGTCTTCATGTCCATTTTGTTAGATCTATAAGGCGGGGAAGTTATTACAAAATAATAATCATAACATTTTAGATAAACAACTAAGCCGTTGCCAATGACATATTGGTTTACTACAGCTGTTGTTAATCATGTTCTATATAAGATTGTCTTCCATTCGGCTATTTGTACATGAACTCTTTTGGCAGAACGCACAAAACCCTGAATATTTCATATTGGCCCATTTTCACGAACATGTGGCAGTCACTTTTTATCTTCAGGTAAGTAAGTTTTTCCGGCTGGACACTGATTCCACTCTTTCTAAAGCAAGTTTCATGGCGGATCTCGACATATACTGTTATTATATTTTTATCTAAATGCATTCTGATTCCTACAATTAGTAATACCATTATTTCTGCACAAATCCACAGCCTCTACCATGTAGATAATTCTTAAATCTTTTACCATATGAAAGCAATTTCTTAAATGTTTTGAGATCTTAGACGGTTAGGTGGAAAATATTTACGGTATATTCAGTCATGTTTTTGCTACCAACTTAGTAACACTGGTCTTCGCAAAACAACCAAACTGTGGGCTGAACAAATAACTTTTTCATATAAGAAGACTGTATGCTTTGAGTAGTAACAAAATGCCACCCTTTTCATAGAGCACAAAAAGTCGTTCATTTAGAAGTCTCGAAGAAAATTCAGTATTTGAATGAAATAGTAATCTGATATCATGCAAAAATTGTCTTCATATGAATATGGTATCACATATCCTCTTTCCCTCTAATCCTATATACTCATGTTCTTGTTGTGTCAATACTGTGTAACTCGGAAGATTTGTGCAAGTGTTCACTAGCGTCTCGCGTGTCGATTTCATTTTCTTAACCATCCTCTGGATAGCTATTCATCTTGTGAAAGCTTCACCACAAGGATTGTGGAATGGTGAGATCAGTGGCGTGCCGTGACTTTTCTCACAGGGGACTAGGTTCGAAGAGAATGTGTGCTGTAGAGTGGAGGTTCCTGAGTAATATTGTTGACACCAAATAACACAATTTATATGTTTCTGTAAACGCTTCTTCTACCAAGCCTCTTTCTTTCAAGAAATGGATAATTTTAGTCACAGTTTTATTTGAAAATCTAAGAGTCTGTAAACCTATATTAATTCACTCCGCAAATAGTTAAAATAATAATAAAAAAAATCCCTAAATTGATTTAAGGGTCAAAAACAAGCAATCAGGAAATCGAGATTTCAAGCACTGAAAATTCTTTAAATCTAACAGCTCAAAAAATTGTAACTCACTGAGATCTTGAAATCACAGTATTAATAATGTCATTGAAGATACGCACACATTTAATTTCTCAATCTGTTGAGTCATCTACTTTACGTCTTTTATTAGAAGGTTCCCGTTGTCATCCAATTCTACTCTTCTATAAGTCTTCAAAATCCTTTCTTGCATACCATCTTTTGCACTTTTTGAATGCAATATTTCACATCCAAGGTTTTACTTTAAAGATGTTGAATAGTATATCCGTGCGGAGAAATGCAAAATCGAAATCCTTCAATGATAACTTACACATTTTTTGTAGTCATGAAAGCTTCGGTGTCGCAATTATCTGAATCTTCTACAATGTTCTCAGAACACCGTAAGAGTTCTATTTGATTTTCATTTACTGCATTCACAATTTTGGAATTGTAATTCCATCTTATAGTGGCAACCGTTGGAAATCGCTTAGTTACTTCGGATTCAGCAAGCGCGTTACAGCGTTTCGATGAATATGAAAAGAAATTTGGAATGCCACTTATTCTTCAAAAAAAAAAATACATTCCTTGATGTGATTAACCGACTGTGGAACAACCAGGTTGAGTCTGTGATGATAGCAGTGTATGATGAGTGCACTCAAACACCTTTTCACAAAAGATTGTAAACCATTCAAATGTCCAGAAAATGTGGCAGCTTCATCCATTGCCTAGGGCTACAAGTTTTTGCTTCAGGGGCGTCATGTAGGAGGGCATTTGCCCCCCTGAGTTTGAGATTTATATAGATTTTATCAATAGAGTAGTAGTAAAGGAGTGAAAAACGCGAAATTTTACTTATATCGAGGGGTTTTGCCCTCCCCCCCCTCAAGCAAAATCTGTAATGACGCTCCTGTTTTGCTTACAATTAAAATGAGAGAGAATTTGGAAAGCATGCTCACTTAGAGCAGTCGCAGTGCAATCACTAGTAACATCTGCAAAACAAATAAATCTTTCATGAATTGCTGTCTTTCATGTACCGATTGAATGTTGAGAGATCTTTGCAATGTCGGTAGTTTTGCCGAACATTATTGCTGTAAGAAGTGTATTGTTTATTTCTGACTTAATTTTATCCAGAATTACTCACCAACACATTTAATAATATAATTCTGAATTCTGTTTGACGTTCCTTTAAACACTCCCATGCTGTGAAGATGACAAGTCAACATGGGCGCCCGAACGAGAGGGGAAGGTGGGGCCCAAACCTTCGTCTGGCTCACGAAAATGTACATGTAATATAGCAAACCACGTATATTAAATACCAGAAATACCAGACGCAACATAGCAACCATGGAGATGGGCCCCTCCCCTGAAAATTTTCTTTAGGCGCCCCTGCAAGTGCATTTAGTGTCGTACTTAGAAAGTAACTGAATTACTTCAATATAATTTCCCTAATTGACAGAATCTTCCTGTTTGTTATTACTTCTAAATGATAACTCTTGTTTAGCCATAAAACAAGAGGAATAAATCAATCGGTTCATTAATTCTCGGTTTGAATCAACTTTTGCATTGCTTGCTCAATTAAAAATCAATTCTGGTTTCCCGAAAGTTTTCAATTTAGTTATTGTGGACAGGTGTGAATAACATTATTTTTGGCGCAACTTGGGTTTGTGAAAATTGTTCATGTCACAAAAGCCATCATTATTCCATACATCCTTTCCTATGTGGAACAGAATACAAGGCCAGCAATACAGTTTGTTTCTTGTCTTACATGCAGTTAACTATTTTGAAGAAGCAAAATAAATCCGTTTTGATATTATATATATAATCTTTCATTTTTGTCTAAATGGAAATGCTTGGAGTTGTTCTACCACTGGTTATTATTTGTTGCATTTCATGAAAATTAAGCAATCCAATGGTCCAGAATACAAGACTGAAACGGCCCATCCCCTCCCCTACTGTCCCCTATACCAATTGAAGTAATATCACAGCTTGCGCCATCGCTTTGCTGCAAGGGACTCGATTTCTCAGACGAGTCCCCTTCCATACTTTATTCTTCGAGTCATTTGCAAAATATATTGCTAATCTAAAAAGTTCACACTTCACTAGATTTCTTAAAGTGTCAAGATTAATACTGTAAATGTAATAGCGTTAAAACTATTAACTGTAAAAAGCAAACGAGCATTAAATTCGCTTACGACAGAACGCCCGTGCTTAGAGCTTAGACAACATAATATGAGGACTAGCTGACTGGACCCTGTTCCCTTCCCCGAGAAAACCCGATTAAAACCCGAGCGTTTCCGATCTCCACTTTGCTCTCGCACCCAGCACACGGGCGCTGACTCTAGTTGTGTCAGAACAATTGAAATAGTGTTATTTTGCGAAAATAGAGAAATACAAACAATGTTTTCGTTTTCTTTGGTATATATTTATCACAAAATACTTTAATTAAAATTCCAGGGGACTAGCCCTAGTCCCCTTGACGGCACGCCGCTAGGTGAGATATATATAAGAAGTGCAGTCCCTGTGTGAATCTTCAATAATTCAACATCAAGTACCAAGTCTATGTATTCTACTCATCTGCATACAGTAAATAAGTGCAAGAAAGGTAGACAAAGTACAAGTGTTATGACATTAGATCAGATTTATTCATGAAAGGTGTTCAAATCGTACCTGTAGCTGTAGAATAATATTCCACCTTCTATTTTTATACCTTGTCTTAATAGCTTCATTTAAAGTTACATCAAGATAGTCTTGATGTCCATTTTGTTTTTTCTATTAGGCGGGGAAGTTATTACAAAATAATAATCAAAACTGATTGGATCAATAATTAAATCTTTGGTCTTCTACAGCTGTTGTTCGTCATCATCCTTTTGCCATTTGCAATCTTGTCTTCCAAATTGCCCTTTGTAAAGGAACTACTTTGGCAGAATGCAAAAAAGTCTGAATACTTTATATGTGGTCTTATACACGAACATGTGGCTCGTTCACAATCCTATCTTGCCTTCACTTTTTATCTACAGGTAAGTAAGCTTATCCGGCTGGAACTGATGGTACTTGTGTGGGTCCTGGAATTCGTAAGCACTAACCTCATTCGATTGGGTTATACTAACACAATTTCGCTCCTGGACTTGGAGGTAGTTCCGAATTGAATGCTGCACAGCTGCCGTGCTAGTAAGGGGAAAAGTGGCCTAATTTAAGCTTTATAAATACTTCCTTGTTATACCTGATATGGCTTATACGAGGGGGGACCTGTTTCCTTCCCCATAAAGGCGATTATCAAATGACGGCTTAAATGATCCAATCAGTTTTCGAGTTGCTTGCAGTACAACAGACGAGTGCGGGTGGATTGAAATAGGAAAAGTACGGCTGCTCATATAGTCCTTAGGAGTTGCAAATTCGAAATATTCAAGTGCCATGCGAAACCCATTGATTAGCGAAACAAGAAATCATTAGCTGAGAGAAAAGTAATAGCACGGTGAGCTCCTAAGTTATTGTTTTCGTAAAATTAGTAAAAAGAAATTGGGTTAAAATGATTGACAAGTTGATGGGTCACTTGCGATAGGGCTCGCATCCCTGAGCTGGTGAAGCTTTTTGTAATATGCATCTGCAACGTCACAAATTACCTTAAAATGAGAACATAGAGAACATTAACGTGGATGTCAATTGAATTCATTCTAATAGTATATTACATTGTCTTAAAAGAAATATTAATCATGAAGGAGAGCGATCTCTAAATGATGCGGTGACTAAAGAAATAATTTTGAGGATGGACGGGGATGTTCGATTTTTAATTAGTGGTTTAGGAGGCCACAGGCGTGCCAATAAATCGAGAGTTCCCTTTCGAGGTGTCCGGTAAAGCTAAACGGCTTCGACGTTCCTTCGTAAAATGCTGTGAATTTAGAAGTCAGCGGTGGACATCGGCATGTAATCAAAAATTCCTATTGGCTTGCAGCTAGCAAAGGAATTCAACACCGAATCGGAGGCCGCAGGGCTGCTACTCAGCGAAAGCTTACCAGAAATTTACTCACCGGTGAGATAACGTTGAGAAGAGATATATTCGTGGCCTCATTAAGCACTTTTTCTGCGAATTGTGAAAGATCCTTGAGTTGTTAATTTCTTTGAAATCATCTGATACCGTATTTTCCTCCAAGCATTCCATCTGCTGAGTATAGTGATGTGCAAATTTGGTTTAGAAAAGATGACAAGCTGCGTGCCAAAACGGAAACATTAATTTCATAGCCTACAAATGATGTTTCGAGTTGCCTGTTCGATCTAGTCCCTTTGGATAGATTCCCTTTGTGGATTTCTTCAGATAATATTGAATGGTTATATGTTTCGCCATTCCCTGAAATATTAACATTAGTATGTGGTAATGATGTGTCGAGTACTGTTTTGATCCATAAGACTGGTAAAAAATATATTAGACAAAAACTGTAAAGTTTATGGTCCAAATTCTTTGATTATTTCTCAAGAGATTTATGTTAATAACAATACAAGTAAAGATCTTCTCCCACTACTTAATGATAGCATTGATTGTTGCATATTATCAAACTCAAAGATTAATATTAAGGATATGGAATCAACTTGTCTTTAAGTCATATTATACATGAAGTTATAGATTTGCAATATGCCAGCCATCATGTTGAGAATGTTGAAAGGTTAATCAATGAACAAGAAAGGCAAATGAAACAGAGTAATTATGTATTTTAGTATTCTATTTTGACATAAAATCATGTTTATCATTTTTATTTTCCTTTGTCTATATTGTAGTTTTAAGTTTAATTGTTGTAGACATAGGGACAAGTGCTGTAATTCTGATTTCATCAGAACAATATATTTTAAACCTCACGAATGTTAACCTGCGGAAATTTATGTATGAATATTGTAGTTTCTCGATGTATACCATTCTTCCAGAGTTTGGGGATAACACGTACAAGAACACGGAGTACATATACACGCATGCGCACCAATAAAATCTTCTCTCCTCATGTGGCGCCGCCCAGGAAATCTATTGTAAACCAATGTCGGTGTTAGAAGCATGACGTGTTCCAATGGCTTTTCTCTCCGCCCTTTGGAGAAGCACTTTTCACAGCTGACATTGCCCTTAGTGTCGTGTGCTAACCAATGAGCTTTCTTTTCAGGCTGCTGGCTACTCTTGGGTTCCTCTCCAGGGAACTTTTGGATTACCACGCATGTCCAACCTCTGACCTCACGGTCTGTGTGCAATGTTTGCACGCCTTACAACCATGCACACAAGACGTAAATTGGTGCCGTGTGCACAGCTGATCGAGGCCTTTAAAAACCCATGTTTTTGGCTCGATCGTCGGACAACGTCTCTCTCCTGAGAACCCTCAAAGTCGTGATATCTAGACGGAGTCCGCAATGTCTTAGGCACGATCTAGCCCAAGTTTTCCGAGTAAATTAATAGTTGTCCAAGCCATCATTCTTCCCCTTACTCTCTCGGCTTATACGGAGGCCAACCTACTATCTTGGTTCCGTCCGTACCTTATCCTAATGACTAACTTGGCACTCTGTTGCTGAAAGCTTGACGACAACCAGGGGTCTGCCCATAATTGCTGGTCGGCTTAGGAAACTGACGGTCAAAGTTACCTCCTTCGAACTTGACAATCTACTTCTGAAAGCTAGCTCCAGCCGGGACCTGTACGCCCAGAAACTGCTGGCGATCTTAGGAAGTTGCCGGTCGAAGTTCTGTCACTCCCCTATTTGATGTTTGTTTTGACAGACTCTAGGTTCATTGCCAAGCTGGCCTAAAACAGACGACAAATCAAATAGTTACACCTTTGTACCTAACCTTCTACTAGGACTGACTCGTGCCCTTCCAGTCTAGTGAAGTTATAATCTATTTTGTACTTCTCTCTGTACAGTGATAACGATTGGAACTCGTCACATAAGTTAAACTATTTACCACACATATAAGTTACACTTAACGCCCCAAATTCGTGGACTTGTAAACATTAAGAAAAATAAACTACAGGCTTACTGCAAGGAACTGCAAGGAAGCAAGGAGTTTTGCTTTAAGTGATATCCGAGGGTTTAGTAACTATAAAGTTTTCGTAGAGATAACGACTCTACCGTTCTCTAAGACGAAGTTAAGTCTTGGCTGAGGCCATTGCAACCTTGTAAGAGCTAAGATATTCTGATTGGTTGTAAGCTGAGTTCCTGTTCCAGTATAACTTTGCCGCTCGAGTTATAATTGGTGATTTGCAGAAACTTTGTTAATCAATTAGGAATATTTTAGTTAATTACTAAACTCTCTTGTGTGGGTGCCGGTCTACACAAACGCATACCGCCGGCCCACCACACCACAGTTTTTTACCTTTCTGATGACCAGTGTTACTAAGTTGGTAAGGAATACTATACCGTATAGGGAATACTATACAGACTATACCGTAAATATTTTCCACCTAACCGTCTAAGAGAAAATCTCAAAAGAATTTAAAATCGATTCTTTATTTGTCTCATCCATCCTGATCACAGGTCTCAGGCCCAAAGTAAGGCTGTTTCGGAGGTTAGAATAAAATGGGTAACAAGTTTTAGAGGATACAATAGGGAAAATATTGTTAATTATTATCGGAACATAGTGTATCCTATACAACTCTATGTGTAAGCCCTAGTGAGCAGCAAGAACCATAACTAATTCCATATTTGATTGCTGCGAGAGTTGTTAACACACGTGAGACTTTGTATAAATAATATATCCGTAAGAACACAACCTTTTGTATAAAACAGTTTTTATGGTGCTAACGATGAAGAAAAAGGTGACAGCGTTATGAGTGATATGTCTTCAGCAGGAAGCACTTTCAAATAGTATTATAGTTGCATATAAACGGGTAGTATAACTATTGTTTGTTTATCATTGATAAATTAATACGTATGCTTTGTAAATTTTGTATCAGAACCTTTTTCAACCCCAAGGGTCCACCTAAAACAAACAGCTGTACGTTCCCAAAGCTATGCGTCTGTGGTACCCTCGTGTTATTAAAGGCGGAACTAAATTCACGGTTTTTTAATTGGTACGCCACTCTATAACGTGGATTAACTTGTTCTAAAAGGACTACTGCTTCGTTTTCAAGACCTCGGTAAACAACACAGCCTGTCTTATACATAGGATATTGTCCTTTTGGGTTGACAATACTACAAAATAAACACAATTATATGTAATTTTTACTGTTTTATTAAACAACGTTGGCAAAATTACATACCCTTACAACGTGTCTTAGCAAATTTACATCTCACTTTTACACTAACGATGGTAATTATCGGAACAGCACTCAAGCCAACCTGGCATTCCTGACATTATGTTATTGGCTTTTCTTGACATCCTTGTCATAATTGCTTTACTTTCTCATTTCGTATTGGGGTATGTTTGCTAGGTTTCCCTGTTTCAGAACACTTTCTGTACAATCCCTGAAGCCGTGGACGAAGTCTTGTCGTTGCAGACTGTAAGAGCAATGCCATTGTAACACTTCTGTGAAATTCTAGAAGATCCAAATGACGTAAGTGCAAGATTCGATAAAGTTTCCATCTAGCAACTAAAGTAGTTTCCACAACATTCGTAAATAAGTTCCAATGCCACTTATTGAACTTGATCTTGATTGGGTATAAGCTCATCAATTTGTAAATAAATCTACGCCAGTCTAAAATTTGTTATATGAAGCAATACATGAAGGCACATTGATGTTTCCTTTGCGCCCTCTGTTATTTCATGTTACTGTTTCAACACAATCAACGGAATCACAATTTGTTACAACAGTCCAATCAGTTATGTTTATTATTTTGTAATAACGTCCAAGCCTATTAGAAAAAACAAAAGTGACATGAAGACGATGGAGGTATAAAGACAAGGTATAAAATATGAAAGTGGTGTGTAAAAACCCACTAAATATTTATAATAGTTAAAATAAACATAAATTAAATATTTATGTTTAAATATTTAATTAAATAGTATAAACGAGCGGCTTTGGTACTGGAAGAGAAAAAGAACCATAGCAGGAAACATTTACAATGGCGTAATGGCATATCATTTAAAAAATCGTGGATTAACTTCTCCCTTTAATAAGACGAGGGTATCACCAGTGATGAAAATTCTCCAGTGTTTAGGAAGGGTAGATTTTTAATTAGTAAATTCCTTTAAAAAAATGAGACAGCAAGTCGTCTCTAAAATTCTGCATAGGTCATCGCTGCATATAGTGGAAAACTGGCTAGAGTACATTGCCTTCTCACTCCACCTAAGCGCTGTTAACTTTGGCAAGGAAAAGGTCGATATTTGCTTAGATCTATCCTGCTGACTGTTATCAGAGAAAATTCTATTACCAAGTACAGACATAACGAAACATTGAAATAACATTTTACTAAGAGGAGATGTCGTGAAACTTGTTCTTTTATCAAAACGAATTCAAGAAGTAAGCATTCACTACAACCAACCAGACATAGTAAACTTTGATAAGAAGCGTAGTGAGATTAGGATTTTCAATCGCAACTCACACGCTATATTAGACTAAAATCTATTGAAACATTACTTTAATATGGCACAAGATGTAACATTTATCAACATGGCAGTCAGCACTGGCTTTCTGCAGAAATAATGGTATTACTAATTCTATATATTGGGATGCATTTTGATAAAAAGATAATAACAGTAAATGTCGAGATCCGCCATGATACTTGGATTAGAAAGATCGAATACCTTTGCAAGCAGTACAATCGACGAGATCGGTTGGATTGAAACGGGAAAGTTAGGGAAGCCCATATTGTCCTTAGGAGTATCAAATTCGAAATATTGTAGTTTAAACCCAGTAACGTGTGGAACAAGAAGTGTTTAACTGAGAAAGAATGAATATCAGTTTGAGTTATTAAGGTATTGTTTTCGTAAAACTAGTAATGAGAAAGCGCGTACAGTTGATGAACAAGTTGTTGGAATACTAACGATAGACCAGGCTTCTCTGAGCTGGAGAAGTTTTTTCTAATATACATCTGCAACGTCAGAATTAACCTCAAAATGAGAACATTAGGTGTAAGTACACTTGACATTATTGTAATATTTTTGCATTATCTCAAAAAAGATATTAATCAATGATGAAAGCGATCTCTAAGTGATGCAGAGATTAGAGAAATAATTTTTAAGTTGGACGGGGATGTTCGATATTTAATTATTGGTTTAGGGTGCAACAGGAGGGCCAATAATGAGAGGCTTTTCCGAGATATCCTTTTGAGATATCCGGTAAGGCTAAACGGCTTATAAGTTCCTTCTAAAAATGCTGTGAAATTTAGAAGTCAGCAGTGGGCATCGGCACGTATATCTTAATTCATATCGGCTTACAGCTACTAAAGGAATTCAACACCCAATCGGAGGCCGCAGGATCTTTTGTTCTTTAGCCAGGTCTCAAAAACGAAGCAGTAGTCCCTTTAGAGCTACTTAACTCACCTTATAGAGAAACGTACCAATTAAAAAACCGTGGATTTACCTCTCTCTTTAATAAGACGAGGGTATTACACACGTATAGCGTTGGGAACGTAGAGCTGTTTGTTTTAGGTGCACCCTCAGGGTTGAAAGAGGTTCTAATACCAAATGTAAATAGCATAAGTATTAATTGATCATTGATAATCAAGCAATAGCTAAACTTCCCGTATATATGCAACTAGAATGCTATCAGAGAGTGCTTCCTGCTGAAGAAATCTACTTAGGACACATAATAATCTCACCTTTTTCTTGATTGTTACCCTGATAAAAGATGTTTAATCCAAACAGTCGTGTACATACAAATATATTATTTAAACCTAGTCTCATGTGTGTTAACACTCGAGGCTATCAAATATGCATTCAATTAGCGTGCTTGCTGCTCACTAGCGCTTACATTTAGAGGTGAGTAGGATTCACTTCGTTCCGGTCTATCATTAATATTATTTTCCTGACTGTATCTTGTAAAACTTTCTACGGCATCCATTATAATGTAACCTCCGAAACAGCCTTACTTTGGGCATGAGACCCGTGATCAGGATCGATGAGAGAATTAAAGAATCGATTTTAAGATCTTTTGAAATCTTTTCTTAGACGGTTAGCTGGAAAATATTTATGGTATAGTAATCGTGTGTTCGCTACCAGCTTTTGAAAACTGGTCATCACAAAGCAACCAAACTGTGGGCTAATCAAATAATCTTTTCATATTAGCTCACTGTATGCTTTGATTAATAACTAAGAGCCACACATTTCTTAGAGCTGAAAAGTCATTCATTTCGGAAGTCTTTTGATGAAATTCTCTATATCCAAGTTCTTGAATGAAAATGTAATCTGATGTCAGCGTAGCATTGTCTTGATAGATATATCGTATCACATTTGGTAATTATGAAATCTTTTTCCCCTCCAATGCTATATACACATGTTCTTGGTGTTTCAAGATTGTCTTATTCGGAAGAATTAATCAAGTCTTCGCTCGCTTTTCGCGTGTCAATTTCGTTTTCTCAAACAATATTTGGATACCTATTCATCTTGTAAAAGCTTCGCCACATCGATTGTAAAATGTTGAGTTACACACCTCTACTTTCGATATAAGCAGACAAGTCCGTCTGTAATTCTTCAATAATTCATCATCAAGTACCAATACTCTATTCTACGCTTTTGCATACAGAAATATATGTACAATAAAAGTGGACCAAACACATGTTATTACATTAGATCAGTAATCATACTTTAAAAGTGTTCAAACCGTACGTGGAGCTAAGGGTATTTTTAAACCATCCAAAAATGAACCGCCGTTATTAGGTTTCCACTTGATTTCTATTCACGATTGGATACATTATATCAGGAAATGGTATAGAAGAACCTTGGCGTATCCTCTTAGTAGAATGCTCAAGTCAGCTAAATGAGGTAGTGTTGAATTTAATAGATAAGATAACAGAAATATTTCTTGTTAATCATCCCGTCTTATATATGAAAGGTGTCAAAAAGCTAATTCAATTGGTGAACTAATATGCTACAGAGGGGAAGCTTAGCAGAACTTAACTCACCGGTGAGCAAACGTTTAGATGATCGAGAAATTCAAATATCGCAATAAGCTTAATAAGAGTGTGCGACATTGTAGTGCAAAATGAACCGTGCGTGACTTTAAGGTTCTATAGGCTGAACATTAGTGTGATAGATATGTTGCGTTCTCAATATAGCAGCTTCATGAAGCGAGTCAAGGTTGCAAAAGACGACTCGAATTTTTTTTACACGCTATGTTAAACTTACAAGCAAAGCGAAAGTTAAAAGCGGTATCTATTACTTTCTTTGGGCATCGAGACGAGCAAGTAGCTGAACCCTATTGCTATGGTAGAAAATTCAGGGCTTCTGCTGGAAGATGTGGAAAGTGAGCCTAGGAAGTTTTATATCTTTCAGGTGTACTTAACTGAAAATCTCTCAATGTGACCTAATTACCAAAACAAATTTTGTCAATCGATAATTTTGTTGATGTCTGTGTTTTACATGTGTTCTACCAGGCTTGTATAATTACTTTCTATCGCGAATCAGTTCATAAACCGCTAGCTTCATTAATTCATCGGCCGGACTTGTCTCACAGGCCAAGAGAAGCGTGCCTGGGTCTACAAGGTATTCTCGTACCTAATTACCTAAAAATATGCTATTAGAGTTTCATGCCAATAAGCTGCATGTGATTCCTTTACAAGCTTACGACCATAAGTGTAATATAAGTGTTAAGGAAAATTGTTAAGGTTCGTGGCCTTCTGAGTGAACAGCAGCTTGGTTTAGTCGCAAAGGAAGAAGATGCTGGCTGAGCAGTACGTATTGATTGTCGTTATGTCGTATAAAACCTAAGGCAATAAGTTGAAAGCAACAGGGATCGACGTGTTATAGAGCTTTCATTCTTACGCCCCCTCTGGGATAAAAATGAACATGGAGTCTTTGCATGTACCGCATATAGAAGCATCGTTCTTCATCAAGAGAGTTAAACTTTGCTTCTTTTTAGGAGATTCTAAAACTAAACGGTACCGAGGCGAAAGGAGTATTTGGGAAATGAGGATGGCTTTTGTTGTTCGTTAGATACTTATATACTTAAGAATAAAATGAATTAACTGTATTCTCTTAATTTGTGATATTTAAATTGAAATGTTGGTCAATTTAGAAGGGCCAAAGGAAAGTTTAAGCTGAAGTACATCCTTGCTGGTCTGTAGTTGTCTATATTTTAAAGAATATATTTATACAGCGGATATGTCGTAAATGGTCAGATATTTACGATAGAAAACTTGTTATTCAGTAAGAGAAGGGACTGTTTCAAAGGTGAAGCAAACAATTTCTATTTGTTTGTTAGTCTCATATTTAAAATTAAACAAATAATAACGATATTGTCACAATTTGTAACATATTTATCTTTGAAAAACGAATCTCCTCAGGAGAACGAAAGGAGTATTTTCAAGGTGAAGAACATTTTTGCTGATCGGTAGTTTCCGACATATTTCAGAATCTAATATTAGAATGTAATTGTCGTAAAGTATCAGATGTACTTAATTAAAAAGCGAGTCCTTTGAATGGAGTAAAAGAGTGGTTCGAAGGTGATGCAGACTGTAGTTGGTCCCTCTGACTTATCATTATTCAAAGTATATATTCTGCAGTTAGAGTTAAGTGATTTCTTTAATCATTTATGGAATTACAAGCTGACCAGATTCTGGAGTGACCTGAGTGACGCAAGTCACATTGCTTTTGCAGTTCCTTCTCTGTACTTTCTGATGTCCGAGTTATCGCAATGTCCCGTGCAATTGCCAGTGGACTAGAATTAACATAAATTATTTTCCATATTCTGTCTGTATATACATACAGGTGAGTTAACTGAGTGATTATTAGATTGAACTACGAACACTCTTCAGTTGACCACTGCATTGTGTGCCGCCACCGCGCTCGTTGCGTGGGGAATTAAATCTGACTGTGTTAAGGGGAACAAGCTATTTGTCGGCGTAGGACGTTTTTTTACGATTAGCCCCCAACTAGTGACGTCCCTTGTTCAAATACTTTGTGCGTACATGTCAGTTATATACGCGCCCTCCAACTAGTATTCTACCTTCGAGACAATTTTATTGGCTGAAGATTCATCTTAACTCTTCAGGATTGTTTGGCGCAGCAACTGGATATCTACGTGGGACTATCCAAGCAATTTTTCCTCCAGTGATAATCTCCAATTTTCCAATCCAATTCTCGTTATTCAGACCGACGAGCGATTAGGATACAATTTGTAACTCCTTCTTGGCGAGGTCCTTCATCATGTTATTCAGGGAAATACTTACCGGCAGCACCACCAAGGAGAGAAATCCGAACAGTAGCCCGAACTCAAGTTGGTTCGCCCGAACTCAACTCCATACAAACAAATGGCCGCCCGAACACACAACTCGAAATGGTTATAAATTGTCAGATATTTACAATTAAAAGTGAAATAAAAGGCCTGAAAATGGAGCAGACTCTTGGTAATCATTTGTTTCTTATTTACCTAAAAATGAAATGAATTGCCGTCAAGAATAATGTATAATAACAGATTTGTCGTAATATGTCAGACATTTACAATTCCAATATATAGGACCAAATCATTGAAACAAATTAGACTCTTGCTAATGGTTAATTGCTGAGATATTTATCAATAAAGTGAAAAAAAAGCATTTGTTGCAAATTGCCAGGAATTTACGGTTGAAAATGACTGTATGGAGAAGGAAACATGTCCTTCATGGTATAAGCCTATCAGGTATAACAAAGAAGTTGTTACAAAGATTCAATATGGACACCTTTTCCCCTACTAGCACGGCAGGTATGCAGCATTCAATTCGGATGTACCTCCAATTCCAGGAGCGAAATGGTCTAAGCATGAACCCAATCGAATGAGGTTGGTGTGTGAAAGAGGATATGCGAATTCCTTGACCCACACAGCTAACATGCTTATCTGTAGATAAGAAGTGATTGCTAGATAGGATTGTGAACGAGCCACATGTAAGTGTAGAAGAGCCAATATGAAGTAATCAATTTTTTCTGCATTCTAACAAGGGAGTTCATGTAAAATCTGATATAGATGATGACGAACAACAGCTGTAGAGAGCCTATATGTCATTGACAACGGCCTAACACTTTCGATCCGAGGGAGAATATAATTATTAAATCCCTGAGTGCGGCACAAAATAAAGGTTATTTTAAAAAATATCTGCCTAAGTTTTTATTCGAAACTTTTGCCACTTTGGGACATGAAAGTAGAGATAGCGATCTATCAGAAGGAAAAGTATCATGTACTTGCTGGTTTTGTGTCCCACACAGCAACCGGCCTATTTGATAGATATTTTTCAACTTTATTAGACACTGAATTACCACTGAATGTCTCGGCCTGTGAGACAAGCCCGGCCAATGAATTATTAAAGTTAGCGGTGTAAATAGCTGATTCGCGATACAAAGAAGTTATACAAGCCTGGTAGAACAAGTGTAGAACAGAGACGTCAACAAAGTAATCAAATGAACGATTTTTTTTTTTTTTTTTTTTTTTTTTGTACTTAGGATACAATGGGAGATTTTCAGTTAAGACAACCTGAAAGATATAAAACTTCCCAGGCTCATTTTCTACATCTTCGAGCAGAAGCCCTGATTATTTCCCTTAGTAATAGTGTTCGAGTTCTTGCTCGTCTCGATGCCCAAAGAAAGTAATAGATACTGGTATTAACTTTCGATTAGCCTGAAAGAAAAACTTGCGTCTATAAAAAATTTCGAGGCGTCTTTTGCAACCTTGATTCACTTCATCAAGATGCTATATGGATAACGTTACGTATCTATCACACTAATCTTTAGGCTATAGATACTTAAAGTTTTTCTGACTCGCACGGTTTATCTTGCAATACAGACAACTACCAGAGCCCTGCAAACCCAGGCCCGAAGACGACACGGCCCGACCCGAATGGATCTGAATTCTGTGACCGGTTCAACCCTGCCCGGCCCGAATCTCGAGCCGGGCTCTAACCGGGCCGGGCACATTCCGGGCCGAAACGGGCTGAACAACGTAAAAGACGGATCGGAAACTAATGTTGACAGCCTGTGTTAATCGTAGTGTGTTTGGGAAATTAACCCTTTATTTAAGACTGTAAAGTACTGCACTTCTACTACTCTTATTATTGCTACTACTGCTACTGTTATTATTATTATTATTATTATTATTATTAATATTAATATTATTATTATTATTAATAATAATAATATTATTATTATTATTACTACTACTTCTACTACTACAACTGCTACAACCGAGTCAGAGTTGACATGTCTGGTGGTACATACTATAAAATCTAAGTACAGAAAAAATCAAAGAAATACTATTTATTATGGCAAGTCTGCGTAGAATGCGAACAGAAGCTTGACGAGGGACAATGGTGGCTCAGTAATTAAAACATTCACATCTCGTGCTAGACGTCGTCGGATCGATCCCTCCTCGTGTTATGTGAGCTTTGTGGTGGAGAAACATCGTGAGCGTGGGGGGTTTTGGATTAGCCCGTTTTCGTCCACTGTCTTCATTCTACCAATTCATCCATCATCATCCATACGTTTTGAGCCGTAATTGCCTAAAGAACATATGAGAAAGTCAAGTCCTTGACCTAGTAATTAGAATTTGTTCCGCTACCAATAGACCACGGAGGGCGAAACTATGAACTAACGTGTTCATAAGATTAGAGCAATTTGTAGTAATGTTCAATTAGCATGGCAGATTCCAAATCATATTAAATGTTCCTGTATTCTTTATAGTTCGATACTACAATAATAATAAAAACCGATGATGAAATATATCACCCCGACCCCAGGATCGATGAAGTGTTCACGGAAACTTTCGTAACAAGAAAATAACAGAGCTATATGACGAAATGCGAGGCAGTAAATCTATACAAAATCCACACATATCATTGTTGAACGAAAAATACCTCAAAAGTCCCCTGAATGAAAAGTGTATACATATTAACAATCAAAAATACGTTTAGAACATCGAGAAATTCAAATCCTCCAATAAACTTAATAAGAGTGTGCAATATGGCAGTCTGTAATGCAACATGAGAAGTGCGAGTCAGATAGACTTTAAGGTTCTATAGCCTTAGTTTAGTGTGAAAGATACGTAGCGTTATCAATATACCAGCTTGATGAAGTGAGTCAAGGTTGCAAAAGACGCCCCGAAAATTTTTTATACTCACGGGTGAGTAAAATTCTGGTAAAATTCCCCTCTGTAACAGTTTAGTGCACAAACTGTATTTTGAGGATTCAAGGGGATTTCGATTTTAAATTAGTTGTTTACAGTGCAACAATAGCGCCAATAACTCGAGGGTTTCATATGGAGCTTACCGTTATGCTAAACGTATTATGCCGGGCTATGTCCTCCTTACAACGCTGTGAAATTTAGAAGACAGCAGTGGACATCGGTATCTATTAATTAATTCCTAATGGCTTAAAGCTAGTAAATGAAGTCAACAATGAATCCAATGCCCTAAAATCTTGTGTTGTGTACCTAGGTCTTAAGACGATGCAATAGAGCTTTTAGAGCTCTTTAACTCACATTATACAATGGCGTACTATGTAAAAAACCGTGGATTAACTTCTCCCTTAATAAGACGGTGGTATCACACACGTATAGCTTTGAGAACTACAAGCGGTTTGTTTTAGGTGGGCCCTTGCAATTGAAAAATGTTGGGATATCAAATCTAAAGACAAGTATTAATTTATCAATGATAATCAAGCAATTGCAATACTTCCCGTTTATATACAACTACAATATTATTTGAGTGTGCTACCTGGTGAAGAAATTTACTTAGCACCCATAACGGTCTCACCTGGTTCTACTAATCAATGCAAACCTTGAGATTATATGAAAAGATGATTTGATTAGCCCACAGTTTGGTTGCTTTCTGATGACCAATGTTTCTAATTTGGTAGCGAACACAGAACTACCGTTAATATTTTCCACCTAACCGTCTAAGGGAAGATCTCAAAAGAACCTAAAACCGATTCTATATTTGTCTCATCGATAAGATCACCGGTCTCAGACCCAAAGTAAGGCTGCTTCGGAAGTTAGAATATAATGGGTTCCATACCAAGTTTTTATCATTATGCAATCGTGAAAATATTATTAAAGATAGACCGAAACCTAGAGAATACTCCACAGCTCTGTATATAAGTCCTAAAAAGCAGCAAGGACGCTAATTAAATGCATACTTGATAGCGTAGAGTTTTAACACACAGGAGAATTTCTATAAATATTGTATCCTTAGGAACACAACTCTTTGGATTAAACAGTTTCTATTAGGCTAACGATCAAGAACAAGGTTAGAGCGTTATGCGTGCTTGGTAGATTTCTTCAGCAGGAAGCACTCTCATATAGTATTGTAGTTGCATATAAACATGAAGGATAGCAATTGCTTGATAATCATTGATAAATTAATACTTATGATTATTACATTTGGTATCACAACATTTTTCAAACCCAAGTGCCCACCTAAAACCGCTGTATTATCTCAATCTATATGACTGTAATACCTTCGTCTTATTATAGGGAGAAGTAAAGCCACGGTTTATAAATGGTACGCCATTGTATAATGTGAGTAAAGCAGCTTTAAAAGCATTGCTACTTTCTTTTTAAACCTAGGTACACAACACAAAATACTGCGGCCTACGATTAATTGTTGAATTTCTCTACTACCTCTAAACCCATAGGTATACATGCTAATGTCCACTGATAATTTCTAAATTACACAGCATTGTAAGATGGAGTTAATCCGGCATAAGCCGTTTAGCCTTACCGGGCACCTCAAAATAGAACCCTCGAATTATTGGCACACCTGTTGCACTCTAAACCACTAATTAAAAATCGAACATCCCCGTCCATCCTCAAAATTATTTCTTTGATCACCCCATCACTTAGAGATCGAATAATATTTGTCTTCAGACATTGTAAAATACTATTATAATTAAGTCAAGTGTCATCTCAGTTTCAATTAGCATTTCTGTTAATTTTAAAGCGATTTCTATTGTTGTAGATACAGATTACAAAAGGCTTTACAATCTCGGAGATGCCTGTCCTTTCGCAAGTGACCTATCAACTTGTCCATCAAATAATGCGCTTCTCTTTACTATACCTTAAGAGCTCACCTCGATATTCATTCTTTCTCAGCTAAATACTTCTTGTTCCGCACGTCACAGGGTTTAAACTCGAATATTTCGAATTTGCAAGGCCTAACGAATATATGACCTGCCGTACTTTTCCCATTTCATCCCGCCCGCTCTCGTCGGTTGTACTGCATGCAAACTGATTCCACCTTTGGACCGATTAGAAATTTGAGTTGTGGTACGATTTTAATACCTTTCAACTATAAACTTCCATCTATAAAAAAATTCCATGCGTCTTTTGCAACCTTGACTCATTTCACCAAGTTGCTATATTGATAACGTATCTATCACACTAATCTTCAAGCTATAAAAACTGAAAGTCCTTGTGACTTGCACGGTTGCTCTTGTCTACAGACTGCCATATCGCACAGTCATATTAAACTTATTGGAGAATATGAATTTCTCAATTTTCTCAACGTTTTCTCACCAGTGAGGAAAGTTCTGCTCACCGTTAAGTAAATTTTTAGTAAGCTTCCCCTCTATAGCAGATTAGTACACCAACTGCATTAGCTTTTAGACACCTTTCATATCTGAGACGAATTGATCAACAAGAAGAATATCTCTAATCTTATTTATTAAATTAAACACTACCTTATCTTGCTGACGTGAATAGAGTTTGCGTGTCTTTCCACATTACTCAAAGGCATCTTTTAAAGAGCAGAAAGGTACTCCACTAAATGTACCCGATTAATCGCCAGCAGTTCAGTCTTACGAAGTGTACTCATATCTAACACTGAACCTGACTGTCATTTGGCCTGGTATTTATGGCCGTTTACCAGAGCCATCCTAGATCACCATGTAAATTCTTTTACAAAAATAGAAGATTCAAATCGTCAGTAGAATTCTGCATAGATGAACGCTGCATATAGCGGAATATCATGGCAAACTGCCTAAAGTACATTCCTTGCACAGTCCAGCTAAAAGCCGTTAAGATTAGCAAGGAAAAAGTCGAAAACACATATATGTGCTTAGATATGTTTGGTATAAGCAGTGTGGTTTCTCTGAATTTCTTTAATATTTCAACATCAAGTACTAATACCAAATATTCGAGTGTTCTGCATACAGTAAAAAATTGCAAGAAAATAGAAAAAAGCACATGCGTTATGACATTAGATCAGCCATTATACTGGAAAGGTGTTCAAATCGTACCAGAGCTGACGAAATTTCTGAACGGTCCATAGTTGTAACGGTTTGGGGAGGTTTGCAGTTAAGTAATTTCTAAGCACGATGGATACATTAAGTCAGGATATGCTGTTGAAATTTGGGGTATCTTGTACACTATGAAAACTTTACTGAAAATGCTGAATGGTCATGCCAACTCAAGATCATGAGAACTTACTTCTAGACTTTGCTCGGGGACCTCTACATGGGGTTATGAAGACACTTACAACCGTCGAAGGAGTTGAAAAAATCTAGGATCTGCGATCTTATTCAGCTACGTCACGATCAGGAAATCTATATGCAGCAAACTGCATGATAGAAAGCATTAGGAAATCTCAAAATTAAGACATTTTCCGAACCGTTAATTTTGGCTGCTGTATAAAGGTATGAGAAGATTACAAGAAATTAACAACACAAGAATCATGCACATCTAGCAGAAAAAGAGGCCTTTTTGAGCGAAGTTCCAAGTGAAATGATAATCGAACAGTGCTTAACGATAGCAACAAATTTTTATGGAGGATTAACTCTTTATGAGACACAACGTTAGCAAAATTAATCCTTCATTCCCAAATATTGTTAGGATAAAAAAAGTTCTACAGTACTTTTGTGGACATCAGCTTATCATCAGAGCTACAGGTAGAGATAATTCCACCTTCCTTGTGTGATAGTCTCAATGGGCAAGAATGTCAATTCCACTGCGGTGAATATTGCAGAGTCTCTCTTGTCATGTGTTTTAAAACCCACACGTAAAAGAATGAGTCGTTCTACACGCAATGGTGTGGACTAAAAATGGCCAGTCAAATCTGCGCTAAGTACGTATATAAATTATGTTAAGCATTATTTTTACCAAATATTTTATGGGCATAAATTACAATTAGAAAAAAATAGCTTTCGGGGAATATCTGAACGATGGAAATTAATTATGCCTTTGAAGCTATGACAATTCAATCACGGTCCTTGAGAATCTTGGAGATAAATACTAGGCTGTTTCGAATGATGCAAAGAGGTTTCGAAGGAGCAAAGGTAGCTGTATATAGACAACAGTATTAGAAGAAACTAGAAACGGGGAATCTGTAGCTGTTGATGGGTGTGATTCAGATCTTTTAAGAATCATGTTAGAAGACTTCATGAGCAGTTGCTGATTCTTTTAATGCCACATACAAGCGAAGCTGAAAGGTAATGCTACGAAATCATTAAATTTGAAGAAACTTTAGCGTCACTAAAAGACTGCTTTCACTTTTTTTTATGATACAACAGTCTTTGACAGATCAGCTATACTCACGAGAGAATAATTGCAAGCCTTAAAGATCCTACAAAAAGAAAAAGAATTGTGCATGTTACTCAAAGTCTTCAACGGAGTTAGTAGTCAAATCTCAATCGTAACTAAATGTTCAATATTACACATTTCTTAATTCCCTGTATGGAGAAGGAATCATATCTTTCCTAGTATAAGCCATCAGATATAACAAGGAATTAGTTACAAAGCTTCAATATTGACACTTCTTCCCCTACTAACACGGCAGGTGTGCACCATTCAATTAGGAAGTAACTCCAAGTCCAGGTGGAAAATGGTCTAAGCATGAACCCAGTTGATTGAGGTTGGGGTGTGAAAGATGATATGCGAAATCCAGCATCCACACTGCTACCATTGGCTTCAGCCGGATAAGCTTACTTATCTGTAGATAAAAAGTGATTGCAAGGTAGGTTGTGAACGAGACACATGTAAGTGTAAAAGAGCCGATAGTATTCAAGGTAGTCTGCATTCTGCCAAGAGAGTTCATTTACAAATGGCATTTCGGAAGACAATCTGATTTAGAAGATGACGAACAACAGCTGTAGAAAACCAATATTTCTTTTACAAAGGCAATCTCTTATGATTATTATTTTGTAATACCGTCCCAGCCTAATAAACCTAACAAAATTAACATGAAGACGATCTTGATGAAACTTTAAATGAAGATGTGTGGACAAGGTATAAAACATGAAGGTGGTTTATTGTTCTGTTTACATATTTTCGAATCCTTTAACACGAGCTGCTTTTTTACCCGAAGAAAAAATGAAACCGTAGCATTTAAGTTAACGATCAAAAACCAATTCATTTAAATATCACATTCGTGTACTACAGTATCATTTAATTGTGTTTATAAATTTTTTTATTGTTTGATTGTTTATATGTTAAGATGTTCAACAGCAGATGACAGACACCATGGATTCTCCCATCTGCGACGACACTAAACATTGTGTAACTACCATTTAGTTTTCGAATCTCCTAAAAAGAAGCAAAGTTTAACTCTCTTAATTTTAGCAGATTATCAGTTAAGTGCACCTGAAATATATAAATCTTCCTTAATTCACATCCCACATCTTGGAGCAGAAGCCTTAATCTTTCTCCCTTAGTAATACTGTTCGAGTACTTACTAGTGTCGGTGCCAAAGAAAGTAATAGATACTTCTATTAACTTTCGATTAGCCTGAAAATTAACTTGCGTGTATAAAAAATTTCAAGGCGTTTTTTGCAACCATAACCCACTTCATCAAGATGCTATATTTATAACGCTACGTATCTATCACACTAATCTTCAGGCTATAGAACCTTAAAGTATTTCTGACTCGAACAGTTTATCTAAAGAGGGAATATCGCACAATCTTCATAAGCTTATTGGAGGATTTGAATTTCTCGATCTTCTACACATTTTCTCACCGATGAGTAAAGTTTTGCTTAGTTCCCCTCTGTAGCAGATTAGTGCACCAACTGAATTAGCTTTTCAACACCTTTAATATCTGAGACGGAATGATCAACAAGAAGTATTTCTGTAATCTTAATTATTAAATTAACACTAATTATCTGGCTGACTTGAATAGAGCTTGCGTGTCCTTTCCATCGACTCAAAGGTATCTTCTCACAAGCAGAAAGCTACTCCACAAAATGTACCCGATTAATCGCCAGCAGTTGAGGCTTATGAAGTGTACTCGTCTCTAACACTGAAGCAAACTGTACATTGGCCTGGTTTGTACGTGAGAATATCCATGGCCGTTGACCAGAATCATCCTAGAAAACCAAGTATATTCCTTTACAAAAATAGAGGCACCAAATCGTCTATAGAATTCTGCATACATGATCACTGCATTTAGCGAAATAGCATGGCAAACAGCTTAGAGTACATTCCTTGCACAGTCCAGCTAAGAGCCGTTATTATTGGCCAGAAGAAAGTCGAAACACACAGATACGAGCTTAGATCTATACTTCAGACTGTCTTCAGAGAACATTGTATTACCAAGTTACAAAAACATTCAGATATTTTACTAAGCGATTATGTCGAGATATGTGTTCATCTATTTCAAAACAAATGCAAGCAATTAGCATGCACTACAACTAACCAGTTATTGTAATATTTGAATAGAAGAGTAGTCAGAATAGGATTTTTCAATTGCAACTTACACCCTGTAATAGACTAATATCTGTTGAAAAATTACTTTCATATGGCATATCTACAAGGCTGCCGACTGTGGCTTTCCGCAGAAATAATGGTATTACAAATCGTAGATATCAGTTTGCATGTATTATCTGTCAGGAAAGTAAATGTACACCTGTTTTTCGAGTCTGGCATTCCTGCTCTCCATCCGTGGAGAGTATGAGAATTAAATCAATCAAATGTTTACTGAGGAGCAAAAAGAAAAGTTTAATCTGAATAAGACATTGCAGAGGGTCACAAGCTGTGAATACGAATAGTGCATAGTTAAAATAAATAACGACACCGAAAGAGAAAGCCAGAAACAGCTGCTAAAATTAAGAAAATGAGTAAAATTTGTTGAAGTGGGAACATAAAACAAAAACACAACAAATACGCCGAAAACTAAATGTTCACCATGCCATGATCTTAGTGTAGTGGTTAAGGTGCTGGCTTACAAATGCAAAGATCGCCAGTTCGAATCTTCGATGAGGACATTTTTAAAATTTTTTTGTTTATAATACATGCAGCTCATGAGAGATGGTAAAAGAGGTCGTATTTAGTCTTTCGTAGCAATTATTATTGGTAAGGTTTAGTACTTATAATACTTTTGTCTTTGCGTATTGCTTTTATTCATTTCTTCATTTCAAAAGAGAAAAATATCCGAACAAATGTCACCAAAATTCCTCATATTTTGAATGTAAACGCCATTTGCAATTAGTAAAGAATAAAAATTGAACGTTCCGATGTAGCTGCAAAAAGTAAAAAGAAAAACATGGAAGTAGACCATACTCATGGTTATTAAAAATACAATTTCTACATGCCATACACCTCCCGACCACGTTTCTACGTTAGCAAGTAAGAGGTTTGTGTTAAGGTTAGGCTGGTCAATACGTTTTGCAAAGGGGCCCGGTTTAGCTCTGACGCACCACAGGTGCGAGAAGGGAGCAAAACACTTTTTCTCTCTCCCTCTGTGTGTCTGTTTATCTATCTATCTGTATATATATAACACTATTTGTGAATGCCATAACCACCCTAATTTTCAGCGGATTGAGATGAAACTTGGCACAAACATTAATTGTTGAAATATCTTCAGTTCATTAACCAGAATAATCAGACGAAAGTGTTCAAAATGGCGGTCCTTTAAACTCTTAAAAACTTCCGAGGGAACCAAATTTTGCTAATAAATAGGTATTCAGAAAGTTTGAATAACTTTTCCGCTTTTACTGAAATATTTGTGTGCAGAGACTTATTGAAATATTGGACCCGATAAATCGCATAAAGAATGTTCACGCCCTTTTCGCTACGGTCAGGCTTTTTTTTTCTTTGCAGGAGGGGGTTATTTTCGTATCGGAACAAGATGATTGTTAGTGATGATATGAAATTACACATTGAAAGTGAAGCGTGTTATTTGAAAGAATAATATAATAAATGTGCTTTCCTCTAACACAGAGAACTGTAAATCATGTAATTCGAGTTCGGGAGCCTGAATGGCGAGGAGTGTTATTTGATTTGCTTTTTAGTAACACATTGCATTGCAAATAAAGGTAGGCAACATTAGTGGTAAGTAAAGCAATAATAATAACAATAATAATAATAATAATAATAATAATAATAATTATTATTATAATAATAATAGGTGTTGTTTGTGGCAAGGCAATATCTTCCTCAATTCTTCTTCAAACGTAATAATTGTAACGCCATATCACCCTTACAAACAAAATATTAACAATTTATATCGAGAGAACGGGAAACTGTTGAGTGATGGGAGCAACGTTGAACAGTATGCACTCATAGTACTCAGAAAAATAAGCGATTTCAATGAAAAATGAACGAAGAGTCATTGCCGTGGGTAGTCATGGAACCAAGCAGAGCCCTCTTTAGGCAAAATGTCGATAACTTATATCGAGAGAACAGGAGGTGATAGTGAGATGGGACCAACGTTGGACACCGTGGACCCATAAGGCGCATCGAAAAAATTAGGGGGGGTCGGGCACCAGCCAGCCTTATTTATTTCCACATAATAATATAAAATGATATTGTCGAAATACACACACGAGTTAGCTAGTAATATTTCATATTATTATTATTATTATTATTATTATTATTATTATTATTATTATTATTATTATTATTATTATTATTATTATTATTATTATTGTTATCGACAGCGTCTTTTCATTACGTATGCATGTTTGACATGAAGCCAAAAAGAAGATCCATCATTCGTAGAAAGAATAAGAATAGCCAGTTACTTTAATTGTGAACGACGGCGAAAAATACGAAATGAGTGACCTGAGCGAAAAGAAACAATACTTTCTCTCAATTGGATTAAAGATCCAGCCGAGATAGATTCGAACTCGCATGGACGGTGCGAACTGCCTGTTCATTGTCCACTTTTTTTTTAATCTGACTCACCGAACGTGTTTCAGTAACTTACTTATTGCTAATTTTACTTGCTTCACTCGTTTAACTTGCTTTTTCTAATAACTTATAACGACAGGGACACGAACACAGAAACATCGAGGACAGTTAAAAATCATAGATGCTCTCTCGCCGGGAATCGAACCCGGGACACCATACACCAAAGGCGCACGTGCTAGCCACTAGACCAGCGGGCAGGGCACTGCTCACTCTCTGTGTCGTTAGGGATTACGACCACTGTATTGCAAGCTATCACTTCTGTGGGTTGTTTACTATGATCACATGTTTCTTCTTTGCTGGAAGAGTTAAACCTACATTCTATGTAATACATGAGGTATTTAGACCTACATCATCTTCATATAATGTAATAAAAGGGCCATGCTGGGAATAAGAAAAAGAACATTCCTTGGACAAAACGGAAACTATTGGCATTAGAAATATTTATCTACGAGGCATGCGCAGTAGTATATTTCAGAATAGTTACTGTTTAGTTCAGTAAACGAAGAAAGGGGTATAAAAAAGCAAATATGTCGAGTCAGCGAGATCGACCAGAGTTGACAGAGGCGTAAGCAGATGTGTAGTAATACAACAACTTCGTTAAATTGATAATTGGTTCTTTATTCTGTAGTAGATCGTATCACAACTTTACGGGAGAGCAGAGAAAGACTTACTAACGCTGTCATATAGTAAGCTTTAGTATCACGATCATACAGACACAAATGGATGTAACTTTGAGTACTACAACTTGGATTTAACGAAAGCCGTTTAGATTTTCAGTGGTTTGCATGGTTCTATAAGACACAAAAAGTTAAGACACAATACAATTCTTCATACCTCAGCTTCCAGTAACTAGATACATGCAATTTCTGGATAGATACTGAAACTGCTGTCGGATTTTAATACATGACGCATTGCAGGATACAAAATGCTTTGCATTACTTGTTTGTTTGTAGACAGCTACTAGCTTAGTTTTCTGAAAGGTTGTGTATAAACTAGAGATAGCCAATTCCGGAATTATTACTTTCCGGACTCCCAAAGGTAAAACCGGACAAATTCCGGAATTCGGAAAATTCCGATTTTGGAATAATTCCGGAATTCGGAAAAATCCGGAATTTAGAGATTTCTGATTTCGTTAACATTCCGGAATTCGGAAAAATCCGGATGTTTTCGAAATCCGGAGTTTTTCTCAATTCCGGAATTTTCTAAATTGCGGAATTCTTCTGAATTATGGAGTTTAACTGAATTCCATAATTTTCCGAAATCCGGAAAATGAAAGTTCCGCTTCCAAAAAATGAATTTATTTTGGTTAATATGAATCGTGGTGGAAATACGTCTTTGAGCAGGTAATGGCGACTCGTTTGAAAGAAGAGCTCCTCCGTGGCTAAGCGGTTAGCATACGCGCCTTTGGCGCGGGAGACCCGGGTTCGATTCCCGGCGGGAGCTCATGTAGTTCGGATTCCACGTTAATCAGTAGGTCCACGTCTCATATAGCCTCGCTGCTGAACAAGACGTAAAACTCAAAATCAATCAATCAATCAATCCTTTGAAAGAAATAGAGTATGAGAATTCAATCTGTCATATTTGTAGTTTCGTGTGGAGAAAATATAAACTTGTGAACCAACGGTTTAAGGAAAACTCAAGTTATTAATGTAAACTTTTCGGACATCATAAAAGAAATACGAAAGACATTTTGAATCGAAAAAATATACAAGTTTGCAAGTGGAGACAAAGAAACCTAACGTAACCAGACTAAAGACGAATCGTTTACCGCGTAGCGATCAAGGTCAAGCTGTTTTCCAGGGCGAGTTTCGCGTTGAGTCGAGTTTGATAATGGCTCGCTCGCTCGTTCAGCTCGTTTTAACTCTTTTTTTAAATAATGGCCTGATTAGACTGGAAAGCGAAAGCCATGAGAAATGTAAGCACTAATGTGGAATAATTTTTAGTGCTGCTCACGACAGGGGTGCGTCTCGTCTCGAAATTTTAGTGCATCTCGTGGGGCAATTTTTGTGTATCTCGTCTCGTCTAAATAACGAGAAGACAAGGTTTTTTTTATTATTACAAGACAGCCTCAAATGTCGTAATCACCAATATAAGTATATACTGTTGTTCTTAAAATCAAGGCTGAGACCTGCACTGTCGAATTTTTGAGCCCAAGCAGAAGACCAACTCGGGTAGCTATATCAACCGGCTCGGCTCGTATCAACTGAGCGAACAGCTCGAGTCGGCTCGGTTGGGATGAGCCGATGACCCGAGCCGGCTCAGTTGGAACGAGCCATCGACTCAGCTCAATTGAGCCGATGGCTCGAGCTTTCTCGGTTGGGATAGGTCCCCTACTCGGCTCATGTGAACCGGTTCAAGCCAGCTAAGTTGAAATTAGTCCATCGGCACATTTCGATTCAGCTCAACTAAGCCGATGGCTCAAATCGGCTCGGTTGGGTGAGCTGTTGCTCGGCTAACTTCTTGGTTCGGTTCGATAGTGAATGAGCTGTAAGCCGAGCCGCTCGAGCCGTTGAGAAGCCTAAACCCGGTCCCAGCTGTTTTCAACATGTTTGGCTGAAGCCTATAACTTTTAACAATTTTTGGCTCGAGCCCGAAAACTTGCCCCTTCGGAACTCAAACCCAGAACGTGACCGATGTCCTTCCCTCCTGAAGACTTCTCGACGACCGAGATCGACAGTCAATTAGCTTTTACTATTCAGATACAAACCGTATATCTTTTAAAGATTATACACGGTGTTGATATAATAATAATAATAATAATAATAATAATAATAATAATAATAATAATAATAATAATAATAATAATAATAATAATAATAATAATAATAAAAGTTTTAAACTTGCCGTTGAAATTTGGCAAGACTTACTTAAAAGTAGAGATTTCGGGGAAAGGTTTCCGTACCTTCAAGACAGAGGAGTAGGGAAGGGGGGCCGGAGGGGCCGCTCCCCCAAAGAGGTCCGATAATGTACTTTGGTACTTTGATGCTTGTAATTTTTTATATATTTTTTGTTTATATATTTTTTGTTTGTAATTTTTCTATATGTGACTATAACAGCACTTGCCCCCCCCCCCCACAAACATCCTGGCTACGCTACTGCTTCAAGACACACCTCTGCAACTACCAACATTTTAAACCAACGTTCCATTGAAGTTTCATGTAGAAAGTATTCTACTGTATGTTTTAAGGAAAATAACTATAATAAATATAACTGAATATCACGCAACAGTAAGGCATATAATAAACTAATTTTTAGGATATGCAGAGGTAAATATAAAAGATTTGCTACAAAATACCTACACAGAGCATAATTCAATGAGCTCTGAAATATAATGTAACGAAATAGCCTATGAGATTCCGTCTACAGAGCAATTGTTACTTAAAGAATGGACATACACTATTTCGAGAATCGAGAGAAGAAGGGAAATGTTTACGATACTTTTCGTCTCGTCTAGATTCTCATCTCCAAAGAGAGACGAAAATTTTGAGTTAGCCTTGACCCGTCTCGAATGTAAAATGTTAATTCTTATGTTATTCTATTTGTTTTAGAAACGAGATGAGAAAGTACTCTTCTTGTGAGCAACATTAAACCAAACCGAAATATTCTTTCCAAATATCACGTTTCTGCTTGTAATGGTATGACCTGAGCGATAATTAGCTCCTAGCTTTTAATCTTCTACGAGATAATAATAATTATTATTAGTTTATTATTATTACTATTATTATTATTCCTGAAGATTTGATAGTTCAAATATTGAAACATCCGAGTATTGAAATATCTGAATATAATAAAACATTTGTTATCGCTGATCAATCGCAATCAAAAATCCTAAAGTAAAAAGTAAAAAAAAAAAAAAAATCACAATGTGCAAGCACCTTGACCACACAACCGCGATCGCTATGCGGTAAAAGATTCGTTTTTAGTCTGCTTACATAAGGTTTCTTTGTCTCCGCTTGCAAACTTGTATGTTATATTTCTTCGATTCAAAATGTATTTCGTATTTCCTTTATGAAGTCGGCAAAGTTTACATTAATAATTTGAGTTGTTCTTAAACCGCTGGTTAACAAGTTTATATTTTCTCCACACGAAACTACAAATATGACAGATTGAAATCTCATACACCCCATTTCTTTCAAAGCAGTCGCCATTACCTGGTCAAAGACGTATTTCCGCCACGATTCATATTAACCAAAATAAATTCATTTTTTGGAAGCGGAACTTTCACTTTCCGGATTTCGGAAAATTATGAAATTCAGTTAAACTCCGGAATTCAGAATAATTTCGGAACTCGGAAAGAACCCGGAATTTAGAAAATTCCGGAATTGAGAAAAACTCCGTATTTCGAAAAAAATCGGATTTTTCCGAATTCCGGAATGTTAAACAAATCAGAAATTTCTAAATTCTGGATTTTTCCGAATTCCGGAATTATTCCAAAATCGGAATTTTCCAATTCCGGAATTTGTCCGGTTTTACTTTCGGGAGTCCGAAAAGTAATAATTCCGGATAGTGATAGCTTGCAATACAGTGGTCGTAATCCCTAACGACACAGAGAATGAACAGTGCCCTGCCCGCTGGTCTAGTGGCTAGCACGTGCGCCTTTGGTGTATGGTGTCCCGGGTTCGATTCCCGGCGGGAGAGCATCTATGATTTTTAACTGTCCTCGATGTTTCTGTGTTCGTGTCCCTGTCGTTATAAGTTATTAGAAAAAGCAAGTTAAACGAGTGAAGCAAGTAAAATTAGCAATAAGTAAGTTACTGAAACACGTTCGGTGAGTCAGTTAAAAAAGATGGACAATGAACTGACTGTTCGCGCCGTCCATCCGAGTTCGAATCTATCTCGGCTTGATTTTTTATCCATTTGAGAGAAAGTATTATTTCTTTTCGCTAAGGTTGTCACACTCTTCGTATTTTTCACCATCGTTCACAATTAAAGTAACTGACTATTCTTATTCTTTCTACGAATGATGGATCTTCTCTTTGGCTTCATGTCAAACATGCACACGTAATGAAAAGACGCTGTCGATAATAATAATAATAATAATAATAATAATAATAATAATAATAATAATAATAATAATAATAATAATAATAATATGAAATATTACTAGCTAAGTCGTGTGTGTATTTCGACAATATAATTTTATATTATTATGTGGAAATAAGTAAGGCTGGCTGGTGCCCGCACCTCCCCTAATTTTTTCGATACGCCTTATGGGTCCACGGTGTCCAACGTTGGTCCCATCTCACTATCACCTCCTGTTCTCACGATATAAGTTATCGACATTTTGCCTAAAGAGGGCTCTGCTTGGCTCCACGGCAATGACTCTTCGTTCATTTTTCATTGAAAACGCTTATTTTTCTGAGTACTATGAGTGCATACTGTGCAACGTTGCTCCCATCACTCAACAGTTTCCCGTTCTCTCGATATAAATTGCTAATATTTTGTTTGTAAGGGAGATATGGCGTTCCAATTGGAAGATATTGCCTTGCCACAAACAACACCTATTATTATTATTATTATTATTATTATTATTATTATTATTATTATTATTATTATTATTATTATTATTATTATTATTGCTTTACTTACCACTAATGTTGCCTACCTTTATTTGCAATGCAATGTGTTACTAAAAAGCAAATCACATAACACTCCTCGTCATTCAGGCTCCCGAACTCGAATTACATGATTTACAGTTCTCTGTGTTAGAGGAAAGCACATTTATTATATTATTCTTTCAAATAACACGCTTCACTTTCAATGTGTAATTTCATATCATCACTAACAATCATCTTGTTCCGATACGAAAATAACCCCCTTCTGCAAAGAAAAAAAAAAGCCTGACCGTAGCGAAAAGGGCGTGAATATTCTTTATGAGATTTATCGGGTCCAATATTTCAATAAGTCTCTGCACACAAATATTTCAGTAAAAGCGGAAAAGTTATTCAAACTTTCTGAATACATATTTATGGGCAAAATTTGGTTCCCTTGGAAGTTTTTAAGAGTTTAAAGGAGCGCCATTTTGAACACTTCTGTCTGATTATTCTGGTTAACGAACTGAAGATATTCCAACAATTAATGTTTGTGCCAAGTTTCATCTCAATCCGCTGAAAATTAGGGTGGTTATGGCATTCACAAATAGTGTTGTATATATACAGATAGATAGATAAACAGACACACAGAGGGAGAGAGAAAAAGTGTTTTGCTCCCTTCTCGCACCTGTGGTGCGTCAGAGCTAAACCGGGCCCCTTTGCAAAACGTATTGACCAGCCTAACCTAAACACAAACCTCTTACTTGCTAACGTAGAAACGTGGTCGGGAGGTGTATGGCATGTAGAAATTGTATTTTTAATAACCATGAGTATGGTCTACTTCCATGTTTTTCTTTTTACTTTTTGCAGCTACATCGGAACGTTCAATTTTTATTCTTTACTAATTGCAAATGGCGTTTACATTCAAAATATGAGAATTTTGGTGACATTTGTTCGGATATTTTTCCCTTTTGAAATGAAGAAATGAATAAAAGCAATACGCAAAGACAAAAAGTATTATATCAGTACTAAACCTTACCAATAATAATTGCTACGAAAGACTAAATACGACCTCTTTTACCATCTCTCATGAGCTGCATGTATTATAAACAAAAAAATTTTAAAAATGTCCTTACCGAAGATTCGAACTAGCGACCTTTGCATTTGTAAGCCAGCACCTCAACCACTACACCAAGATCATGGCATGGTGAACATCTAGTTTTCGGCGTATTTTTTGTATTTATGTTTTATGTTCCAACTTCAACAATTTTTACTCTTTTTTCTAAGTTTAACAGCTGTTTTTGGCTTTCTCTTTCGGTGTCATTATTTATTTTAATTATGCACTATTCGTATTCACAGCTTGTGTCCCTCTGCAATGTCTTATTCAGATTAAACTTTTATTTTTGCCCCTCAGTAAACATTTGATTGATTTAATTCTCATACTCTCCACGGATGGAGAGCAGGAATGCCAGACTCGAAAAACAGGTGTACATTTACTTTCCTGACAGATAATACTACAACCGACAAGAGAGTGTGAGTTGAAGTTGGAAAAATACGGCAGCATATATTGTCCTTAGGACTTGCTAATTGAAAACATTCGAGTTTAAAACCAGTGACGTGCTGAACGGGTAGTCTTTAACTGAGAAAGACTGTATATCACAGTGAGCTCATGAGGTATAGTAAAGAGAAAGCGCGTTAAGATGATGCACAAGTTAATGGGACACTTGCGATAGAACAAGCAACCCCGAGCATGTGAAGCTTTTTGTAATATGCATCCACTACGTCAGAAATCGCCTTAAAAAGATAACATTAGCAGAGATGTCATTTGACTTCATTGTAATAGTATTCCACAATGTATGAAAAAACATAAAAATAGGAGATTAAATCGACCACTAATTGATGCGGTGATTAAAGAAATAATTTTGAAGATGGAGGGGTATGTTTGATTTTTAATTAGCAGTTTAGGGTGCAACCGGTTTGCCAATAATTCAAGGTTTCTCTTTCGAGGTGTTCGGTACAACTAAAGGGCCCATGACGGCTTATGTCTTTCCAAAAATATTATGAAATTTAGAAAGTAGTGGACGTCGAAATGTATTCCATAAATCCTATTGGCTAACAGCTAGTAAGGAAATTCAACAATGAATCGGAAGCCACAGTAACTTGTGTTGTATACCTAGGTCTTAAAAACGAAGCAGTAGTGCTCTTAAAGGTACTTAACTCACATTATACAATTGCGAACCACTTAAAAAAACCTTGGACTTACTTGCCCTTTTAATGAGACGAGGATATCAATGTCATATAGATTTGGGAACGTACAGCGGTTTTTTTTTTTAGGTGGGCGCTTGGGACTGAATTATGTATTGATTCCAAATGTAAAAAACATACTGATTAATTTATCAATGATATTCAAGCTATTGCTATACTTTGCTTTTATATGCAACTACAATACTATTTGATATTGCTTGATACTGAAAAATCTACTTAGAACCCATAACGCCACAGCTTGTCTTTGTTCGTTAGCTTGATAGTAACTGTTTACTCCAAGGAGTTGTGTTCTTACGGATATATTGTTTAAAGAAAGTTTCCTATTTGTTAACATACGAGGCTATCAAATATGCATTTAATTATAGTCCTTGCTGCTCACTAAGGCGTACATACAGAGTAGTATAATATTCAATAGGTTCTGGTCTATCATTAATAATATTTACACAATTGCATACTGAAAAAAAATGTTATGGAACCCATTACATTCCAACCTCCGAAGGAGTGTTACTTTTGATCTGAGACTGGTGATCTGACCGTTGAGACAAATAAAAAATCGATTTTAGGTTCTTTTGAGATCTTCCCATAGTCGGTTAGTTGGAAAATATTTACGGTATAGTCAGTCCTTTTTTCGCTACCAACTTAATAACACTTTTCATCACAATGCAACCAAACTGAGGGCTAATCAAATAATCTTTCCATATCATACTAATGATGTATATCCCGTCTGTAATTTCTACCATTATTCCTGTTCATAATCAGTACCTTTATCCTTCGGAAACTTCTTGCATCATTTGTAGCCGCCTACTATTAATCTCCAAGTTTCTCAAGAACCGTGATTGAATTGTCGTTGCTTCAAAGGCAGACTAAAATTCGATCGTTGGAATACTTCCCGAATGTTTTTTTTTTTTTAATCTTTCGTCACTTTCCGTGTCTAATTGTAATATATATCCTTAAGATATAAGTTGAAAATAGCGCTTAACATAATTTATATACGTACTGTACTTAAACCAGATGCAGATTTTACTTGCCATTTTTCGTCTACACCACTGCGTGTAGAAGAACTCTTCCTTCTACGTGTGAGTTTTAATTCTCAGTACAACAAAGACTCGTTTACATTGAGCGCAGTCGAATTGACAATCTTGTGCAGAGAGATATTATCACACATGGAAGGTGGCATTAGCTCAACGTGCCGCTGAGATGACAAAGCGTCTCCTCAAAAGTACTTAGAACTTTTTTTTTTTTATCGTAACAGTATTTTGGAATGATTTATTAATCTTGCTAACGATATTTCTGACGTTGAGTTAATCCTCCAGAAAATTTCGTGGCCTTCATTAAGCACATATCAATTGGAACTTCGCTCAAAAACACATCTTTTTTTGCGAATTACGAAGGTTCCTTGAGTTGTTAATTTTTTCCAATCGTCTGATACCGTATTTGCCTCCAGGGCTTCCATCTGTTGAGTATAGTGATGTGCAAATTTTTCAAAGAAAAAATGACCACCTGCGTGAGAAAACGGAAGCAATAATTTAATTAAATTCAAATGATGTTTCTAGTCCCCTGTTCAATCTAGTTACTTTGCAACGTCCGAGAACTTGCCCCCTCCCCCCATTGAAGCACTAATGATCTCTTCTAGTGCAATCGTTAGCGATTAGTGCTTCTTAGAACACCAACTCCCAACATTAGTGCTTTAATAGTTTGGACGCTAGAAGCAAAAATCTTTGGGGCGGGGCAACTTCACGTTAGCACCCCCAGAAAGCACTAACAATTAAACCTAGCGTAATCGTTAGTGCATCGTTAGTGCTTCCAGAAACACTAAGAGTTTCGTTAGTGCTTTAAAATTAGTGTGGCTATGGCCAGTTATATGGTACGAAATTCCCACTAGGAATACATGGGGAATTTTAAATTGGTTCATATTCCCGCCAAATTCAAAAGGGCTAATGACTTCTTCCAGTGCAATCGTTAGTGCTTCTTTAGTGTTCTGAGAACACAATCCTCAACATTAGTGCTTCAATAGTGTGTACGATAGAAGCAAAAAACTTTGGGGGGGGGCATTAAAGTTAGCCCCCCTCCCAGAAAGAACTAACTATTAAGTCTATTGCAATCGATAGTGGATCGTTAGTGCATCCGGAAGACACTAATAGTTTCTTTAGTGCGTCACAAATAGTGTGACTACGACTAGTTATATGTCAGGGAATTCCCGTAAGGAATACATGGGGAATGTTTAATTGTCTCAAATTCCCGCCAAATTCAAAAGCGCTTATGCTCTCTTCTAGTGCAATCGTTAGCGCTTCTTCTGTGCTCCATAGAACACCAACTCCCAATATTAGTGCTTTAATAGTTTACACCCTAGACGCAAAAAAAATTTGGGGGATTAACTTCACGTTAGCCCAGCCAGAAAGCACCGATGATTAAACTTAGTGCAATCGTTAGTGCATCGTTAGTGCTTTCAGAAAACGCTAATAGTTTCGTTGGTGCTTCACAATTAGTGTGGCTATGGCCAGTTATATGTCTCGAAATTCCCATAAGGAATACATGGGATATATTCTAACTTCCGAAGCAGCCTTACTTTGGGTCTGAGACCGGTGATCTGATCGATAAGACAAATATAGAATCGATTTTAGGTTCTTTTGAGATCTTCCCTTAGACGGTTAGGTGGAAAATATTAACGGTAGTTCTGTGTTCGCTACCAAATTAGAAACACTGTTCATCAGAAAGCAACCAAACTGTGCGCTAATCAAATAATCTTTTCATATAATCTCAATGTACGCTTTGATTAGTAATCTCATTGTATGCTTTGAATAGTAATCTCATTGAATGCTTTGATTAGTAATCTCATTATATGGTTTGATTAGTAGAACCAGGTGGGAACGTTTATGGGTGCTAAGTAGATTTCTTCAGCAGGTAGCACACTCAAATAATATTGTAGATCTATATAAATAGATCTATATAAACGGGAAGTATAGCAATTGCTTGATTATCATTGATAAATTAATACTTGTTTTTTATATTTGGTTTCCCAACATTTTTCAATTGCAAGGGCCCAACTAAAACAAACCACTGTTAGTTCCCAAAGCTATACGTGTGTGATACCCCCGTCTTATTAAGGGAGAAGTTAATCCACGGTTTTTTACATAGTACGTACACCATTGTATAATGTGAGTTAAGGAGCTCTAAAAGCACTATTGCATCGTCTTAAGACCTAGGTTCACAACACAAGATTTTAGGGCATTGGATTCATTGTTGACTTCCTTTATTAGCTTTAAGTCATTAGGAATTAATTAATAGATGCCGATGTACACTGCTGACTTCTAAATTTCACAGCGTTGTAAGGAGGACATAGCCCGGCATAATCCGTCTAGCCTTGCGGTAACCTCCATATGAAACCCTCGAATTATAGGCGTGCTTGTTGCACTCTAAACAACTAATTTAAAATCGAACATCCCCTTGAATCCTCAAAATTATTTCTTTAATCACCGCATCACTTAGAGATTCATATAATCTTTTATTAATATTAATATTCAGACATTCTAGAATACTATTACAATGAAGTCGTGATATCTCTGCTATCATTCTCATTTTAAGATGGTTTCTGACGTACTGGATGCATATTACAAAAAGCTTCACAAGCTCGGGGATGCTTATCCGATCGCAAGTTACCCATCAAGTTATCGAACATTAAACGCGCTTTCTCTTTTCTATACTTTATGCTAACCTTGATATTCATTCTTTCTCAGCTAAAGATTTCTTGTATCACTCGTCACAGGGTTTAAACTCGAATATTTCGAATTTGCAAGTAATAAGAAAATTTGAGTTGCTGCACTTTCCCAATTTCAACACGGAAGCTTACTTTGGTTGTACTGCATGCAAATCGTTTCCACTCGTTCTAATGCAAGTATCAAGGCGGATCTCGACACGTACTCTTATTATCTTTTTATCTAATTGCATCCTGATATCTACAATTAGTAATACCATCATTTCTGCAGAAAGCCACAGTCAACATCCTTGTAGAAAACCTTAAAATCTTTTGTTATATGAAAGTAAATTTTCAACAGATTTTAGTCAATTACAGCGTGTAAGTCACATTTGAAATATCCTAATCTCACTACGCTTGTATGTCTGATTGATTGTAGTGCATGCTAGCTGATTGCATACGATTTGATAAAAGGAAAACACGTATCTCTACATCTCCTCTTAATAGAATATTTGATTGTTTCTCGAATTTGGTAATACAATGTTCTCTGAAAAAAGGCTGAAGTAACGATCTATTCACATATTAGTGTGCTTCGACTTTCTTCTTACCAAAGTTAACGGCTCTTAGCTGGACTGGCAAAAAATGTACTGTAGGCAGTTTGCCATGTAAATCTACTATATGCAGTGATCATCTATACAGAAGACTACAGACGATTTGAATCTTCTATTTTTGTAAAAGAATTTACATGGTGTACTAGGATGGCTCTGGTAACGGAGATGGATATGGTCGCATACATACCAGGCAAAAAGACAGTCTGGTTTAGTGTTACAGACGACTACACTTCGTAAGCCTCGACTGCTAGCGATTAATCGAGTACATTATGTGGTGTAGCCTTCTGCTCTTGAAATATACCTTTGAGTCGATGGACGAGACACGCAAGCTTTATTCAACTCAGCTAAATGAGGTAGTGTTGAATTTAATAGATAAGATTACAGAAATTCTTCTTGTTAATCATTCCGTCTCATATATGAAAGGTGTAAAAAAGCTTATAGAATTGGTGAACTAATCTGCTACAAACGGGTACTTTTCTTGCAGTTTTGATGATGATGAAATTGATGTTGAAATTTTGAAAAAATACAAAAGGGCTACACTGCTTATATCAAAAGGAGAGTTGTGTATCTCACCATTACACAATTTTTGTAGCGAAGCTTCGAAAGATGAATAGCTATCCAAAGGTTGTTTGAAAATAGGAAATCGAGACGCGAGATACGATTGAAGATTTGATTAAATCTTCCAAGTAAGACAGCTTTGACACAACAAGAACATGAGTGTATTACATTAGAGGGAAGGTGGATATCAGAATGAAGAAATGTGATGCGATAATCTTATCAAGACAATGCTACCGTTATATAAAATTACTTTTTCATCAAAAACATTAATATGAAGAATTTTCGTCAAGGGACATCTTAAATCAATGACTTTTTCTGCTGTATGTAAGGTGCGGCATTTTGTTACTAATCAAAGCATACAGTTAGCTTATTAGCCCACAGTTTGGTTGCTTTGTGAAGACCAGTGTTATTAAGTTTCTAGCGAACACAGAACTGACTATACCTTAAATGTTTTCCAGCTAACCGTCTACTGGTAAATCTCAAAAACACCTAAAAACGATTTGTTATTTGTGTCATCGATGAGATCACCGGTCTCAGACCCAAAGAAAGGCTGCGTCGGAGGTTAGAATCTAACGGGTTACATAGTAAGTTTCTTCATTATGCAGTCGCGAAAATAATATTAATTATAGCCCGGAACCTAGTGAATTCCACACAACTCTGTATGTAAAGCCCGGTTTTATTTTGTCTTCGGGTAACCAAGCAGTTCTTTTAAAGGATTCCAAAATATGAAAACAAACAATAAACCACCACCATGCTTTATACCTTGTCCCTACACTTTCATTTAAAATTTCATCAAGATCGTCTTCATGTCCATTTTGTTAGCTCTATAAGGCTGGGACGGTATTACAAAGTAATAATCATAATAGATTGGATCACCATTTAAGCCGTTGTCAATGACATATTGCTTTTCTACAGCTGTTGTTGGTCATCATCTAAATGAGATTGTCTTCTGATCTGCCATTTGTAAATGAACTCCCTTGGCAGAATGCAGAATACCTTTAATACTTCATATCCCCTCTTTTACACTTACATGTGTCTCGCTCACATTCCTATCTTGCGAACACTTTTTATCTACAGGTAAGTAAGCTTATCCGGCTGGAGCCGATGGAAGCTGTGTCGATACTGGATTTCGCATTTACTCTTTCACACACTAAGCTCAATCGATTGGGTTCTTGGTTAGACCGTTTCTCACCTGGACTTGGAGCAAATTCCGAATTGGAATGGAGCACAACTGCCGTGTTAGTAGGGGAAAAAGTGGCCATATTGAGTCTTTGCAACTACTTCCTTGTTTTACCTGATGGGCTTATACCTGGAAGGACATGTTTCCTTCTCCATACAGGGGAACAAGAAATTTGTAATCTTGAACATTTTGTTAGGATTGAGATTTGACTCCTAACTCCGTTGAAGACTCAATATCTAGCACAGTTTTTTTTCTTTTTGTATGATCTTGAAGGCAGTTGTATATGGATAACAATAATAGAAGAAACTAGAAACGGGAAATCTGTTGCTGCTGGTTGGTTTGATTCAGATCTTTAAGAATCTTGGTAGAAGACTTCATGAGCAGTTTCTGATTCTCTTATAGCCACATATAAGCAGAACTGAAAGGAAATTCTACGAAATTATTAAATTTATTGAAAGTTTAGCGTCATTAAAAGATTGTTTCACTTATTCCATAATGCAGCAGGCTTTGACACGACCTCAGCTATACTCAGGAGTGAATAGTTGGCTGCCTTCAAGTTCGTTCATAAAGAAGAACAATTTTGCAGTTAGTCAGTGTCATCAATCAATTAGATGTGAATCCTGACAAATGATTATGTTAGACATTTCTTTATTCACCTGTATGGAAACGGAAAAATGTCTCCCTGGTATAAGCCACATTAAATATATCAAGGAAGTAGTTACAAACCTGCAATATGGCCACTTTTCTCATTACTTACACAGCAGCTGTGCAGCATTCAATTCGGAAGTACCTCCAAACTCAGGAGCGAAATGGTCTATGCCTAAACCCAATCGAAAGAGGTTTGTGTTGACCCACACACCTACCATCAGCTCCAGCCGGATAATCTAACTTACCTGTAGATAAAAAGTGACTGCAAGATAGGATTGTGATCGAGCCACATGTTTGTGTAAAAAATCCGATATGAAGTATTCAAGGTTTTGTGCATTCTGCCAAGAGAATTCAATTAGAAATGGCAGATCAAAAGATAATCTGATATAGATGATAACGAACAACTGCTGTAAAAAACCAATATCATTGACAACGGATTAATGTTTGATCCAATCAGTTATGATTATTATTTTGTGATTTCGTCCCCGCCTTATAGACCTAAAAAAATGGAAATGAAAACGAACTTGATGAAACTTTAAAATAAGGTGTAAGGAAAAGTTCTAAAACATTAAGGTAGTGTATTCTTCTGTTAAGTTATTTTGGAATCTTTTAAAACGAGCTGCTTCGGTACCCGAAGAGAAAACAAAACCGTAGCAGGACATGATTAAGTTATCCACCAAAAACCTGTTCATTTACACATGACATTAGCGTACTATAGTAGCATTCAATTGTACCTTAACAATTGTTTATTTTTTAATTGTTTATATGTTAAGATGTTCAACAGCAGATGATTGACTCCGAGGATTCTGCCATCTGTCAGGACACTTAAAATTGTGTAACTGCCATTTAGTTTTCGACTCTCCTACAAAGAAGTAAAGTTCAAACTCTGAATAAAGAACAATGATTGGATATTCCATACATGCAAAGACTCCATGTACATTTTTATCCAAGAGGGCGTAAGAATGAAAGCTCTACTACAGGTCGATTCCAGTTGGTTTCAACTTATTGACCTAGGTTTTATACGACATAAGGACAATCAATCCTTACTGCACAGCACCTTGTCCATTTGCGACTATTCCAAGCTGCTTTTCAGACAGAAGGCCTAGAAAGCTTAACAATTTTCCGTAACACTTATATTAAACTTATGGTCGTAGCTTGTAAAGGATTCAGAGACAGATTATTGGCCTATACTCTATTGGGAGATTTTTAGGATATTAGGTACGTGATTACCTTGTAGACACAGGCCCGCTTCTCTTGGCCTGTGAGTCCCCTGTACAATCTAGTCCCTTTGGATGAATTGCAATACGATTATGACCTTCTCTATATACTGCAGCCAAAGTTTACCGTTGGGAAAAGGTCACCGTCTTAATCTTCAGATTTCCAAATAGGGTTTTTGTCATGCAATTTCATTTTCTTGTAAATGTTGCATATTGATTTCCTCATCCAGATGTGATATCCTAGATTTAGTAATCTATTCCGACGGTTGTAAATGTTTTCACAAACACTAGCAATATATTAGCAGTACAATGGCTAAAATATTGTGATTACACAAGTGCTTTGTTAACTTTTCTTGCACTTATTTACTGTATGCGGAAGAGTAGAAAATATAGCATTAGTACTTGATGTTGAAATAATGAAGAAATAAAGGGGCACTGCTTATATGAAAAGGAGAGGTGTGTACCTCAGCATTACACAATCGTTCTGGCGAACCTCTCAGAAGATGAATAGCTATTCAAACGTTGTTTAAGAGTATGAAATCGAGACGCGAGATGCGAGTGAGGATGAGGACAGCATTGACACACCAAGAAAAAGAGTGTACGAAATGAGGTACGATATTCCTATCAAGACAATGCTACCGTGAAATAAGATTACTTTTTCATTGAAGCACTTGGATATGGAGAATTTTCAAAAAGAAACATGTGAAATAAATTACTTTTTCTGCTCTTGATATTTGCGTATATTACCACCTGCAATTCTCCTTTCCCTAAAATAGCAGGCAACCGAAACAACCCGGCGGTTGGGTTGGTTGCAACTTTGAAAGGCGTTGAACTAAACCTCAATTTTGTCAGAAATATATCAGTGTGGGTAACTGAAAATAAGAGAGAAATAAAAAAACTTTCTTATGGGAAATTCTAGTTCAAAGTTTGTAGCACTTGCTTTTGGACATGATGATTTGTTTCTTTTTTTCAGGGAACAGAAACATTCTGGCGTCTAAGAAATTATATCATATAATATTGCAAATTTGCAAGTGGATTATTTGCATTGCAATTTGTGCTAATAAAGATATAATGATTGTAAAAAGTAACTTTAATTTCTTTATCCTGGGGACTCCATCAAGTCTTAGGGGCTCCTTATATCTCGTCGTCCCCCCGAATATCGATATCGAAAATGTAGAATGATATATTCATGTCCATATATTTGCGATATCGAATGTTAATATATGATAATATATATATCGACGATAGCGTTATCGACGTAACACAGGCATATGTCCGAGAAGTGATGCTTCAAATATATTGGAAACAACAATGAAATTCTAAATAAGTTCTCCACTTCCGTATTCAATGTTGAGGGGGAAGAACGTGAACCCGAATAGAAATTTTAAGAAAGAAAATGTTAAAATAAAAGTAGGTTTTCCGTTTCCCCCTCAATACAAAACTATTAAGAGAAAACTATTACTGTAATTTACCTTTTACTTCTGTTTGTGATTGTTATCACAAATCAGCGACAGTACACATACTTTACACAGTATACAAATACACTCTATAACTTTTCACAACCAAGCAAGCCGGAAGATGAATTTCCTATGATATTAAAATAGAATGTTCTACAAAATAGTCATAATTCATTGGGCATATTTGTATTAGTAGTTTCATACGAACTAAGAGCTACAAGACTAAAAAACTTATGCATTTACCTGATATTTTCATTTTCTTAATATAAGTCCCCTACCCTGGGCTAATTCTGGCTACCGCGGTTTCAGGTAATCAACCCTCAACAGTTTGTTGAAAGATATTCCACAGTTTGTTTTTTCTTCGTTTCAAAAAGACTTCTAGTTGACTCTATTCATGGTGAATTACTGAACTTAAACATTTACAATTATTAAAAAATGAATAATTATTTTTAAACATAAAAAGGCGTTACAGTTCAGTAGAATGCAGTAGTAGATGGAAGTGAATGAAAATAATGTTTGTATGTTGATATGTGCAAACTTAGTGTGAATAATAAGAGTTTATTCACGCATTCTCTTCTCAAGAGGCGATCTACGATGGACTTCTGGGGGCTCGGTGGTTATTAATACTCCTACTTAGAGCTACTTTTAAGAGTTCCAAACTCTGGAATGGGTTTTGGAGAAGAGTGGAAGTGAGAGTATGAGTGAATAATAACTAATTATTTACATTCTCTTCCACTCTTAGTGTTATCTAGGACCACCAACAATGTACTATCAATTGCAATATGTTTGATTGTAAGTGCTTTTTGGTGACCTAACTTTCCTGGTGAATAACGTTTGTATTCAAAGTTTTAATTTGCTTCTAGTGTCCAAAGTATTGCAACACTAGTGTTAAGTGTCACTGCTCTAGGAAGCACTAACGATTGTATTAAAGATATCATTAGCTGTTTTGAATTTGTCGGGAATTCAATAAGATCCAAGATCCTAGATTTAGTCATCTCCTCCGAGGGTTGTAAATGTTTTCATAATCATTTGTAAGGGTCGCGAGCAAAGTCTATAAGTTTGTTTTCAATGATGTTGAGTAGGCATGGAAATTCAATTTTTTCACTAATGTTGAAATAGTGTACAGGATACCCGAAAGTTCTATACCATTTCCTGACGTAATGTATCCAATCATGCCTAGAAATTACTTAAGTAGACACCTCCTAAAGGTACAACTTTGGACAGTTCAGAAATTTCTTGAGCTGCAGGTACGATTTGAGACCTTTCCAGTATAATGGTTGATCTAATGTGATTACACAAATGCTTTGTTCACTTTTCTTGCACTTATTTTCTGTATGCGGAAGAGTAGAATGTATAGTATTTATTAGTACTTGATGTTGAAATATTGAAGAAATAAAAAGACAATACACTGCTTATATGAAAAGGAGAGGTGTGTATCTCAGCATTACACAATCGTTGTGCCGAAGCTCTCGCAAGATGAATATCTATCCAAACGTTGTTTGAGAATAGGAGATCAAGACGCGAGATGCGAGTGAGGATGAGGACAGCATAGACACACCAAGAAAATGAATGTATAGCATTAGAGGGAAAGTGGATGTCGGAATGAAGAAACGAGATACGATATTCTTATCAAGACAAAGCTACAGTGAAATAAATTACTTTTTCATTCAAGGACTTGGATATGGATAATTTTCAAAAGGAGTTTTAAAACATAACAATAGAGACTCTGCAATATTCACCGCAGTCGAAATGACATTCTTGCGCATAGATATATTATCACACAAGGAAGGTGGGATTAGCTCAACTTGTCTCTCTAATGATAAACTGATGCCCACAAAACTACTGTATAACTTCTTTTAACGTAACAGTATTTGGGAATGAATAATTAATCTTGCTAACGTTGTGTCTGACGTTGAGTTAATCCCCGAGAAATTTCCGTGGCCTACATTCAGCATTGTTCGATAATATCACTTGGATCTTTGCTCAAGAAGGCTTCTTTTTCTGTGAATTGTGAATGTTTCTTGAGTTCTTAATTTCTTGTAATTCTCTGATACCGTATTAGCCTCCAAGGCTTCCATCTGCAGAGTATAGTGATGTGCAAATTTTTCATAGAAAAAATGACCAGCTGCGTGAGAAAACGGAAACAATAATTTAATTAAATACAAATGATGTTTCTAGTCCCCTGTTCAATCTAGTTCCTTTGGAACGTCCGAGAACTTGCCCCCCCCCCAAAATCACTAATGATCTCTTCTAGTGCAACCGTTAGTGCTTAGTGCTTCTTAGAACACCAACTACCAACATTAGTGCTTTAATAGTTGGGACGCTAGAAGCAAAAAACTTTGGGGCGGGGGCAACTTCACGATAGCACCCTCAGGAAGCACTAACTATTGCAATCGATAGTGCATCTTTAGTACTTCCGGAAAACACTAATAGTTTCGTTAGTGCTTCACAATTTTTTTGACTACGACCAGTAATATAGCAGGGAATTTCCGTAAGGAATACATGGTGAATTTTTAATTGGCTCAAATTCCCGCCAAATTCAAAAGCGCTTAGGCTCTCTTCTAGTGCAATCGTTAGTGTTTGTTATGTGCTATATAGAACACCAACCTCCAACATTAGTGCTTTAATAGTTTAGACCCTAGATGAAAAAAAAAATTGGGGGGCCAACTTCACGTTAGCCCCCCCAGAAAGCACTGATGATTAAACCTAGTGCAATCGTTAGTGCATCGTAAGTGCTTTCTGAAAACGCTAATAGTTTCATTGGTGCTTCACAATTAGTGTGGCTATGGCGTTATATGACTCGAAATTCCCATAAGGAATACATGGGAAATTTTTAATTGGCTCAAATTCCCGCCAAATTCAAAGGCGCTAATTACCTTTTTAGTGCAACCGATAGTGCGTTGTTAGTGCTACTCAGAATACCAAGTCGACGCTAGAAGCAAAAAACTTTTGGAGTGCAACTTCACGTTAGACCCCCAGGAAACACTAACGTTAAATCCTGGTGGTATCGTTAGTGCATCGTCAGTGCTTCCAGGAAACACTAATGGTTTGGTTTTGCTTTACTATTATTGTAGATGTGCGCACTTATATGTCACACAGATTTCCAACTCACGAGATCGGCGCTCACGAGTTCGAAACTCACTCGACCTCAGCCTCACGAAGTGAGAGTGAGATGAGGCTGGTGATGTGAGCTAGTGGTTGAGTGAGCGTGAAGTCAAACTAGTGATGTGAACGTGTGGTTGAGTGAGCGTGAGTTCAGGATGGTTATTTGAGCATGAGGTCCGACAGGTGATGTAAGCGTGAGGTTGAGTGATCGTGAGGTCACACTGGTGATGCGAACGTAAGGTCGAGTAAGCGTGAGGTCAGGCTGGTTATTTGAGTTTGAGGTCAGACTGGTGATGTGAGCGTGAGGCTGTGTGAGCGTGAAGTCGAAATGAATTTCAGGTTGAAGTGAGTTTTTGAGCGTGAGGTTGAGTGAGGTTAGGTCAAAGTGTCATCTCTGGTAACGAAACTCCCATAAATACATGGAGAGTATATCACTGGGACAAATTCCCCACAAATTCAAAACAGCTAATGATATCTTTAATACAATCATTAGTGCTTCCTAGAGCAGTGACTCTTAACACTAGTGCTGCAATAGTTTGGACACTAGAAGCAAATAAAAACTTTGAAGGACAAACGTGAAGTTAGCCCCCCAGGAAGCAGTAACAATAAAGCCTAGTGCAATTGATAGTACATTGTTGGTGGTCCTAGATAACACTAAGAGTGGAAGAGAATGTAAATAATGAGTTTTTATTCACACACACTCTCTCTTCCACTCTTCTCCAAAACCCATTCCAGAGTTTGAAGCTCTTAAAAGTAGATCTAAGTAGGAGTATTAATAACCACGGAGCTCCCAGAAGTCCATCGTAGATCCGCCTCTCGAAAGAGAATGCTTGAATAAACACTTATTATTCACATTCAGTTTGCACATCTCAACAAAAAAACATTATTTTCATTCGCATCAATCTACTACTGCATTCTACTCAACTGTAATGCCTTTTTATGTATAAAAATAATTATTCATTTTTTAATAATTGTAAATGTTTAAGTTCAGTAATTCACCATGAATAGAGTCAACTAGAAGTGTTCTTGTAACGAGAAAAAACATGAACTGTGGAATATCTTTCAACAAACTGTCGAGAGTTGATTACCTGAAACCGCGGTAGCCACAATTAACCCAGGGTAGGGGACTTATATTAAGAAAATGAAAATATCAGGTAAATGCATTTATAAATGATAATCAAGCAATTGTTATACTTCACGTTTATATGCAACTACAATACTATTTGAGAGTGCTTCCTGCTGAAGAAATCTACTTAGCACCCATAACGCTCTCACCTTGTTCTTGATCTTTAGCCTGATAGAAACTGTTTAATCGAAAGAGTTGTGTTCCAACAGATATATTATTTAATGAAATTATCCTGTTTGTTAACACCCAAGGCTGACAAATATGCATTTAATTACCGTCCCAGCAGCTCACTATGCTTTACATACAGTGTTGTGAAGGATTCACTAGGTTCCGGTCTATCATTAATATTATTTTCCCGATTGCACAATGAAAAATCTTGCTATATAACCCATTCTTGCTATGTATCCGAATTAATTTGGGCCTGAGACCGGTGATCTGATCGATGAGACAATTATAGAAACGATATTAGGTTCTTTTGAGATCTTCCCGTGACGGTTTGCTGGAAAACATTTACGGTATAGTCAGTCCTGTGTTAGGTACCAATTAATAACACTGGTCATCACAAAGCAACCAAACTGTGGCCTAATCAAACAATCTTTTCATATATGATCACTGTACGCGTTGATTGGTAACTAAGTGCCACAACTTTATACAGCAGAAAAAGTCATTGATTTCTGATGTCCATTGATGAAAATTCTTCATATTCAAGTGTTTGAATGTAAAAGTAATCTTATATCACGGTAGCATTGTCTTGATAAGAATATCATATCACATTTCTTCATTCTGACATCCACTTTCCCCGTAATGCAATACACTCATGTTCTTGGTGTGTCAATGCAGTCTTACTCGGAAGATTTAATGAAATCTTCAATCGTATCTCGCGTCTCGATTTCCTATTCTCAAACAACTTTTGGATAGCTATTCATCTTTCGAAGCTTCGATACAACGATTGTGTAATGGTGAGATACACACCTTTTCTTTGATTTTTTCAAAATTTCAACTTCAAATACTAATACTATGTTTTCTACTCTTCTGCATACAGTAAATAACTTCAAGAAAAGTGAACAAAGCACATGCGTTATGATATTACATCAGATATTGTACTGGAAAGGTTTCAAATAGTACTTTAGCTGAAGAAATTTCTGAACTGTCCAAAGTTACCGCCTTTAGGTGGTTTTCGTGTTAAGTAATTTCTAGTCACGATTCAATAAATTTTCAGGAAATGGTATAGAAGAACTTTGGTATAACCTGTACACTATGACAAATTTAGTGGAAATGCTGAATGGCTATATCTACTCAACAAAATTGAGAACTCACTTCTAGAATTTGTTCCGGGATCTTTACATGTGGTGATGAACACACTTACAATCCTTGCAGGAAATGTCAAAATGTACGATCTGCTATTTTATTTAACAATGTCTGGATGACAAAATCAATGTGCAACATTTACAAGAAAATGAAAGTGCATGTGACAGTGCATCAAGACATTGTTGAATAAGATCGCAGATCCTAGATTTTGTCATCTCCTCCGACGGTTGTAAATGTCTTCATTACCACATGTAAAGGTCCCGGAGCAAAGTCTAGATAAAGTTCTCAATGATCTTGATTTGGCATGGCTATTCAACATTTTTACTAATGTTTTCATAGTGTACAGGATACCCAAAAGTTCTCCTATACAATTTTCTGACATAATGTATCGAATCCTGCTTAGAAATTACTTAACTGAAAGCCTCCTAAAGGCGGTACAACTTTGGACCGGTATGAAATTTCGTTAGCTGCAGGTCCGAATTGAATACCTTTCCAGTATAATGGCTGATCTAATGTCATAACGCATGTGCTTTGTTCTCTTTTCTTGTCTTATTCACTGTATGCGGAAGAGTAGGATATACAGGATTAGTACTTGATGTTCAATATTTAAGTAATAAAGAGCCAATACACTGCTTTTATGAAAAGGAGAGGTGTGGATCTCAGCATTACACAATCGTTGTGGCGAAGCTTTCACAAGATGAATAGCTATTCAAACGTTGTTTGAGAATAGGAAATCGAGACGCGAGATGCGAGTGAGGATTTGTTTAAATCTTCCGAGAAAGACAGCATTCAAACACCAAGAAATTGAGTGTATTCCATCAAAGGGAAGAGGATGTCAGACTGACGAAATGTGATACAATTTTCTTATCAAGACAATGCTACCGTGATATCAGATTACTTTTTATAAAGAAGAACTTGGATTTGAAAGTTTTCATCAAGAGACTTGTGAAATAAATTACTTTTTCTGATCTATCAGATGTGTGGCACCAAGTTACTAAACAAAGCATAAGGTGAGATTATATGGAAAGATTATTAGTTGGCCCACCGCTTGGTTGCTTCGTGATGGTCAGTGTTACTAAGTTGGTGGCGAACACCGGACTGACTATACCGTAAATATTTTCCACCTAACCGTCTAACGGAAGATCTCAAAAGAACCTAAAATCGATTTTTTATTCGTCTCATCGATCAGATCATCGGTCTCAGACCGAAAGTAAGGCTGCTTCGATGGTTAAAGTATAATGGGTTTCATAGAAAGTTTGTCATTATGCAATCGGGAAAATAATGTTAATGATAGACCGGAAACTAGTGAATCCTACACAACTATGTGTGTAAGCCCTGGTGCGCAGCAAGGACGCTAAGTGGCAATGGAAAGTGCCGAAAGAGAAATAACAGCTTTGGGGTAATATCTGCAACGATCAAATTTTATTCTGCCCTGAAGCCACGACTAATCAATTACAGTCCTTGAGGAACTTGGAGATCTAACTAGAGGGACCATAGTTTACAAACAGTTTTCGAAGAAATAAAGGTAGCTGTATATGGACAACAGTAATAGAAGAAACTAGAAACGGGAAATCTATAGCTGTTGTTCGGTGTGATTGAGATCTTTTAAGCAACATAGTAGAAGACTTGATGAGGAGTTGCTGATTTTCTTGTAGCCACATACAATCAGAACAGAAAGGAAATGCTACAAAATTAATAAATTTAAAGAAATTTTAGCGTCATTAAAAGATTGCTTTCACTTTTTTCATGATGCAACAGGCTGTGACACGAACTCAGCTATACTCAGGACTGAATAGTTCCAGCCTAAAAGTTCCTTCAAAAAGAAGAGTTCTGAAGGTTAGACAGTCTTCAACCAACCAAATGTGAATCCTGACAAAGTGGTTCCGTTAGAAATTCCTTATTCGCCTGTATGCAGATGGAAAAATGCCCTCCCTGGTATAAGCCATATCAGATATAACAAGAAAGTAGTAACAAAGCTTCAGTATGGCCACTTTTCCCATTACTAACACAGCAGCTGTGCAGCATTCAATCCGGAAGTACCTCCAATTAGATGAGCGAAATTGTCTTAATATGAACCCAATCGAAAGAGGTGGTTTGTGAAAGCGGATATGGAAATTCCAAGGACTTACACAGCTAGCATCAGCTCCAACCAGATAATCCTACTTACCTGTAGATAAAAAGTAACTGCAAGATAGGATTGTGAACGAGCCACACGTTAGTGTAAAATAGCCGATATGAAGTATTCAAGCGAACTCTGCATTCTGCCAAGGGAGTTCGTGTACGAATGGCAGGTCGGAAGACAATCTGATATAGATGATGATGTACAACAGATGTTAAAAATAATTATGTCATTGACAACGGTTAATTGTTGATCCAATCAGTTATGATTATTATTTTGTGATATCGTCCCCGCCTTATAGACCTGAAAAAATGAAGTAGATCTTGAAACTTTAAATGAAGGTGTAAGGACAAGGTACAAAATGATGGTGATTTATTTTTTAGTTAACATATTTTGGAATCATTTAACACGAGCTGCTTTGGAATCATTTTATACGAGCATATCCACGGCCGTTGACCAGGGCCATCCTAGATCACCAAGTAAATTCCTCTACAAAAATAGATGCACCAAATCGTCTGTAGAATTCTGCTTAGGTGTTCGCTGCATGTAGCTGTATATCATGGCAAGCCTAGTGTGCATTTTTAGTAGGGCAAGAAAGTCGAAATACACAGATATGTGCCTAGATCTATATTTGAGACTGTTTTCAGGAAACCTAGTATTACTAAAATACCGAAACGTTCAGATAACATTTTACTAAAAGGAGATGCGGAGATACTTGTTATTGTCTTATCATAACGAATGCAAGTAGTTAGCATGCGCAACTACTAACCATACATAGTAATATTTGATAAGAAGCGTAGAGAGCAAGCAAGCGCCCAAAAATGTCTGTAGAATTCTGCATAGATGATCGCTGCGTATAGCGGAATATTATGGCAAACGGCCTAGAGTACATTCCTCGCACAGTCCAGGTAAGAGCCGTTAACATTGGCAAGAAGTTAGTTGAAAGACTGATATAGATCATCTAACTTCTTGATGTATACTTCAGACTGTTTTCAGAGAAATTGTATGACGAAGGTACACAAACAGTCAGATATTTTACTAAGAGCGTAGTGAGATTATAATTTTTAAATTGCTACTTACACGCTAATTTTAAAATTTTTTTAGAAAATTATTTTCATTTACCAAAATATTTGATTTATCTACAGGGCTGCCAACTGTGGTTTTCTGCAGAAATAATGTATTACTAATTGTAGATATAATAATAATAAGAGTAGATATCGAGATCCGCCATGATACTTGTATTAGAACGAGTGGAATCAGTTTGCATGCAGTACAACCGACGAGAGCAGGTGGATTGAGATGGGATAAGTGCGGCAGCTTATATTGTTCTTAGGACTTGCAAATTCGAAATATTCGTGTTTAAACCCAGAGACGTGCGGAACAAGAAGCCCTTGGCTGAGACAGAATGAATATCACGGTGAGCTCATAAGGTATAGTAAACAGAAAGCGCGTTAAAATGATGGACAAGTTGGTGGGCCTCTTGTGTTACGACAACCATCGCTGAGCTTGTAAAGCTTTTTGTAAAATACATCCACTACGTCAGAAATAGTCTTAAAATGAGAACATTAGCAGAGATGTAACTTGACTTCAGTGTAATAGTATTCTATAATTTCTGAAAACAGATATTAATAAGAGATTATATCGATCTCTAAGTGATGCGGTGATTAAAGAAATAATTAAGAGGATGGACGGGGATATTCTATTTTTAATTAGTGGGTCAGAGTGCAACAGGCACGCCAATAATTCGAGGTGTCTATTTCGATGGGTCCGGTAAGGCTAAACGGCTTATGCCGGCTTATGTTCTTCTTACAATGCGGTGAAATTTAGTAGGCAGCAGTTACATCGGCATCTATTACTTGATTCCTATTGGCTTACAGCTAGTAAAGGAATCCAAAAATGAATCCAAAGCCGTAAGATCTTGCGTTGAGTACCTAGGTCTTAAAAACGAAGCAGTAGTGCTTTTAGAGCTCCTTAACTCTCATTATACAATGGCGTAGCATTTAAAAAATCGTGGATTTACTTCTCCCTTTAATAAGACGAGGGTATGACAGACGTATAGCTTTGGGAACAATCAGCGGTTTTTATTAGGTGTGCCCTAGGGATTGAAAAATGTTGGGATACCAAATGTAAAAAAAATTAATATTAATTTAACAATTACAATCAAGTAATTGCTATACTTCCCGTTAAAATGCTACTATAATACTATTCTAGAGTGCTGCTGAAGAAATCTACTTAGCACCCATAACGCTCTCACCTGGTTTTTGATAGTAACTGCTTAATCCAAAGAATTGTGTTCTTAAGGATATACTATTTAAAGAAAGTCTCCTGTGAGTTAATACTCGAGGCTATCAAATATCCATTTAATTAGCGTCCTTGCTGCTCACTAGGGCTTACATACAGAGTTGTGTAGGATTCACAAGGTTCCGGTCTATCGTTAATAATATTTTCCCGATTGTATTCTGTAAATCTTAATATGCAACCAATTATATTCCAACCTCCAAAGCAGCCTTACTTTGGGTCTGAGACCGGTGAACTGATTGATGAGCCAAATAAAGAATCGATTTTAAGTTCTTTTGAGATCTTTTCGTACACGGTCAGGAGGAAAATATTTACGGTATAGTCAGTCCTGTGTTCTCTATCACTTAGTAACACTGGTCATCGGAAAGCAACGAAACTGTGGCCTAAGAAATTAGCTTCTCATATAAACTAACTGTATGCTTTGATTTCTAAGTGATTGATTTGATTGATAAGTAACTAAGTGATACACATTTCTAAAAGCAGAAAAAGTCACTTGGTGAAAATTATAGATTATTAGAATTTTAGAATTGTATCACGGTAGAATTGTCTTTATAAGAATATTGTATTACATTTCGTCATTCTGACATCCTCTTCCCCTCTTATGCTATACACTAAGGTTCTTGGTGCGTCAATGCTGTCTTACTCGCAAGATTTATACTAATACTAAGATATATTCTACACTTTTGCATACAGTAAATAAACCCAAGAAAAGTGAACAAAGCACGCGTTATGGCAGATTCGATTGTGGCAGATATTTCCATTTTCCATGTCTAATTGTAATTTATATCCATAACATATAAGGTGAAAATAGAGTTTAAATGATTTAATTCGTACTTAACGCAGAATTGAGTTACCATTTTTCGTCCACACCATTTCGTGTTGCAGGACTCTTTCTTGTACGTGTGGGTTTTAAAACACAAGACAATACAGACTCTGCATATTCACCTCAGTCGTATTGACATTCTTGCGCATTGAGACATTAACACACAAAGAAGGTGGCATTAGCTCAACGTGTCGCTCGATGATAAACTGATGCCCACAAAAGTTCTGTAGAACTTTGGTTAATGTAACAGTAAATGGGAATGAAGGATTAATCTTGCTAACGTTGTGTCTGACGTTGAGTTAATCCCCGACAAAAATTTCGTGCCCATAATTAAGCACTATATGATAATAATATCACCTGGAACTTAGTTCAAGAAGGCTTCTTTTTCTGCGAAGTATCTTGAGTACTTATTTTCTTGTATACTCTGATACCGTATTTGCCTTCAGGGCTTCCATCTGGTGTGTATAGTTATGTGCAAATTTTTTATACAAAAGATGACCAGCTGCGTGAGAAAACGGAAACATTAATTTAATTGCCTTCAAATGGAGGTTGTTGTCCTCTGTTCAATCTAGTCCCTTTGGATGATTTGGAATACGATAATGACCTTCTCTAAATACTGCAGCCAATGTTCACGGTAATGTTAACAGTAACGGTTCTTAACTGAACATCTCCCAATGTAACTTAAGTACAAAAAAAATTCTGTCAATTGATAATTTTGTTGATCTCTATGTTCTACACCTGTTATACGAGACCTGCCAACTATACACTGCTGAGTGTATCTAATGTCATGTCACAGCCTGTTGCATCATGAAAAAAGTGAAAGCAATCTTTTAATGAGGCTAAAGTTTCTTTAAATTTAATAATTTCGTAGCATTTCTTTTCAGTTCTGCTTGTACGTGGCCTTAAAAAATTAAGTGGCTGCTCTTGAAGTCTTCTAGTAAGAGTCTTTGAAACTGATTCAGACCCATCAACAGCTACAGATTTCTCGTTTGTAGTTTCTTCCACTATTCTTGTCCATAAAAAGCCATTGACACACCAAGATCATGAGTGTATAGCATTAGAGGTGAAGAGGATGTCAGAATGACGAAATGTGATACAATATTTTTATCAAGACAATTCTACCATGAATTCATTCTGATACTTGGATATGGAGAATATTCAACAAGGGACTTCTGAAATTTTCTGCTCTGCTTTGTGAACTTTTTCCGCTCTGTGAAATGTGTCTCAATTACTAATCAAAGCATACTGTGTGTTTATATGAAAATCTTATTTGATTAGCCCACAGTTTCGTTGCTTTCTGATGACCAGTGTTACTAAGTAGGGATGGCCATATCCGGATAATTTTTTATTCGGATATCGGATAGAAACTTATCCGGATTTGCAATATCCGGATGACGGATAACAAAACGGATAACGGATAACGGATAATATCCGGATAGCGGATACCGGATAATATCCGAATAACGGATAATATCCGGATAACGGATAATATCCGGATAACGGATGACGGATAATATCCGGATAACGGATAATATCCGAATAACGGATGACGGATAATATCCGGATGACGGATAATATCCGGATAACGGATGACGGATAATATCCGGATAACGGATAATATCCGGATAACGGATGACGGATAATATCCGGATAACGGATGACGGATAATATCCGGATAACGGATAATATTCGGATAACGGATATATCCGGATGACGGATAATATCCGAATAACGGATATATCCGGATGACGGATAATATCCGAATAACGGATATATCCGGATGACGGATAATATCCGGATATCGATATATCCGGATGACGGATAATATCCGGATATCGATATATCCGGATGGCGGATAATATCCGGATAATGGATTTATCCGGATGATGGATAAAATTCAAATAACGGATAATATCCGGGTAGTAGAACATTCGGATAGCGGATAATATACGGATGAAGGATAAAGGATAATATCCGGATAACGTATATGGTTTTAAAAAGATGATATGGGAGAGGGACATATCAGTCTATTCTGCTCATGGAGGTATTAAAACCTTCGGGCAGTGAGTTTTACCTTTGAAGGCATTGCTTCTTAAAATGTTTCCTAGTAACTTCTAGTTTTCTTATGTTGTTGTTGTTGTGGCACGGTGGCTCAGTGGCAGAGCGCTTCCTCTGGTGCGTGGGGTCCTCATTGTTTCGATCCCCGGCCAAGTAAGTTTGTGGTGGATAAGATCGTGTCCGTGGGTTTTCTCAGGGTACTCCCGTTTTGTCCCACTTTTCATTCCACGAGTTCTTCTATTATCATTCACTTGCTCTAATCATCTCCCTTAGCCTAACGAGCATAATTGTGCGACGTTAAACTCAAAGATTTTATTTATTTTTTCTTATGTTGTTCTGAGATTTTGACAAAGAAGATGGGAAAGTATCCTGCATCTGGTATGTTCCGCACGAGTAGACTATATATAGTTTTATTTTAAGTAAACTTTTAAAACTTCCAACTCAATCAACATTTGTGTGTGGCCGTTTAACCCCGGAAACCTTATCCAAGTGTTACGAAATTTCGAATCTTTCTTCAACTTTCCGTAACAACCCCATTTTTGGGTCTACATTTCCCAGTCAAGAATTTTAATATCAGTAAAGCCAATTCCACTCCAGAATAAAATATGTAAAAATTATTCGATTTTGATTTTTGATAAAACATTGTATCACGTATTTTAAGGCGTCAACATAATTCCCATCAGTTTATTGCAAAGACAAAAAAGGTCCAAAGTAGGTAATATCCCCTCAAATTTGGAAGCTTCCTCATTTAAATAATATGATAAAAATTTCTAATAATTCTCACCGAATTGTTCTAATTATGATAAATGATAAAGGATTCTGTTCTGATGCAGCATGCCGCATATTTTCTTTAATGCTTATCAGTCATCCCACTATTTGAGGTTAAAGTCTCTCAAAAATATAAGAGTAAACTCCCAAATTAAAATTAAAATATGTTTCACGATAATTTTCATTTAAAAAAGAATACAATTCCACTTTGAAGAAATATGGAACATATAGGCGCTACTATTTCTTTTAACATCCTGAGACCTGACCATTTATTTGTCAAGAACTTTTGATGAAATTTTGTGTATTAGGTATCAATAGACCCAATAGTACATCTTTAAAAACAATTTTATCATACTGCTTTCCTATTGATCGGTAATGGGTCGAATTGTATGCAGTACTTTGGATCTCAAATTGCTATGTATTGCTTACAATACACAAGGAAAATTTTATATTTCCCTTCGTAATATAAGCATAAAATATGTAAATCATTAAACTTGAAATTTACTTCACCATGTTTTATTTTCTGAGAAATTATTCAATCAATGCATCTGGATCAGATGCGTCCATAATCCCAATTGTCTTCTTTTTGCCTTCAGCAGACAATAGAGCCACCTGTAGGTAAAAACAAAAACCAGCTACCTTTTCTGCAGTAATTTCGACACTTCCCGAATACAATAACCGAGATTCGGGCATGTTCTTAAATATTCGTAGTCATGACAGGTGTTCGAAAAACGTATTGTATGCAATACGCAGGGTCTCAAAGGTTGTTTAATGATTTCCATTGCATGAAGATAAAGTTAATAACGAATAACAGGATATCTTATACTTAAACATGTTCCACGAGAACTTTCGTAAAATATTTGATTTTGATGGACTATGGATTATGTTTCTGGGGCTTTAAATTCATAATGAATGAATGTTTTTGTAAAAATCAGTGAAGAATAATAGAGTACTTCTTCTTACCGCGATCTATACCTATGTATTATTATATAAAATAGTAGAAGTTGGTAACTTCTCTATTCAGGGTTCGAAACTTCCCGAACAGCAGCTAAGTAGAAATGCGAGTATAGTGGAAATCTTCTATTTAACATTTCTATTTCTAATTTTACCTGCCAGTAGTTTTTTTTTATTTTTTACGGGGTAATAACAAAGAACAGTTTGAGGTCATAACTGGAAAGAGGCAGCTTAATGATTTAATGCTTATTAACACGAATGGTCCATTATAAAAGGATTTAGTCTAACCTCATCAAAATGCGGCTCTGAAGTTCACCCAACACCCAAGCCTCTTTAAATTCAGTAGCTATGGTCAAATGTTCCCACTTTGACTTAACTTCACTCATCCTTAAACTCATGCCATCAATCGGATTCACACTGATTCAACCTCTCACTCACATCTTCCTTTCGGCATCACCCTCACTCAACCTCACGTTTACATGCCAATCTGTTCTAATGCTTACTGGACCTCACATTCACAGTATCACTTCGAAAATTCACATAATGCTCACTCGCCTTTAAGTCGACAATTGATATCTCAGTCCGACATTATACTTGCTCAACTTCACCTCATAAAAATCCGACATCACGCTGACTTCATTTCAAGGATACTTATACTTAACCTAGTACTCACATAATTATTGGGTTGCGATTGAAATAAGAGAAGGATTAACGAGTAGAGAGAGAGTTAATTTCCCCAATTTCGTTTTTCTTTATTTAAGTAATATAAAAAGAAAAAATGGAATGAAATATTTCAGTTTAGCGTTCCACAATTATGCCCTTTAGGCTTCGTTAACTTTTTTTTTTTTCTTGAACTGGACACTACGCATTACAGAACAAAGCTCTAATACTGAATCCCGCAGCCCAGAGAAGAGAATCAATTCATCCAGTTTTATGAAAGCATTTTAACGACAACGTTTCTAAAAAAATACCCGGTTTTCAGGAAATATCGCATATTATTTCCTTTACGCTTCTCAATGAGATTTACTGCTCATGGTTGATATCACTCAAGGGAAAGGGTACAAAGTCACTCCAACAATAAATTCATAGTAATTCACATCAATACTACTACAAATAATAATAATAATAATAATAATAATAATAATAATAATAATAATAATAATAATAATAATTATTATTATTATTATTATTATTATTATTATTATTATTATTATTATTATTATTATTATTATTATTATTATTTGGAAGGTAAAGAATTACTGGTGTTTGTTGGATTCGCAGCTGGTAGATCTTGCATTTTCGTCTCACAGAGAATCGGTGCAAAAGTAGGATGGTAACCTCAATCAACAAACCAGCTAACATTTTAAAAAATCCTATCTGGTTCATCACTTTTTTTAATATACGTGATAAAGGTTAAATTTTCCATTAAATTAAAATAATCAAAGTAAAATATATTCACTAGGGAGGACAATGTGATACCAATATCGATAATATAAAAATTATATTTTCTTTATATACCAGGGATTTCTTTTTCTGTGCTTTCGCATTTCCGCGTGCATTTATTGTCCGCCGTTTTAAGTGTAAAAAGGATTAGGGAAAAGAGGGATCCCTATTTACCCTAAAATCTTATCATTTATATGTCATAACTGGACACTGGATGAGATATTGAAGCTAAATAATGCAATACGCAATTGATGAAAGGTAAGACAATGAAAATGTCAAAAATCCGCTCGCTTGTACAATGCGGAGCGTCAGTACCTTCTTTATTTTGTATTTACCTAACCTATATATTTTTTTCAAAAAAAATGAATTGATTTGAAGATGGAGACAAGAATATATTATAAAGATTCAAATACGTAATACGATCAGTAAATGACAATATCCATAATTCCTCCCACTTGTTTAAATTTTATCCTCGCAATCAATCAGAATGAGAACTACATTTTTATGATGATTACCGGCAACTTTCATTGCGTCAATAAAAGCACTGCCTAGGATTATCCTCAGCCAGTGATATGAATTTCTATAGCGGAAAAATATATAAATAAACAAACAAATATTCAGCTTTGTATATAGAGATAAGATATGAAGATGGCAGAATATAATAAGCCACTTTTTGTCCATTTTCTGCTTCTTGCTCCGGTGGTTGGTAATATGAAGGTCTATGTGGTGGAAAAAGTTTATAAAGTCTTACCGTTATTTAAAAAAATGCTTATTTAGCTGTGTAGATAGACTTATTTTTCGTTTTCACTGGTGTACTGAAAGTATTTTAAATTTAATGCGTAAGGTTGAAATTCCCTTTAATGTTCAACTACACATCTTGTGTATGCCATCCTTTACAGAACTTATTTGTTTCACACTTTCATTCTCAATTTTAATTTCTAAATCTTAAAATTTCTACTTTTATACGCAGGAACGCCTACAGGGCTTTTTTCCAAAAGGTGGCAAAGGATCGATTCCAAGGGAAGGGGCAAAGACTGACCCCCAAGCACAGTCACGAATGCTCACACATACATCATATAACACACATAATACACACACATAACACATCATACATCACATAATACATCATATAACATAACATTTATTAAGCATTATCCTCATTAACTACAGTAAACAAACTATAATACAGTAGTATTAAATATAAAATATATTAAATATTATATAATATGCGAGAAAAGATTAGTATTATTTGACATGTATTTACAAGAACTAACACCCTTCGAAATTCCTGGGGGAGGGACTGTACCTTTGATCCTCTTTGCTGAGGGCATACCTATGTGTCTATTATGGAACTGTAGAAATAACCAATTATCTTTATGACGATTTTTATAACTATAAGATTTTGTTCTCGCCACTTTAATCTGTTTTGCATACATTATGCTAATTTTCCTGCATACTACCGATTTTGGTTAGAAAACACCATTACATTTAATTTTTGAGAAGATCTCCTCATTAGGAATATAATATGCTGATAGGATGTTCACACCTGCTAGAAATCTTCGTGGTTTCACGGCATGTGAGTTTGACATAGCACACTTTTGATACACGGAATCTGGGGTTCAATATCAGGTGGAAAGTGTTGAAATTGTAAGCATTATGACGGTTCGGATTCAACCTTAAAATGTAAGTCCATGTCTCATATAGCCCAAGTCCGCGGTGGCTCAGTGGTATTCACCTTTGGTGCATGGAGTCCTTGGTTCGATTCCCGCTCGCGCCAAGTGATCTTTGTGGTGGACAAACACCGTATGCGTGGGTTTTCTCGGGGTTCTCCTGTTTCCTCCCACATTCTTCATTCCAATATTTACTTCATTTTCATCATCGCCGTCTCGTTTAGCCTCACCGGCATAAGCGTGGGACGTAAAACAAAGATTTCATTTCATTTCATATAGCCTTGATGCTGAAACGAGCTTTAAACTCAAATCCAACCAACCTAATAAACTAACTTGTCTCAATTTTAGATTTGCAAGTCTTACTGTTGAAAGGGAAGTGAATAGAAAGAAGTCTTTTTTAAGATAGAAGGCTAAAAATTAGTAGAAAGAAAACAATTCTCGTTAAACGGAAAAGGAAATTTGGAAGTAAAGGTTACCAGAAGAACAATTTAATGAAGTTATTTTTTTTTTTAATTAGGTTCAACTGTTTCCAAGAATTTTGATTGAGACTTGGCAATAACGCACAGAATGCAAAGGGATGTCGAAATAGGAGGAAAGTATAAGTCGTTTCGTGTGACTGCAGAATCACATTAAAGAACAAAGTAATGGTTTATAAAACAGTGGTTATGCCAGCAAGGATATACGGAGCAAAAACTTGATTAAGAAAGAAGCCACAGGGAAACAAATAGAATGTTACCGAAATAATAATGTTGTGGTGAACATGTGATGGAATAAGAAGAGACAGACTGATGAATAATATAGTAAGAGGAGCAACCAAATGTATATACATATCTAAGAAGATCCAGAAAATAGATTGCATTAGAATGGCTAACTAATGAAAAGAACAAACGACTATGTAGTTAGAGGAGCGATGGCAATGGAAGTGGATAGAAAGAGAGGTAAAGAGACACTAAGAATGAAATGAATGGACATGATTAAGAATTACTTCTGGTGGGAGGATTCCGGGACAGACTTTATAGAGAAAAGTTAAGAGAAACGTCGAAAAGATTGAGAGAAAGAATACTAATTTAATTAAAACTTTATAACACAGGCTTCTCGCAAGTTTACGATTTCTATGGACTAATAGCTACAACATTTATTTTTTGCAATATAGTCTGAGATTAGACTCTCATTAGAACAAGATCCAAACTCCGATCTATCGAGTACTTTGAATCGGATCCCATAATAAAGATTTAGCTGGAATCAATGGCGCACGCAAGGAAGGTTCGAGGTTTATGCAGGAATTTACATTATTAGCGTTTAACGAAAAAAAAAAAATGTCGAAAGATGAGAAGTCTACTAATCGACAGATCTCATTAAACGGAACAAAATGATATGGGTGAGTGTAAATTCTCATGCGTAGTTTCCGATAAAGCCGAGAAAACTAATTTGTTTCTAAACCTACAAATGCATGTTGTATAGAAACAGTAATCTATTAAGAAGTTCAGCTCTAGGTTACGATGTATTTGAAAGCGTATGTGTGAAAATATTAACTGTACCTATATCAACGGCTCGGCTACCACTGAGAGATCTTACAGCAGAACAACACCACTCAGAAAACGACTTGGAGTCTCATCATCGGACTACAATGCATGAGGATTTGTGCTGAAGGAGAAAATGATTGTAGGTAAAGGATTTTTAATTGAGTTTCTTGAACAATATGCACCTAAAAGCTAGAGACGGATCAGTAAGGTTTAAATAAGGAGAGCCTTTGCTACAATTATTGCATAATTTTTTAATAAGCAAAACGGTGCTACATTTAATAATCTGGTACAGACGTAAATCGTCTGGTATTAAATCTAATATGATCCGACATTTGCAATAAAATGTAGATAATCATATAACTTCTAGATATAATAAGTTGTAAATAGTTTCATGACTCATTACTCTAATTCGAAAAAAATGAAACGAAATCTTTGAGTTTTACGTCCCACAGTTATGCCGGTTAGGCACAAGGAGACGGTGATGATGAGTAATGAATGGAATGGTGGAATGAAGAAAGAGGGAGGAAACGGGAGGACCCCGAGAAAACCCACACACACGGTGTTTGTCCACCACGAAGTTCACTTGGCAGGGGCTGGGATCGAACCCGGGACCCCTAGCACCAGAGGTGAGATAAATGAACAAAAATCTCGCTTGACCTGAAAGGAAATGATCAAACCCTGAGAACGTGACTCACTGGAATCATTATACAGCACATACCATTCGTTCTCACTGAACTTTAGCTGTATGAGTAAACCGAGAACAAAAGTCTAGATGGATTCTGGTGTCTGTAGCTTTAGATTCATACTAGCCTTTGGTTAGCTGGCGGCTCCGCCCCCAGAGCCCAGACTCCACGTTTGCTCGGCCTACGGCCTCGAATTTCTTGTGTATCAGCCTTTGCATCAAGAGTGAATTTCGTGTATTTGCTCTTTAATTACATTTCCTGAATTTGATCCACCTGAGGATTTCGCCCACTGACTCGGCCTACAGCCTCGCACCTGTTAAACCCACAATTCTATCAAATTCAAATTTCTTTTCATATTTTAACTATCTAAAAGATAAGATTTTGTATCCGAAGAAAAGTCCATTTCAATAATATGGGGATTTCTTCGCCCCTATTTAGACCCCTTAAAAACTAAAAATATTTAATTTTGGCATTTTCCTGTGGGTTAGTCTTGGAAGGCTACAATCATGCCAAATTTCATCATTGTAATCCTGCTGGAAGTGTCTAAATATTTTGGGGTGTAGAAGATGTCCCATAGAAATAACATTGAGAATATTTTTTAGTTCCCCATAAAACAACTCTACAGTTGGAAATTTGTATTTTTAACGCTTTACTTAGTTAACGCTAAGGAAAATGTACAAGCACATCGATTTTCAAGTATCTATTCCAAGTATCTAAAACATGAGATTATAGATCCCAAAAAGGGCTCATTTACATAACATGGGGGATTTCTTCATTCCCTTTTAGACCCCCTAAAATTTAAAAATATTCGTTTTTGGCAATTTTCCTGTGAGTTAGTCCCGAAAAGCTACAATCATGAAAAATTTCAACTTTCCACGTCAACTGGAAGTACCCCTCTATTTTATGTCAGTTCATGTAGTTTTGTTTATAGTTAGGATTAGGTTAGGATTTTTTGTTAAAGGCGGATACAAAACTAAATAACTTTGTTCCGACTTTAATTAGGTCATTTCTACCTCAAGAAACTGAAATAAATCTTTTCAGATTTACGTCCCATTCATATACCGTGTATAATATATATGATGATGATGAGAATGAATACAATGGTGGAATGAAGAAAGTGGGAGGGAACAGGGATGAATTCAGGGGGTAGCCCGGGGGGGAATATCCCCCCCGAAGAAAATTTATTCCCCCCCGGAGAAACTCCCAAAATTTCAGTCACAAAATGTAGAAATTACTTCACCCACTTATTTGCATTTCTTTCTGTGCACGTGCAGACGAAATCCGATCTCTCAATATACATATAAATGACGCAGACCCATTCTATATAAATATCAAACATGTAACATCTAAGATAGAATACCAAATAGTCAATAAAACCTGTATTTCTTAACGCTATGACCGAGTTTGGCAGAACATGAAATTGTCAACTGTTGAAGAAAGGTTTGTATTTTAGTAGGTACTATACTCTCGCCCTATTTTGTGTATTAGTAGGTAGCACTAGCACTGACTGAGATAGGAAAGGAAAGATAGGGAAGATCTTTCGATCATTTCATGATCTCTGATGTCAGCAGACTTCAGTTCTTGAAGATGTACAGTTCTTGCATTATTTGAAATAGAGTGCCTAAATTCCATTTCTCGCATCGGAAGTAACAGACATAAATGTGTTTGACGATTGTTAAAGTAAACGCATCTTTCTTTAACTAAAAATAAGTCAGTTAAAGGGTGAGATTCAGAGGGATCAGGGAGGAACAGTTATCCCTCCTGGGTTAGAGATGTATATAGAATTTATCAATATAATAGTAGTACATAAGTGAAAGATTGCTATTGAAGGTTACGAAGATCCTGCTCACTGCGGTGCCATGGGGGAGGGGCAAGCGGGCGACGGCCCCGGGCGCCGAAGTAAGGGGCGCAAAATTCGGGAGGGAAAAAGAAAAGAAGGAAAGAAAAAAGAGAGGAATGAAACACGTGCACATGTGGGCATGTGCACATATATAAAATGAAAGGAAAAAGTAATAAAATGAGCTCAAAATCAAGGAAGAGCAAGATTTACTTTTTAAAATTTTCTCACCTTTCGCGGCTGGTCTGTCGACCTCACTCATGTGTACGGGGGTGCCATCGTATACTTCGCCCCAAGCGCTGATTTTCCACGACACGGCACTAATCTACTGAAGATTTCATAAACTAAACTATTGATGTGTATGCAGTGAAGAAACCAAGGCTAATATGCTTAATTGAGAATCAGAAGTGTGAGAAAGAATGATAACTTTTTGTTATTCCTATGTATGTTTGTTTTAGGACAAAAAAATATTTGAGTTAATTTAAATCTTTTTAAAAACTTCTACATTAGTAACAAACAGTAACTACTGAATATAGGAAATAATAACAAAAATAGCTACTGTAAATAGCAGTTAAAGTTTAGTCTAAAATATTTTTGCCAGTCTTTATTTAATGTTGAAGATAAAATTAAACTGTTTTTTAAAAATTATAATCTCCATTGAATATTTATCAGCAATTAGTCTCAATATTAGGTAAGATGTGCATGTGAATGGAATTGTTAAATATGCTGCTTTCTTGCAAAATACAGAAAAACAACCCTCCCCCCGAGGAGTTCACATTCCCCCCCGGGTGAAAATGTCTGAATTCAACACTGGAACGGGACAACCCAGGGAACACTCAAGAACACGATGTTTGTCGACCATAAAGCCTATTTGGCGCGAGATGGGATCAAACCAGAGTCCTCATGCACCAAAGATTTTATTTTATTCTATCTATACATATTTCTGGGCATTACTGGTATCTATGGCTATAAACCCGTAACATATTAGAGATCACATCTTTCGGCGAGCATAGTATGTATCAGGGAAAGGAGGGAAGCGACCTGGGACCTGTACGTTATGTGTCATCCCGGCATTTGCCTGGTGTGAATGAGGAAAATCCCACTCAGGGTGGCTGGCCGGGAAAAGTTGTTACGTCTTTTCGATCGAGTGTCCCCACTGGAATCGAACCTCGGACCACTGCACCAAAGATTAGGATTTTATCACTTTCTAAAAGTTAACTGATTAATCGAACATTCCTCAGTAACTTTATTTCTGTAATTACCTCTATTGTACCTAATTTCACGCGACAGGGACACGAATACACGAATGTCGAAGACAGTTAAAATTTTACATATGCTTTCCCATCTGGAATCGAACCCAAGACTATGTGAACCATCACGCACTAGACTAGCAACTCGGGGTCCCATTTTCTCCACAAAAGTGTTCCACAGTCATAAATATGCTCACTTATGAAAAGAAAGTTTACGAACGAAAGGAATTTACTCCAGATAAAATCTACGACTTCCATCCAACTCTCAGATGACATCAAAGTGTCCCAATTCAATACAAAAGCTGTGAACTAAGCACCACCCATAACATTTCTTTCATTTGCGAAGATTTTGTTTGGCGATAAGATGACACAAATCCACCACCCGCTGGAATTACTCGCTCTCCCCTCTCTCTCGCTATAGTGGTTGAAGGGACCGGGCGGTATGATCAGTCACATAAACTCTTGTTCTGCATTTGTAGTTTTACAACCCCTCATAGAGCTGGAAATGATTCATAAGGTCAAACAGGTTTCAAATGTTTCTTCGGATGTAGCAACAGCGGATGTATGGAGAACGAACACGGTTCGTCGCAACAGAGCTCAGTTCAATTCCCGGTAGGGACTCATGTAATTCGGAATGCACGTAATAAACTAATAGGATCTAATACTACTACTACTATTACTATTACTACTACTACTACTACTACTACTACTAATAATAATAATAATAATAATAATAATAATAATAATAATAATAATAATAATTTGGTTTTACTATATACCTGTATTCCTAATTCTAATTTCCAATCTATCCAACACCTATTGGAGGCCGCGTTGGCTCAATGGTAGAGAGCTCACCTGTGTTGCGTGGGGTCTCTGACTCGATCCCAGATCTCATCAAGTGAGCTTTGTGTTCGACAGGCACTATGTGCGTGGACTGTCTATGAATTATGTTTGCTCCTACTTCCTGCATTCCAGTATTTCTTTTGTTATCATTCCCATCTGCCTTTTCTTTGCATAGGAGCATGAAGGTGGAACGTTAAACTCGAAGTGAATATTTGTACTTCACGTGTTTTTTTTTGCTTTTAGTTTTAGTTTTTAGATACATGTGGGAAAAGAACTGACCACTATATCAACGCTCTGTGGCCCTTCCCTCTTTCCTAGTCGTTAGAAAGTGTGCCTCATATGAAGAATAAAACTTCATGTGAAAAAATAACTGGAACGCAAATTACGGTGGTTCATATCGTATCTGAAATTTTAGGTCCAAATGTAATACTGTATAATCTCTGTACATGGTACTGAAAAGATACGCTAAAGTTCAACTAGCAACAATCTCTCATCTACGGTGATAGTGACTCCACCAAACGACTTTAAGAGAGCCCACCTCAGAGCAACTTAGAGGCGGATCTAAAAGGCAAAAACTGGGGAGGGGAGGCAGCGAGAACCCAGCTTATGACATGTATATCATGAGCTTATTATAAACTTTCAAAAATATAAACAATAAACAATAGCTTGATAATTTTTGCTTGATTATTTTTTCAAAAACTGGGGCTAGGCTCCCGGCCCCGGGATAGATCCGCCACTGGAGCAACATACTCAGACAGGAAATATCTATATTTACTTAAAAATGTGTTTAAAAATTTGCTCTGAATATCCAACCCAATAGGATAAAACACCCTCTATAGCCTAAATACAGACACATAAAAGTCAAACTCTACAGTCTGTTCTGTTCAGATGGATATTAAATATTTGCCATCACGTTCAATGCTAACATTACGCTCACAATTTACAACAAAGTGCGAGAAATGTTTTGTTTCGATTCTCGTCTCGAGAAGATTGATACCTATTTTTTAAGTTCGAGACGAGATGAGAAACATAATTAATCTCGAGGGGAACTCGAATTCACCCACGTCCTACATCTCAAACACTACTTTATTGTTACATGATTCATAGCATAAAACTAAAAATTGGTAAAGTGATTGCACGAACACCATGAAGATCATTTATCAATGTTTAAATATGCACAAGTCTTATATAACTAACTAACTATAAGAAGAGGATAGTATTGAGATTATTTCAAGTTGGATTAAGTGGGACACATGTCTGAAATCAGGGACAGCGCTCCACTGTTTCTCTGGGTGGGCCAGATGTAGGCCATAGAACAGTAGTGATAACCTAGCTTGTTTCGACGATTAACTAACTAACTCTATGGCCTATGGAACCCGGAGGTTCAAAACCGCATTCACAAAAGCTCTCCACTGATCCTTAGCCAATTGGATCCGATTTCTACTTTGTATTCCTGTCTCTGCGAAATCCATCTTAATATTGTCCTCCCATCTGCGCCTAGGTCTTCCTAATGGTCGTTTTCCGATTGGTCTTTGAGACAAGACTTTGAAAGCGTTTCTACTTTCTTCCATTCTAGCTACATAACCTGCCCACCTAAGCCTCCTAGACTTGATGACCCTAACAATGCTGGGTAAACCGTATAAATTATGTAGTTCCTCGTTATGAAGTTTTCGCCATTCCCCATTCCCGTTCCTCTTGGGTCCGAATATTCGTCTCAGGATCTTGTTCTCAAATACTTTCAGTCTATGTCCTTCCCTCAGAGTAAGCGACCATGTTTCGCAACCATACAGAACAGCGGGCACGATTATCGTTTTATATATTTTAACCTTCAAATTCCTCGACAGAATTCGCGACGACAAGAGATTTTGAACTGAATAGTAACACGAAATCCCTGATGCTTTTAGTCGACATTTAATTTCTTCGTGAATATCATTTTTGTCTGTTAATATTAATCCTAGATATTTGAAAGTATCCACTTTAGCAAAAAGTATTATTTAATATTTTAACGTATTCATAATTTGCTGTACATAAACATTCATAAGTCTTATATAATATACTTTAATAATAAATATGGCTTAAATGTTGTTACGTACATACATGTACTCTTCCTGAACGTGAACCTCTCTAACAAGGAAAAATTCTGCTAACTTCTAGATGAAATTAAGAAACACAATCAGGCCATAAAATTTAGTTGAGTTTGAGTTTAACGTCGCTTTCACAGCGAGGGTATACAAGATGAAACCTACTTATTAACATGGAATCCGAACCACATGAACTCCCGCCGGGAATCTAACCCTGATTTCCCACGCGAAAGGTGCGTACGCTAACCGTTAGTCACGAATGAGCTTGATAAAGTTTATGTATAAGTTTACGAGAACGAGAAAAGTTTATCTAGCATCGAGACTAGATGAGAAAAAATGTTTGAGAGTCGAGACAATACGACACTTTCACCAGACAAGACGAGAAAATCGTGCCAATACTACTAATTTTATACTTACCTAATTAATCCGCCATTACACTTACTCGACCTCACACGCATTGTCATAATATCATTTCGACATTACGCTTACTTAGCGTCATGATTACAATATAACTAGAAAATCGCACTCACAACACCCTTTCGAGCGACTTTACATTTACTCATCCTTACACTCACATCAATTCGACAATCGACATAACGCTTACAACATCTTTTCGACCACACGATCACTTAACTTCATACTCACAACATTAACATCTATCACATTCGACCTCACACTTAGAACATCCTTTCGACATTACTCACACGACTTTATACTTACATCATGATCTTGACATCACGCTCAATAAACTCACGATCAGTTCGTGAGGTTGAGGTCACGTGCTCTTGGTATCAACGCTATTTGTATTATTAGATGACATATTTACGAATAGACAATATGTTTGTTAATTGATGGTGCTCATAAATGAGACGAGACAGAAAATATTTTCTCGTCTCGAGACCCATTATAGAACTGTTGTCTAGTCTCGATTTTCGGATTTTTTTCTCGTCTGGTCTCGATTTTTCTTGTCTCGTTTTGTAATTTATGTAGAAAATGTATGCTCTGTTGGTTTCTTAATTTAATAAAGAATTGATCAATAGCCTTTCGCTGCGCAAGAACTCCTCAAGAGTAAAATGTAACAACATTTAAATATGTTTATTATTACAGTATATTGTATACTGACTTGCATATCTTCAAACATTTATTAGTGCTCTTCATTTTGTTCGTATAATCACCTCATAAACTTATAGTTTCTATATTACGAATCATGTAACAATGAATATTGTTTGAGACCTAAAACTTGGACGAACTATTATAGCCCACGAAACTACAGAAAATTTACGAATCGTCTCAAATTTGAAAATATATTCCACTAAGTCACTTCATAATCATTCACTTTCATTAATAATGTTTTACTGTACAGGCTACACGGCATAACAGTGAGTTGTAAACAGATATATTTCATTTTTCACTTACAATTGATTAAATACATGTTTTGTTTCCTTTTTTCCTACAACTTTTAAGCTAGGGATGGGCACGAGCGAGTTTTCTTTGAAACTCGACTCGACTCGAAACAGAGATCTTTTACCTCGACTCGAGAACTCGGCTCGAAAAGTTTCCTTCAACTCGACTCGAATTTTGCTCGAGTTTCGAGTCGAGTCGAGCCAAATCCTGTATGTAGTTTCAAGTACTCTCTTGAATTATTCCATATAGACAATATAATTATTATCAATGTTACTACTTCTACTACAATTATTATTATTATTATTATTATTATTATTATTATTATTATTATTATTATTATTATTATTATTATTATTATTATTATTATTATTATTATTAGAACACCGTGTATAAACATGAAAGATAGGCAGTTTGTATCTGAATACGAAGAACTAGTTACTGCAACTTAGGTAGTCGTGAAGTCTAGGAGGCAAGAACGTTGTTCATGAGGTTGGAATTTGAATCCCGGGGGAGCAAGTATTCGGGCTCGAGCCAAAATTTGTTAAAAGTTATAGGGCGCCGGCCAAACATGTTCAAAACTACTCGGCCCGGGTTTGTCAACGGCTCGAACGGCTAGGCTCATAGCTCATTCGCTATGGAGCCGAACCGAGAAGTAGGGATGCGCACGAGTCGAGACATGTCTCGAATTTCGACTCGAATTCGAGTCGAGACAAACTTCTTTCTCGACTCGAATTTCTCAGTCGAGACACGAGTCGAGTCGAGACTACTCGTAAAATTCTTGATTCGACTCGAATGTCTCGAAAATCTTTGCTTATTTTTAAAATTATTTCGAAGTAACTAATCACACAGAAACAGGTATTTTCCTTGAAACCAATACCATACCAGCATTTATTACTTCGAAAAGGTACAGGTATTTTTAAAGTTAATAGTTAACCTTTCGCCAGCGGGCTTTAATTTTCTTCTCATTTCAGTTAATTAAAACTAATAATTATATGTCATGATATCTGATAGACTTTAAATATGCTAACAACACTTAAGTAACTATCCAGATATCTAATGTGTATAAAACTGTTGCGCTGAAGTGAACTTCGTAAATTGTCTAAGTGAGCAATTGGCAGTCTATAATAATTTATTGGATTTAGTAAAAATTTAGTCAAATGCTATATCTGGAGCATTGGATTAATTCTGATAAATCATTATTATTTAAATCAAGATTTAAATCATTTGATTTTTTAAACAATCAAGTGATTATTAAAATCAAATTCCGAAATAAATTAATTTGAATTGAAAATAAGTAAAATCCCTTTTCTGTTCTGTTATTTAGTCAAATACTATATCTGGAGCATTGGATTAATTCTGATAAATCATTATGATTTAAATCAAGATTTAAATCATTTGATTTTTTAAACAATCAAGTGATTATTAAAATCAAATTCCGAAATAAATTAATTTGAATTGAAAATAAGTAGTAAGACTATTCATGGCTTTGGATTAATTGTTTTAACAAAAGAGACACTGACCAAAGCTTAAAACTTTACTTTATTTTAAATTATAATTTGTAACTGTTTCGGATATCTAGCATATCCTTCTTCACGCAATCACGCAATTAATTGGGATAAGACGGAAGTATTGGAGATGGAGAAAAGAATGATAATAAGGAAGTGGAAAGAAGCGGATTGGATAAAGAAGGTAGGAAGAGATAAACTGATGAACTGGACAGGGGGCTTACCAATTAATGAATCATGGCAAGGAAGTTTGAATAACATAGAGAAGAAAAATAAATAAATAAATAAATAAATAAATAAATAAAAATAAAGGGCCCTTATAAGAACCAAAAATAAAGGAAGTGATTAATTGGAAAGTGAACACGAAGACTTACAGGATGGGCTGAAGGCCTCGGTAAATAAGAAAAATAAATAAATAAATAAAAATAAAAAAGTACAACAATGACTCTATATATGACTGTTAAAAGAATTTAAAATTTTTTTATAACAATGAATATATATATGAAGGTTAAAGAATTTAAACTCTGTTATAACAACATTTATATATATGTCTGTATTTTCATTAATTTCGATCGTGTCTGAAGAAGGATATGCTAGATATCCGAAACAGTTACAAATTATAATTTAAAATAAAGTAAAGTTTTAAGCTTTGGTCAGTGTCTCTTTTGTTGAAAATAAGTAAAATCCCTTTTCTCTTCTGTTATTTCAATTATGGAGGATAATAATCATAATACGATGAGACTCAAATGTATGTACAGCACAGTATGAAAATGAGTGTTATGCAGAGAATGAATAGGGAAAATCCCATTTTGAACGGGTAACAAGGCAATCCTGCTTTCTTCTCTTCGTAACATAGGGTTTGTAAATCATAAACTATTCCAACGAGGAAATCACCATTCGAATTTAAGAAGAAAATTCTTTTATGTGCATGTCTGTTTGTTCCCAGATTTTATTTTATTTTATTTATTTATTTTAAGATTTTATAACTTTAGGCGAAATTTATAGATTTTATATGTATTTCGTGCCGCAAGCTAGTTCTGATTTTTTAAAATATGCCCTACCAAATATCAATAACGTTTGGGAAAAAATGCAATGTTGATAAACGTTGTTGTACTTTTTCCGTAATGCTTAAGAAACTTTGTTTGGGATTGAAATAGGTTAACGATTGGGGATTAATTGAAAATTCAACTCCGGTACTTTCACTTAAATTGTATAATTAATATTTAATACTAATTCCTAATGTTTTTTTCTTCAGTTCGCGATTTGTAGTATAAGAGGAGAAAGATTTGGTTTAAATAAAAAAAAATAACAAAATGATTTTTTCCACCCTGCATAATTTACACGCATTTAGCATCTAGCATCTTGATTCTCACTTCTGGAGAACAGAAAAAAAAAATTAAATAGTTCAACGACCGTCGGGAATTATCTTTTTTAGTTGAATCGATAGTAGGAGTAATAAAACCAGTCAGTATTTACGCTGTTGTATTGTCGAATTCACAGAAATGTTCAAAAATAAGCAAAACGTGATTCTACAAAAGACTGTTTACTACCTACCCATAGTTTTATTACTGTCAACTGAAATCTGAGTATGTGGTTATCTGGAATGTTTCTGTCCCTTTTCAATTTACAACTTGAGAAGGTAGGGGGTATGAACGTCAGGGGACAGCCAGTTAAAGAAATGCTTCAGGGCTATGTCGGAAGCTCGGAAGCAGCATGTTTTGTATATACTTCTTAAAATGCTATCCATTCATAAAATATAAATTCGCCCTTCCCTCTTTCCAATACAGAGAACCGACTCTTTTGCTGAAGAAAGATGTTCAGAGAAAAATGAAATCGTTTCAAGCACGAAGTTCTTTATCGTACACAATGAACGTAATTCTTTTAGTTTCTGAGTGTGTTTAGCTTACAGATTGTGACAAGTTTGAACCCTCCACGAAAATGCTAAAACCAATGACAAGTGCAAATATATATGGCAAATCTGTGGGTGAATCAAATAATGCAGACAAATGGGAAGATGATTGAGCTCCTTCGTGGTTAAGCGGTTAGCGTATCCGCCTTTGGTGTAGGAGACCCGGATTCGATTCCCGGCGGGAGATCATATGGTTCGGATTTCAAGTTAATAAGTAGGTCCATGTCTCATATAATCTCGCTGCTGAACAGGATGTTAAACTCAAAATCAGCTCAGCTCAGCAAATGGGAAAATAAGTTGAGTTGATTTTGAGTTTAACGTCCCGTTCAGCAGCGAGACTATATGTGACGTTAATGGAAAAACGAAGAAGTTTTGTTTGAAGATAACACTGCTTGATGCAGCGCAGTCTACCACTTGTAAAATAGTCTTGAAGTGTTGATATTTGGTATGCGTGCGTGTGTGTGTATACACTTGTTTCTGAATATTTATATACATTCGTGTGTTATAATTGTTATATTAATATCCACTGGATTAGGTGAAAATATAAAACGGATTTGATGGCAGTCAAATTCATGTCATCTTGGTAAGCCATTAAAAAAATAGTAATATTAAATTAGATTATAGTTTAGTGTCCCTTTCAGGAGCAAAGTTGTATGAGACGTGAACCTACAGCTTAACGTGGAATTTGAACCATATGAGCCACTACCGTGAATCAAACCGCGGGCTCCCACGCCGAAGAAGCGTACGCTAACCACATAGCCACGGGGAGGCTCAATATTTAGTAATATCTATTAAATTGTAAAATTGCATTTGCATAATTTTCTCTAATATAATCTTCACAATGTAAAGTCTCAGCTAGGCACATTATCTTGTTTAAAATCAGAAAGTCAATCTCTTGTGGTTCACTCTTGGGTTGGACTGTGGGATTATATAAATCCGAATTAGATACTTTTATTCTATTTTGTACAGTACATCCGTTCCTTCATAATCTCCTAAGCAGGGGCGTAAATAAGGGCCCCGCAGACCCCACATTGCGGGGGGGCTCAAGCCGTCAGGGACCCCAAATCATGAAGTGGGACGTAGAGAAGGGGCCCCACTCCACGCTGTTTGCTGGGAGGCCCCCAAGCCTTTAGTTACGCCACTGTTAATAAGAATAGTTACGAATATAAATTTAAGTCACATTCAAATGTATCAAACTCTTCGATTGACCTGGGGATGGTTAAGAAATTAAGTGCGTCTGGAGGTAGACTATTTCGCAATTCAGTGGATATATTGTGAATGTATTAAAAGTCTACTGTTGCACCCATCAAATTTAAATTTTGAAAAAAATATTCTCTGTGAATACTAAACAGGATATTTTTTAGGCTGCTAATAAGGCAGGTTTTGTGAGAAAGGAATTCTCCAGGGAATAATTCCTCAGTTCGTTATATATATATATATATATATATATATATATATATATATATATATATATAGTGCTATTTATTAATTTATTTTATTATCTTTGTGACACAGCGTCATATTACCTTTGTACATGAATACTATACTTGCAAGATTTCTCCTTGCGAGACGCCACAAAGCTAACTGAAAAAACATCCTGACCAAATGGACTCTCTCTTTGTGTGTGTATGTTTGAAGAAAGAACAGTCTATGCGTTGTTTTTCTGACCCTAATTGTTCAATTTGTCTCTGTGGTAAAACTCTTATTTCGCTAAACTTGACCAATAATATAATAAAATATAAATATAATAAAAGCAGTAAATTCTGAAGTACCCTGTAGCATCTGCCCGAAATTAAATGCATAGATCTAGATTATTATTTCCAATTAGAAGTCATTTTCGCTTCTAGGTTACTAGTGACTGAATTATTCTTCTTTGTATCTTCGTAGTCGAGAAAATAATAATAATAATAATAATAATAATAATAATAATAATAATAAATTCATAGAAGAAATCCAATGAATACGAAAGTAATTCACAATTTCCTTCATAATGAATGCAATTGTCAAGTACTTTCGTATTTATTGGACTTCCTTTATGAATATATAATTACTCATTATAGTGCATAAAATGCCCTACAAAATTTACAAATTTGCGTAAAAATTGAAATTTGTATCGCAATTTGCTACGTAATATGTAAATTCTTTAAAAAAACGCTTATATGTACGGCATGTAAATGTTTTATATATATATATATATATATATATATATATATATATATATATAATATAAAACCTTGAACAGCGTTTTCTCGAGACGAGTCGAAACAGTTTTAAATCTCGACTCGTCTCGTGCGCATCCCTACCGACAACTGAGCCGAGACAACAGCTCATCCGAATTAAGCCGGCTCGAGCCGATGGCTCCTCCCAATCGAGTCGGCTTGAGCCGGTGGCTCACCAGAGCGGAACCGAACCAAGTTGATGGCTTACCCTAACCGAGCCCACTGGAGCCATTGGCTTAGTTGAACTGAGTCGAGCTGAGCCGATGGACTCATTTCAACCGAGCCCAACGAACCGAAGGCTCACCTGAGCAGAGTCAAACAGAGTCAATGGCTCATCTCAACCGAGCCGGCTTCAGCTACCTGCTTACTTGAGTCAAGTCGATGGCTCATCGCAACGAACCAGCTCAAGCCGTCCGTTAAGTTGAGCCGAGCCGATGTCTTATCCCAACGAGCCGGCTCGAGCTGTTCACTCAGTTGAACCGAGTTGAGCCGGTTAACATCACTTCCCGGAGTGGGCTTCTGCTTGGTCTTAAAACTTAGACCGTGCAGGTCTGAGCCTTGATGGTGAGAAGTACAGTATATACTTATATTGATGCTTACCATATTTGAAGCTGTCTCGTTATAAATATCTATTGTCGTCTCGTTATCGAGACGATACGAGCAGTGTCCCATCTCGCGAGCAGCACTAAAAATATTCCACATTACTGCTTACAAATCTCATGGCTTTGCTTCCTAGTCTAATGAGGTAATGATTTCTAAACGAGCTAAAACGAGCTGAACCAGCGGGCCATTTATCAAACTAAACTCGACTCGAAACTCGATCTCAAAACAGCGACTCGGTTCGGAACTCGACTCGAGAAAATTACCTTTGGCTCGACTCGTGCCCATCCCTATTTTAAGCGTTTAAAATGCAAACACGCACAATATATATATAATATTCTGAAACTTATTATCCTATATTTTTTTTGTAATAAACAAATTGTATTTAAAACCAATTGTAAAAACCCGAAAAAGGCAATCTCACAATTATTTTATAGTCAGCAATAATTAATTTCCAGATACTCAATAATTGTCTTGATATTCTTCATGCAAATATTCTCCGTTATCCGTAAGTTAGATATAATTCATTATCGGGACATAATTCGTTATTTGACATCCGAATATTATCCGTTATCCGAATATTATATATCATCTGGACATTATCCTTTATCCGGATATTATTTTTTATCCATTATCCGAATATTATTTGTCATCCGAATATTATCCGTAATTCGGATATTATCCGTTATCCGGATATTATCCGTTATCCTTCATTCGGATATTATCCGTTATCCGAATATTATCCGTCATCCGGATATTATCCGTTATCCGGATATTATCCGTCATCCGGATATTATCCGTTATCCGTCATCCGGATATTATCCGTCATCCGGATATTATCCGTTATCCGGATATTATCCGTCATCCGGATATTATCCGTTATCCGTCATCCGGATATTATCCGATATCCGTCATCCGGATATTATCCGTTATCCGGATATTATCCGTTATCCGTCATCCGGATATTATCCGTTATCCGGATATTATCCGTCATCCGGATATTATCCGTTATCCGTCATCCGGATATTATCCGTTATCCGGATTATCCGTTTCCTCAAAAACGGATACCGGATAATTTCTTATCCGGATATCCGTTATCCGGATATTTTGGCCATCCCTATTCTGTGTAGCTATGTATCTTCCACTCTGTGTTTTATTGTTTTTGTAACATAAAATGAAAAAAAAAATCGTACATGATAAAGGATTATCCACAGTCTGCATTCATAAAGAAAATACGATTTCTCATTACAGTAATAAGAAATACAAATACACATACACACTCACCCCCTAAAATGGTTCCATATGGAACCAAATTAAGCCAGGAGAAAAATTAGATCTATTGAATAATTTTAAATGGTGCCCCAAACAGCGTTGCCAGATCTAGCATAATTATGCTAGATCTAGCATAATTTGCATGTCTTTAGCATCTAGCATTTTGCTTTTAGCATCCTGCCCAAATCTAGCATAATTTCAGCAAGTTTATCAAAAAGCCGTAAAACCTGGAGATGAGAAAGAAGTTGGTCGTGGGAAGAAAAAGAACGGCAGAAATGTATCCTCTTCCATTGATTCATACAGTCTGTAAACCATACAGGTAGTCTTATTTTCCGAAATAAGTTAAAAACGGGTTTGGGCTTTTATTTTTGTTCCACCCAAGGTTTTCTAATCCTTTAACTGCGCGGCATGGGCGGAGCTATGGGGGCCATTCTTCCCCCAACTTTTTGACACCTTCACCATCTTTATTTCTGACTTCGTGACCATCTTTATTCCTGAAATGAAAGGTCCGAGACCGACCAAAAATCTGCCCCCTTCCCAGCAGACAATTCCCAACTCCGCTTATGCTGCGAGGTAATTTTCTTTCAAAATATGTAAACAAACACTTTGCGTTCATTTATACGATATATACGCCATTGGGTCTGGCAACGAGTGCACTAGTTTAGTTGAGTTAAAGCTTTGGTGCGTGAAGTATTGAATTCTATCCACGCATTCTTGCGCTCTGCGTATTTTAAGTTACGTTATCGTATCTCAACTTGGTTCTTTTTTCTTTTAAAACTCCTGAAATAGTAATTATGAGGATCTAGCATAATTTGACCGGATCTAGCATAATTTCGATTAGGTTTTGGAATAATTCCGAGCTGTGAGTCTGACAACGGTGGCCTCAAACGACCTAAAATTTTGAATGCGTTTACAATACATAGTGTATGGGGAAAAGCTGGAATACACTCTCGTAATTTAGAAACGGCTCAAGGGAATGAAAAGATATCTTGGATAATGGAACTAGAGGAAGAGAGTAACCTAATCTTGTATACTTATCATGGTGGCCGTCTTGAAGTCCGCCATCTTGAATTCAGGTCAAAATTTTTAAATGGTGTAACGTACCGTTACACTTTTCAAAAAAAAAAAAGTAATATTCTTTGTTGCTGTTTGAATTATGTATTTAAAAAACTAAGGAAATTAACTACTGTTAATTTACATTATCAAGACAAAAAGAAAAAATATAAAATGTAAAAAGATTTCCTTTCTCCCGTGCGACCTTACGGTCGAGGTTTTTTTCTCCCGTGCGACCTTACGGTCGAGTTAGGATTACTAGTGGTGACCTTTGTTTCTTTGCGCATGACCGCAGCTGACTTCTCCAAGCTCCCACCTTTGTGTGGTAACTTGGAAGGAAGCTGCCCTGTGGATCGGATCATGACTAGGGATTGCTGTGTTCGTTACGAATTTGTACTTGTTGGATTGCTTGTGACCTCGCTTTGTGTGCTTGCATGTTTCTATGTGGTCTCGCTTTCCATGCTTGTCAAAAAGGAGTGGCAGTGAAATAGGAATCCAGTCAGTTGATAAAGATTATTGGATTTTTCGACGAAATATTATTATTATTTGAAGAACAGTGCAAAACAAGAATAATTTGTGCTATGAGGAGTGAAGTGTTTTTCGAGTTAATATATTACGTATTGGAATTCTGAGAAGTATGCAATTTTTCGTGTGCTTCTGTTAATTGCTGTTGGTTTGTTATAGCAGCTGTTGCCTTAGAGTGGTTTGACGAAATATTTTTTTTTTTTGTTTTTTGCGAGTGATGTGTAAAAATATTAACTTTTTTAAATTAGTAATGGAACTGTATGCATGAGAGGTATCAATTTCTTTTCCCTCTTGGGATATTAAGTGGATCTGATTTTCGGACTCCGGAGGTCCCCAGGCCCGGTGATTTCTCTTTATGCTATTTTCTCCTCATAAAATGAAAATTATTCTTGTTTGCATGGAGTGGTCCAAAGTCAATTGAAGCTAGGAATTATTCCAGAGAGGTAATATATTACTAAGGAAAAAATGAGGTGAGTGTTAAAACTTTGTACTAAGTTAGTTCCTGTTTAAGTCCAATGTTTGTGACGTCTTATGTGGGTTGTGTAATTGCCTCCAAAATAGAGAGTAATTGGCTTGCTTAATTCTCAAAGAATAAGGATTCATTACGGTTGTCCCTGTTCCAACTGAAAATCCAGGGGAAGCGAGGTGGAGGGTTTGGACCCAAAACCTCAGTTATATGAATGTTGTCTTTTTCAGGTTTGGTCACCAGAATCTGCGATTTCAAAAATTATTTTCTTGGAATTATTACGCGTGAAGTTAAATAATATTTTTTGATTAAAAATAATTAGAGAGGAAATAACTTGCTTGGAAATTAATATCCGAGTCTCAGGCATCGGAATAATAAGTAATATAATTATTGAAAAGGATATTTTTTCTGGATTTAAGGAAGTTATTAATTTATTTGTTGGATTATTAGCTCCTTTAATAATTTCTTGACTAGATCAGAGAGTACAAACACAGGAAGGAAATCTTTACTAAAAAATGGTAGAAATAAATTAAACTTGATAGTTCGGAAGCTTTAATAGGTAAAAATTAGGTCTGAAGAAGGTGAGGTCTTGGACTGGCCTCAAACGTTAGTGGATAATCTGAATTTGTTGCATTTAATGGAAGAGGTCCTGGACTGGCCTCCGACGACTGTAAACTGAATCTGGAATTCTGTACCTTTAATGAGAGAGGTCCTGGATTGGCCTTTGTGTGCATTGTATCCAATGATAATTGAAATTTCATCCAAGAAGGAATTGACATAATTATTTCAATACAATTATTTTTTTTAAATTTAAATATTTTTTTTTGACTACCAGGAAGAAGAAGAATTTTTTTTGAAATCTGTATTATTAATTGTAAATAAAATTATAAATCTGATTTGTTGTGTTTCTTATTGAATTTATACTGCTTTTTTGTGATTTTCCCATATTGCCAAACCTCTGGATTTTCATTCCACCAGTAATTCTTGAGCATGTATCTGGTCCGCGCAAAGCCCTTTCTGTTGGCTAGATCGTTCGACGTATTTCCCGCGTTGCAGTGATTGGGCCTGGATAGGGGCGTTACATCTGTGGCTTCCTTCCAAGTTCCAAAACAACTTTTGTGTTGTTCCAAGTTCCAAAACAACTTTTGTGTTGTTCCAAATTCTCAAAACAACTTTTGTGTTGTTCCAAGTTTAAAAAAAAAAATAACTTTGTGTTGTTTAAGTCTGGTAATATGAATATAGAGTTTAATTATACTACGCGTCTAATTTGTGGTTAATATAGTTATTAGCGTTGTCATAATAAATTTTGAATTTAACATTAACTTTTTTCGATATATGAAAATTTTTTAATGTGTTATTGAGTATTTTTCGTCATCAGTTGAAAAAAAAAAAAGAAGCTTGTAATAAATTTTCATTATTAGCAAAGGTAAGCAAGGAAGGTGTTTGTTAGGTTGATTCCATTTGATCTTATGTTTGGTTCGACTGTAGTGTCAGTAGGTAGTGGGTACATTTGTTATGATAATTGGTTGTTAAATGTTTGAGGTGATATTTATTTATTTATTATTGAATATCATGTGTAGCCCAAGGGATTATGTATCTATTGACATTCCTGAACAGAATTCAGAATTTGTAACCCTCGACCGTACCGGTTTTATGGACCTTGAGACTAGGTCTGACTGTGGTCAGGTGAATATGTCTTTGACTCCACCCATTTTTGATAGCTTTGCTAGAAGACGCTCATCAACCTTGAATGTTGATTTAGAATCTGGAGTGAGCCCTCGGAATTTTGCTAATAATTTTAGTAGATTAGCTAATGTCGGCAGTGTAAATGAAACTGCTCGTGATCACAGACAGGTAAATTTTAGTGAGCCCTTTGATAATTCAGGACAATTAGGTCGTTGTGTTCCATCTGAATTTAGATCGTCAGAGGCTAATAGATTATCATCGCCATCTGGTTATCTAAATTTAAGAGATTATTATAAGCGAGTTTCTTTGAGAAATTTAACACCTAGGTTAAGTCATAATAATAGGCATTTATATTACACTAGAGAACCTCCGTTACGGGGTGATGTAAATGCAGGGTTGCCAAATCTTGGTAATATTAATGAAGACTCGCATTTCGAACATAATCTTTTGTTGAAATATACCTTTAAGAGAACGAACGACTTTCTTGAATGTAAATTTAAGGATGTCAAGTTAACCGATGGTAGCGATAGCGTACTTGTATTTGACATTTTGTCCAAAATTGAAGAGACTTTACTAGACACTAGTTACTCTCTTAATATGATTCTGTCATTGTTAATTGGAAAGTGTCAAGGAGCTTTTTTGAAAGAAATATTATTTGCCTTAAATAATCAAATGAGTTGGAGTGAATTAAGAGGCAGGCTTGTGGGTCTGTTTATTACCCCAGTTTGTTTACATCAATTTATTTCTGAGAAAATATATAGGCGTCAGCGATTGTCAGAATCGGTTTATCAGTATGTCAAATCAGTATTTATTGCTATGAATATTTTGCAATTCGGGGTAAATGAGTACGACATGGTTAATGTAATGATTAGTGGGATGAACCCAAATCATAAATTTAAAATGTTAAATAATTATGTTCCAGTGTCTAGGTTAGAGTTATTGGAAATTGCTGAAAGGCATGATTTAGAATTTAGAAATCAGACGGAATATAATAAGGAGATGGGCATTTCTAGAAGGAAATCGAATTTAGTAATGTTTAACCAAAATCCTGATGTTAGTTATTCCAAAAATTTTGAAAAATCTGGAAAACATAATACTAATGTACATTTGGATAGAACTAATTCATTTGATGTTCAGAGTCAGATGAAAGTTAAGTCTCAGGCTCGAGGAATATACAAGGATCGTTTTGAAAAGTCTGATTATTCAAAGAAAATTAAAAATTCAGCAGTAACCATTCCATGTGAGATGTCTGACACTGTGGCTTCTTTTGTAGTTGGGAGGATTCATGGACGCTTGTCCGATATTTGTATTGATGGTGGCTCAAGCTTTAATATAATAAGTTTAGACTTGGTTCAAGCTTGTGGGTTGGAGAGATTTATTAAATCTACTCCAGAGAAGTTGGTTAATGCACCATCAGGACTTAATTTTTATACGAACATGGAAATTCTAGTGAACGTAAATCTCTCAGGTCATTTTGAGAGGGTATGGTTTAAGGTGGTTAAAGAGTTACCCTGTTCGTGTTTACTGGGTACACCGTTTTTGAGATCGACGAATTCGGTTATTGACTACTTTAGGAATTGCTTGAATTTGCGTGGTGGACTAAAAAGATTGAAGTTAAACTACAAGAGATTGGTTCAACCAAACGGTAAGTTAAAAGATATAAAAAACGTTGAGGACCAAAAATCTTTTGGGGATTCACCTGCTGAAAAGGCGGATTTAGGAGTTTTATCTGGATTCATGGCGTCATTATTTATATGCGAGGATGGGTTTGTTTCTAGGTATAGTCATGCAGCGGTTCAATATGAATTGGACTATCGGGACATTGAATTAAAGATGCTTGAAATAAGTGCACCGAGTGTAATGCAGTTAGAGGAACTTAGATCTTTGATTGATTCTGAAGTCAAGGCTGATCTACCTGAGAATTCAATTGAGGTGAGATGTGAAGGAGCTCTTCGAAGTAGTTGTGATCAAAGGCTACCTATTAAGACAAATGACTTAGGAGTTCAAGAACCAAGATGTTCGGAAACTGATGGACTAATCCGAAGAATAGATTGTGGATCAGTAATTGATAATTCAGGAAATTATGGAGGTGGTGCAATTGAAATGTCCTTGGAAGGTGTCAACAAGAAACAAACCAAATTAAAGACAATGAAACCATCCAAGGTTATGGAGTCCAGTGCGACAGACAGAGTGAATCTACCATGTGTGGTTGGACTGACATCATCTAATAGTTTAGCTGTTAACAACAAGGAAGGATCTTTGGGTTGCGACAACAACTTAAATTCTAAGGAGAAGATTGAAGATGGAAAGACTGTTGAAGATGCAAATAAACCTAAATCAAGAAAGAAGCATCGGAAGACACGTGATTCCCGGAAGAAGGTCATTAATGTATCGGAAATCAAATTGGTGAATTGTGCAGAAGATCTTAAGAGGAGTGATGGATTAGCCGCTAGAACAAAACAACGTTGTGCATCCAAGAGTGAAAGTGATTCAGTGGCGTCGGATATCGATCTGGATCAAGCTGAGAACTTTCATAAACTTATTAAACGAAACAAGAAGTACATTGATGAGGATATTAGACAATCTAGTGAAGGAAAGGATCAGACCCCTGTACAGGTGAAAGACCATAAACATATACAGGTGAAAAACCAAATTATTGAAAATGATTCTTGGAAATTCACCGAGCCGGAGATCATGGCTTTCATTGATTCTTTGAAGGAGAGGTATAAGGATGTAATAACTGACAAAGTTGGGTGTATTAAGAATTTTGTTGCTAGATTATATTTGAAAGAACACAAGCCATTTAAAGATACACCTTTTCCGATACCAAAGGGCAAAGAACGAATTTTCTATGAACAAATTCAGGAGTTACTAGACGAGGGTATAATTGAGGAAGTTGATCATTCAAATTTCGCTAGTAGTTGTTTTTTGGTGCGAAACAAGAACAATACGCATAGAATTGTAGGAAATTACATTAGGGCGAATTCACTTATTGTAAATGATGTTTTTCCTTCACCTAATTTAGAGGAATGTCTCACAGGGCTGGCAGATAAGACCGTATACACTAAAATTGACTTGCGCCGAGCATATTTCCAGTGCTTACTGGATAAAGAGTCAAGGGATATAACTACCATAGTTACTCCTAAAGGCTGTTATCGTTATACGCGGTTACCAGTCGGGATAAAGACAGGTAGTAATATTTTGTCTCGGGCTATGGAGAAGGTACTTGGTGACATGATAAATGATGGTGTAAAATTATTTTTTGATGATGTTTTAATAGCGTCACGTAGTTTATCAGAACACATGATTCTAGTGGAAAAGGTATTACAAAGATTTAAAGAATTCAACATTACGGTGTCACCTGATAAATGTCATTTCTTTTGTAAAAAGATAAACTATTTGGGTTATCTAATTGAGGGAGATCAAATGGAAATCGACCCCAGTAGAGTTTCTGCGATTCGTAACATCCCTCCACCAAGAAATAGAAGAGGGTTGATGAAAATTTTAGGTTTATTCAACTACTATTCAAAATTCGCGTCCGAATTCCAGGAGTTAATGGGGCCATTAAGTGCACTGAAATCACCAAAGGTAAAATTTGAATGGAAACAAGAGCATCAGAGAATTCTTGATAAATTGAAGAACATATTGATAGAAAATGTTGTTTTAAAAATTCCGGACTTAAACAAGCGCTTTGTTGTCAACGTCGACGGATCAGGGAAAAGTGTAGCTGGATGCGTGTCACAAGAAAACGATAAAGGGAACTTGGTACCTGTCGCCTATTTCAGTAAACGCCTGTCAGAGGCTGACAGGCATAGAAGCATTTACGAAATCGAGTTCATCAGTCTTGTGAAAACGATATCCAGGTACAAGCATTATCTTGTAAATGAATTTGAAGTCCTGACCGATAACAAAGCTTTGACATGGATCCTGGGAAATAGTAAGAGACTTTTGAAATACGGGCCTTTGGTTGAAACCCTATGCCAATTTTCATTTAAAGTCAAACATGTTAGGTCAGCCGACAATACCGTAGCAGATTTCTTAACGAGGATGTACGGTCCATTCGAATTCAATATTATTGATGGACCTGTTGGCCTGGCTGTGTTCAAAGGAAATATGAGAGCTGCGAACCAGTGGAAATTACCAATAGTGGAGAATTCGTTGGACGAACTACAAAGGGAGGATGAAGAACTGAAGATGATTATTGAGAAGATTGAAAAAGGAGAACAAGTAGTAGGGTATCATTTGAATAATAAGATTCTTATGAAAAGGACAAAATCTGCCCTTAATCCATTTAAAATAGTAATTCCCAAAAGATTACGAAGAGTTCTCATAGAATATCACCACAATGATAATCTGGTGGGTGGACATTCTGGAACATACAGAACGTTAAGAAAACTGATGCGAAAATTCACGTGGGAGAAGATGAAGGAAGAAGTTAAAGAGTTTGTTTCAACATGTGACGTTTGCCAGAAGATGAAGGAATCAAACAGGCGTAAGATGGGTTATTTAGCTTCTGAATATAGTAATCGTGTAAATGCACACTGGATGTATGATATAGTAGGAGCTCTTCCCAATTCAAATGGTTTCAGGTACATATTAATTGGTGTAGACAATGCTAGTAGATATGTTGTAATTGAAAAATTACGAAATATCTCTTCAAATTTGGTAGCCAATAAATTGATGGACATATTCAGCCGAATTGGGGTTCCGGAAGCCATTTCGACTGATAACGCATCCATTTTTGTATCTGAGACCTTCAAGAGATTTTTATTTGGTCTAGGAATCAAACACATTCGTTTGAGCCCGTATCACCCTGGGGGAAATGTAGCGGAGCGCTTCATCAAAACCTTGAAGGCTGCGTTACGCTCTTATATATCTGGAAACCAAAAACTCTGGTCAAATTTCATTCCACGATTGCAATTCACCCTAAACATCAGTGAGCATGAAGGATTGAAGATGTCGCCATTCGAAATATTTTATGGACGTCCGTACACAACACCGTTAGAAAATCGATGGGACATTATAGATTCTGATTTTGGTGGTAGAAGTTCAGCAGAAATGTGGAAACAGGCAATGGAAAATTTAGAGAAGAGTTGGCAAAAACGTCGAATGCTAATGATGCGTCGGAGAAATCCAGTCACGTTGAATGTTGGAGACAAGGTTCTGGTGAAGTCCCATGCGAAATCATCTCTAAAAGATAAATTTACAAAATCTCTGGCTGAAAAATGGGTAGGTCCCTTTGTTATTAGAAGATTTTTGACTCCCAATACCATTTTGTTATCGGATGAAACAGATGCAGCAGAAACCTACCGTAGATCTCACGTTTCGGAAATTAAGATCTATAGATCTCGAAGATCTTAAAAAGAGATTTTAGATTAAATTGTCTAGGTTGACTCCTTGCTTATCCTTTGAAGAAAATAGATATTGATAGTCTTAATCAGATATTTGTTATTTGTAAATTTTCCATGTTTGCAAAATGTTATTTTGTCATATTCTATTGTTACTAAGTGTCAATTGTAAATATATTTGATTAAATTATTATTTTAATTACTATGGCCATAGTAATCAAAATTTTATTTATTTAGTGAAGTGATAGTCATTCATATTAATCAAATTATATATGTTAGTTATAGCTAGTTATTCCTATTCAGAAAGTCAGATTTAATATTAATTTAATATTGATAAAATAATTGAATAATAAATTGTAAATAATTAAAACTCGAAACAGTTATATATTTTGAGATATGTATGTTAATATGTAAATATGTATAATTATAATGTCTCTTTTATGTTTCGTAGCTTGCCAGAGGAGGAGTGATTTGACGAAAAATTCCCAAGGCAGAATTTTTCTTTTTCCTGGCCGCCGAGTTTGTAACGTACCGTTACACTTTTCAAAAAAAAAAAAGTAATATTCTTTGTTGCTGTTTGAATTATGTATTTAAAAAACTAAGGAAATTAACTACTGTTAATTTACATTATCAAGACAAAAAGAAAAAATATAAAATGTAAAAAGATTTCCTTTCTCCCGTGCGACCTTACGGTCGAGGTTTTTTTCTCCCGTGCGACCTTACGGTCGAGTTAGGATTACTAGTGGTGACCTTTGTTTCTTTGCGCATGACCGCAGCTGACTTCTCCAAGCTCCCACCTTTGTGTGGTAACTTGGAAGGAAGCTGCCCTGTGGATCGGATCATGACTAGGGATTGCTGTGTTCGTTACGAATTTGTACTTGTTGGATTGCTTGTGACCTCGCTTTGTGTGCTTGCATGTTTCTATGTGGTCTCGCTTTCCATGCTTGTCAAAAAGGAGTGGCAGTGAAATAGGAATCCAGTCAGTTGATAAAGATTATTGGATTTTTCGACGAAATATTATTATTATTTGAAGAACAGTGCAAAACAAGAATAATTTGTGCTATGAGGAGTGAAGTGTTTTTCGAGTTAATATATTACGTATTGGAATTCTGAGAAGTATGCAATTTTTCGTGTGCTTCTGTTAATTGCTGTTGGTTTGTTATAGCAGCTGTTGCCTTAGAGTGGTTTGACGAAATATTTTTTTTTTTTTTTGTTTTTTGCGAGTGATGTGTAAAAATATTAACTTTTTTAAATTAGTAATGGAACTGTATGCATGAGAGGTATCAATTTCTTTTCCCTCTTGGGATATTAAGTGGATCTGATTTTCGGACTCCGGAGGTCCCCAGGCCCGGTGATTTCTCTTTATGCTATTTTCTCCTCATAAAATGAAAATTATTCTTGTTTGCATGGAGTGGTCCAAAGTCAATTGAAGCTAGGAATTATTCCAGAGAGGTAATATATTACTAAGGAAAAAATGAGGTGAGTGTTAAAACTTTGTACTAAGTTAGTTCCTGTTTAAGTCCAATGTTTGTGACGTCTTATGTGGGTTGTGTAATTGCCTCCAAAATAGAGAGTAATTGGCTTGCTTAATTCTCAAAGAATAAGGATTCATTACGGTTGTCCCTGTTCCAACTGAAAATCCAGGGGAAGCGAGGTGGAGGGTTTGGACCCAAAACCTCAGTTATATGAATGTTGTCTTTTTCAGGTTTGGTCACCAGAATCTGCGATTTCAAAAATTATTTTCTTGGAATTATTACGCGTGAAGTTAAATAATATTTTTTGATTAAAAATAATTAGAGAGGAAATAACTTGCTTGGAAATTAATATCCGAGTCTCAGGCATCGGAATAATAAGTAATATAATTATTGAAAAGGATATTTTTTCTGGATTTAAGGAAGTTATTAATTTATTTGTTGGATTATTAGCTCCTTTAATAATTTCTTGACTAGATCAGAGAGTACAAACACAGGAAGGAAATCTTTACTAAAAAATGGTAGAAATAAATTAAACTTGATAGTTCGGAAGCTTTAATAGGTAAAAATTAGGTCTGAAGAAGGTGAGGTCTTGGACTGGCCTCAAACGTTAGTGGATAATCTGAATTTGTTGCATTTAATGGAAGAGGTCCTGGACTGGCCTCCGACGACTGTAAACTGAATCTGGAATTCTGTACCTTTAATGAGAGAGGTCCTGGATTGGCCTTTGTGTGCATTGTATCCAATGATAATTGAAATTTCATCCAAGAAGGAATTGACATAATTATTTCAATACAATTATTTTTTTTAAATTTAAATATTTTTTTTTTGACTACCAGGAAGAAGAAGAATTTTTTTTGAAATCTGTATTATTAATTGTAAATAAAATTATAAATCTGATTTGTTGTGTTTCTTATTGAATTTATACTGCTTTTTTGTGATTTTCCCATATTGCCAAACCTCTGGATTTTCATTCCACCAGTAATTCTTGAGCATGTATCTGGTCCGCGCAAAGCCCTTTCTGTTGGCTAGATCGTTCGACGTATTTCCCGCGTTGCAGTGATTGGGCCTGGATAGGGGCGTTACAATGGGAAGAGGGTCATGTGACAAATCTTTTTGAGGTAGCATTGCACCAGATGCACAAATCTGGTATTATTTTCAAGTTACCTATATTTATATAAGAGTTATTACGTATGAAAAACAAAATCCTTCATGTAATGTTATTTTACTGCAGTTATGGAACACAGATATGTAAGAATTTTGGATGTCTTTTACATAAACTGAAACAAACTGCTTGTTTCGCTTTGAACTACAAATAAGTTTTTTTTTTCATCAAGATGATTCATAGACCATTATGAGGAAAAAGAAAAATTATAACTTGGAAGAAATTGAAATATCCCTTATTTATGTAGTATATTTTTGGCAAGTTATGAATCTTATTTGCTACATAGTTCACTTCGTCGCATATAGGAAAAGATTGTCTGTGAGCCTTTATTATCTGCAAAAGAAACTGTTTGTGCTCCTCATTTTTCGTAAGAACGTTGTTGTAATCTATTAATTACACTACCTTTCTGCACACCGTTTGTTACGTGGATGAGTTAAACTATTGTCTTTCCTTGAAGATAGTCATTGTTATTTGGCCATGAAGTCGGATCACACTCAAGAAATCCTTTGGGTATTTTAAATCTCTCGAGGAAAATTTGTTTGTTGTAACAAAATCACTGATTTCTCTTTTCTCAAGAATTTTTATGGTATCATCTCTTGCGTCAAGCCTCTTTGCTGCTTCACGGCTTCCCCTTATAGTTTTAATTCTTTCAACCATTTTCTGCTTTTCCATTGTGGTAATTTCATCATCAAAAAACCCCAATGCTACGTGTTCCTCCGTCAAGTACCAGAGTCGGCGAGAAAATTTAGAAAGAGCCACTTCAGATAATTCAGCATCTATTTGTCTTTAACTGTACAAATCTTTCAAAAATTGTAGATCTTGTAATGGTGAATGGGATGTTTGATCACATTGAAGCCAACTGTGAACATATAGTCGGATCAGAAAGTGCATACTCTCCGAAGACCCGTTTCTATTTGCTTCGTTAAGGTGGATCACCACCCGGAAGTCAATACATATTTTAGCTCAATTCCTTAACTACTGCGCAATGGAACGTTACATATTATAAATATTGTACTATGAGTTAGAGTATTATTTCAGCTACAGCACAAGACACCGATTCATTTTGTTGTGTCTCTTGATATCGAAAAATGTAACAAATAAAAGAAAATATTTGATTCGTTTTGCAATGAGCACACAAGATAACACTGCTGTTAGATCTTACCAGAAGTGCTAAATTTTATGAAATGTTTATTTGTATGTGTAAAGTATTTTAAAGTAACAATCTTATCACGAAATACAGTGGAGTCTCGTTAATTCGAACTTAGATAATTCGATATATTGGATAATTCGAACAGAAGTCCATTCCCCTTGAAAACTGTATTGAAAACAATAGTAAAAAATCGTGGATAAATCGAACTTTTGAACCTATGTTTTGGATAATTCGAAGTAAATACAGTTGAAAATTCTTAATGTTCGAAAGATGTAAACAGAGAAATAAAGTTTTAACGTGTTTTCAGTTATCCAGATGCAGCCATAGGGAAGAGTAATACAAAAGATAAATAGAAAATCTATGTAATGATAAAGATGAAGGTGAGTTGGGAAAGAAGTTAAGATAGAGAACGTGTGCCAATCTAATCTTGTTTCCGAATTGGTTGAAAATTTAAGATGAATTATTAATAAAGTCAACCAAATGTTATTAATATCGTATTCCACGCAATACATGAAATTCAAGATTTATTGACCGTACAGAAACAATCAAATTTAAGCAAATGAGGTTTACGACTTCTTAAAAGTGAGAACAGAATATTCAAATTGATACTGGTGTTTAATTGCTTGGGCTATTCAACGTATGTTGTAGTGTTGTACGTAAATATATTTTCCATTGTACACATAGTTTGAATTATGTGGAGTCAATGTCGTTTGTTAGTTTGCGGTATTCGATCACGCAAATAATAAGCTGCTTTAAAGGTAAAGTCTACACCATATGAATATGTTTTTGATGCACAGTACCTTGGTTTGTTTGTTGTTATATATGTGAAAATGAATGTCATTGGATAATTCGAATTTTGGATAATTCGAAGTTTTATCGTCTCCCCTTGAACTTCGAATTAAAAAGAGTCCACTGTAGATATATTGTTTGACCGTTTATCGTGTTTGTTTCATATTTTATTTGGTCTAAGAATTAATTCGTGCGGTTTTTAATAAAAATTGAAGCTTTATTTCAAAAACAAAGTAAATGAATACGTTAACAAAAATATTGTCCATCGCTAGCCACTACTTTCTCCCATCTTTCAGGCAATTTACGGATTCCGTGTCGAAAGAATTCCTCATCTTTTGACGCAATCTAATCAAAGATCCATTTTTCGATATTTTCTGAAGAAGTGAACCGCTGTCCAATCAAATCGTCATTCATGCAATCGATCAAGTAGTAGTCAGACGGAGCAGTGTCTGGTGAATATCGCGGGTGGAGTAACACTTTCCATCCGACATTTTCCAAATAGGTTTTGACCGGTTTTGCGACATGTGGTCGAGCGTTATCATCTTGATAAATAAGTTTATTATGCCTGTTATTCCATTCTGGTCGTTTTCAGGCCAGAGCTTGCCTCAAACGCATTAATTGTTGTCGATAGCGGTGTCCATTAATAGTTTCACCAAGTTTCAGAAGTTCATAGTACACCACACGTTTCAAATCCCACCATATATACAGCATAACCTTTGCACAATGAATATGTCGTTTCGGTTCTGAAGGACCTGGTTCACCTTGCTTCACCCAGGCCTTTTTTCGTTTAGGATTCTCGTAATGAATCCACTTCTCATCACCAGTTACAATTCGATGCAAAAATCCCTTCCTTTTCTGTCTTTGAAGCAGCAATTCGCAAACGGTTTTTCTTCTTTCAACGTCTTTCTTTTCAATTCATGTGAAACCCAATAAGACATCTTTTGAATCATTCCTATGGCTTTCAGACGTTTGGAAACTGTTGTTTGCTCACCTCCAAATGCTTCTGCAAGTTCGTCCTGCGTTTGACACGAATCCTGATCAAGCAATGCTCTCAATTCTTCATCTTCAAATTCTTTTGGCTGTCCAAATTGCTTTTGGTCTTCCAAGCTGAAATCACCACCTTTAAACCGTGCAAACCACTTCTGAAACGTTCGCTCAGCTAGAGCATGGTCACCAAACACTTCCACTAAAATATGATGACTTGCGGTAGCACTTTTCTTCATGTTAAAGCAATGAAGAATAACTCCCCGCAAAAACACTTTATCAGGCACAAAATGCGCCATTTTCAGTTGAAGAAAAAATGTTGTTTCCGCTTCAAGCAACTGACATATACTAAACAAGATGCTCAATGACAGTAGTTTTCAACGCATGTTTGGATCAACGAAACTATGGGACAATAAGCTAGTTACGCCATCTTTTGTAAAACCGCACGAATTAATTCCTAGACCAAATATTTAAATATTAATTTACATTTAAGGAAATAGATTTTGAGATGAAACTTGCGCAGAACGCCATAATGCGTTGTTGCCAAATTTGTACGTTTACTGTAGTAGCCACAATAAGAAAATTCCTGGATTCTAGCGTTACAGTTCGAGAAGAGAAATCGCGGTAAGGATCGAAAAATAATTTCTTCAGTAAGTATCTAAGCAGAAGTCCATTATTACTCCCTTTATTATCTGGCATCAGTAAACACTCGACACTATCTGGCAATGCCGCACTATTCAAGCAGCATTTAGCATAGTACCGAGGACACATAGTGATTCACCTTAAACGAAATTGTTGGCAAAAGAGAAATATTTTAAATAGTAGCTTGCTTTTCTCATCCACCTTACATGGTGAATTGCTCCAGGCAAACGAAAGAAACCTCCTCAAGGAGGTATGCCACCCAAGAATATGAGGGTCAGTCCTAAAATTCCCTGTAATCTTCTCTGCAGTGTCCTGCTTCTACAAGTTTGATCTCAAAATTCAACACTTCATTTCTTACATCGGAAATATTGTTTGTTACATCATCATCATCAATCCCTGGAATAAAGTTAGTGCAATCTATTCTAGACCACTCGTTCTGAAAACACTTCAATAGGAGAACGTCCGGTCCAGATGCAAACGAAACACAACAGTTATCAAATACACATTTTAAAACTAATTCATAAATGTGGTGTCTACAAGGAAGGTATAGAAGGTTATTTTGGAGCTACTGTTCTAGCAGAATGCAAGCAACAGCAATAATAATAATAATAATAATAATAATAATAATAATAATAATAATAATAATAATAATAATAATAATAACTAATAAACAGGAAATTAACTGTAAGGATCGCAGGCAAGAAAGTGTGATAAAAGGGGGTCGTGTTGAGGAGGGCTAGTCTATTGCATCATTAATTCTTTCGTAGTGTTTTATCTTCCGTGGTCTTTGTTTTAGCGAAGTAAAAGAGAAGTAAAATCAATTATAATAATGGAACAGCAGAATGCATACCTAAACGTGCCTTTATATAAAAGGAGTAAAGAACTCATATAAATGCCTACACGGAAGCTAGATACTAACAGACATGCGCTAGTCTGAAAATAGTTTTACCAAATTATCAAATTTTGTATCAACTACAAACACAATATTAAATGACCGTAAGTAAAAATACTCTTTCGTCCTTCTATTTTTTGACGTTTAGGTAAAGTATTATATTAGTAGAGTATTATATGAAGTGAGATCCAAAAATTAGTTTCTACTTTATAGCAGTTCTGGAAATCAAAATATTATTTCAAAATAAAAAATTAAACGGTGATAGGATATGGTATTCATGATTACCTTTTCTTTTCAGGTACCCTCCAGTGATGTGGGCTTGTGAACCATCTCCAGCACCTAGGACAACAAATGGACCAGAATCTTTCCACCGTCACTACAACAGCCAGTTCTATTCTAGTGCACCTGATGTCCATAAGGTAGTATCAGTGTTACTTGAAATACAGCATGAAACACGTTTGAAGATCGCTTCGGTACGGAAAGGTGATTCGAAACCACAAAGGAAAGAAGAAATTCAAAGGAGGGAATAAATTATTAAATTATACAGGTACTTTCAAAACTCCACACGCAGCGAAGTTTCGAGAATGAAATATCCTAAAGTTGTAGGACACAAATTTCAAGGACTAAAGTTGTAAAAAAATGTACCATACAGCAGAATTGTATATAATAAACATTGAACAGCAGAATTGAATATTTCTTTCGTATCTTTCATATTTACCCTTATTCTCTAAAGTATTGATACTGTGCGCAACTGCATAATTTGCTTAAGCATGATTATATTGAGATTTGGCAACGTCGCATTTAAAAACTGTGCGCAAAACCACGATTTTATACTTTTCGATCAGCTGTCAATCAACTACAGATTATCGTAGATCTTTGGGAGAAACCTGTGCGCAAACGAGGTGCACCCTTAGGTAGAACGAAGAGGGAAGGGATGGGGAAGAGGGGTAGGGTTCAAACATGGCAACAGGGACTTGCCAAACAGAAATAGCTGATCCTAGCACCACCACTAAAGTTGGAGTTCACACATCACGTCATCTGTGTCTTACTATATCTTTATGAAAAAAAATATCAAATCGAGGTGTTTTGACTTCCATTTTGTTTTGCGAGAACAGTTTTATCAGCTAAACCATAGTAGTTTTTATCTTTTCAGTGTATTATTATTACAGTAGAGCGTCGATTATCCGAAGTAATAGGGGGACATGGGTGTTCGGAAAACTGGTTTGTTCGGATAATCGAACTGTACATGTTTATTTGCCATGCGCGGAGCGGCACGCCTCAACTCTAAGCTGGCGCAGCTGTTGCTGTGAACAGCTTTTATACTGCCGCTACTTCTACAACCAGTGCCAAACCGACAGAAGTGTGCTGATTGTTGAAGAAAAGCGACTGGCGGCTTGGCCGGTCAGCAGCGCCTTATGAAGGCCCCATTAGAAGCAATGTTACGCCAGCGGTGGCTCAGTGCGGCGACTACTGTGGGAAACTTGGTTTGGCAGTGAGGGGGATGATGGACGGTAGGATGGGAGAGTAACAGGTGCGAGCGAGTACACAGTTCGGTTAAGCGGTCGTTCGGTTGACCGACGTTCGGATAATCGACGCTCTACTGTATTATTATTATTATTATTATTATTATTATTATTATTATTATTATTATTATTATTATTATTATTATTATTAATTTACATATTAAAGCTAACAAGAATATTTTCCGAAGTTCCATTTCTAGTTTGCAGTGTGAAAATGAAACAAAAAAAGGAAAAAGCGCAAAAGAAAAAAAAATAAAGGCAATCTAAGAAAGTAAAAACAAGATATGCACTGTGTGTCAGTTCAATTTGCGAAACCCATTGCATCAGTAGAAAATATGTCATATGTTTCAAATATGACAAATAATCATATTTTGTGTGCACATAACATGAGTTTCTGTAATTTAATCCCCAATTAATGATACAAGGATGTTTTTATTAGAAGCATATACGATATCAAAAGAATACGAGTTCTCTCTTGTAATACGCCGCAATATATCATTTACTATCCTTTGTTATATTCTAAGTAATCGAGAACTAATTTCGTAAAGAAGAATAAACTAAAATGAACTAAAACATAATCAAATATGAATATCGATGAATGTTTCGGATAATATTTAATCCGGAGATATGTCCACTCTCTATTTCTCTCGATTAACATATACATGATTCTTACATCTCACCTCTAGTTGGAGAATTTTGAGTAAAGAGAAGTAATCACACACCTTGCAAGAACAAATTGCATTTAAAAGTATTAAATTGATTTACAGTGGATTTTAACCCATAACCACACGATTTCAAACCTAGTGCCTTGAACACTTCAGCTATTCTTTCGCAACTGCCGTAGTCTCCTAACTTGAGAGTAGTGTAATCAAATTATGGTCGGATGGAGAAAAAATGGAAACAAAAGTTTGATTTAAAAAGCAAAAATAAATACAGAAAATTTCGGTTTGCCAAATGAAAAGCTTAAGTAGCTAAGTCTTGGTTAGGACAACCCTTTTGAAGAAACCTTGAGGTCTTGGTAGGTATTCAATTAATTACGCTGACGTCCAAAAGAAGCGTATTCAGAGTTAAAATAATTCATTATTATATTGTCCTGCGTCTACATTGTTTAACACTACTTGGAATCGATGTTTTGAACAATCAGTCCATACACTACGCATCCAGTTCCTAATTTAACTATGTTTAACAAAGCTTTTGATTTAGCAAATATCAATCAAATAGATATTTGCATTTATTTTACGGTTGCATTTCACACAAGAAGCTGTAAAAAGATAAGAAATCAGAACAAATCTTCATAGTTTAGCACTCAACGTTACTACTAGAAAAGTATTACAACTAGTCCCAGATATTACGTTTGTTACAGAAGCTTACGTCGTGTATTGTTGGGTGAGTGGACATCGTACTTGACCAGGGAAATAGCCATTATGTGTCTTGGGTTCGATTCTCCGCCAAACTTGCTTTATGATTCCTTTTTCGAATATTTGTTAAAAAAAAAGAACTACAAATAGAAGGGGACACTTCAATCATTTCCATTTGGAACTGACCACGTGATCCTTGTACTTTAATAATACGTCGAACAAACGTTTGTCTAGTGGCGGACATAAGTCCTTGACCAGGTAATGCCAACTGCTTTGAAACCAAATGCATTTAATCCGTCATATCTGTAGTTTGGTGTGGAGAAGAAACAAAATTGAGGACCAAAGTTATAAGAACAACTGAAGTTATTAATATAAAATATGTCAAACATTTTTTATTTATATCATTATACAATAAATACGAAATACATTTTGAATCGAATAAAAATCACGTAGAACTTTGTAATCGGAGGCAAAGAAACCTAACGTGAACACATTAAGGACGAATCTTTCAGCTTGTATTGATCGTGGTTCAGTGGTCACGGCGCTCGACCAGTAATCTGAAGGTCCTCGAGTCGGATCCGCGAAGGGCAAATATTTTTTTCTTTAGAATTTTTGGTGGTGATTGATCGACGATGAATCACGTTTTATTATCTTCAGATATTTGAATACTCGGATGTTTCATCTTGAACTATCAAATATTCACTAATAATAATAGTAATAATAGTAAACTAATAACAATTATTATTATCTCGTTGAAGATTACAAGCTAGGAGCTCATTAGCGCTGAGATCATACCATTACAAGCAGAAACGTGATATTTGGCAAGAATATTCCGGTTTTGCTTAGTGTCCCCACGAAAAGACGAATTTCTCATCTCGTTACTAAAACAAAACAAACAAAATCGAGACGAGAATGGACATTTTACTATCGAGACGGGACAAGGCTAACTGAAATTATTGTCTAGGTTTCGAGATGAGAATCTAGACGAGACGAAAAGTATCGTAAACATTTCTCGTCTTATCTTGATTGTCGAAATAGTGTATGTCCATTCTTAAAGTAACACTTGCTCGGTAGACTGAATCTTATATGCTATTTTGTTACTTTGTATTTCTAAGCTTATCGAATTATGGTCTGTGTAGGTATTTTTGTTGAAATGTTTTATAATTACTTCTGCATATCCTACACTGTTAAAAATGATTTATTCAAAAATGAATACATTTTACTACTCAAAAAAATTGAGTAAATTTGTCTCAATTTTGAGGAGAAAATAACTCAAAAAATGAGAATGAGGAAATTTTTGAGTCAGAGACTGGTTCTGAAAAACGAGTAATAATGTAGTCTTAAAAAATATTGTTTTATGACATAGATATATCATAGAATATCGTGAGATATAAAAAACAGTTTGCAAATGCAAGGCTATGGAAAACAAGTACGAACGAGCTAACATAAGAGCACAAAACTCCTTTATAATCCTGAACTATATGTTCTCATTCTGGCTGATGGAGGAACAACTTAGCGGATGGTTAAAGAGAAAGTTAGAAGGCAACATGGCCGACATTCCAAACAGTGTTGTTTATTTATTAACAATATGTATGAGACAAGAAGATAGATGATTTCGCAGGTAAGTACTGCTAGCAACATGAATTTAGTTTTAAGTGTCAATGCAACATTGCTTGTGTGCGATCATTGTAATCCATTGACGGTTAATCACGACAATGCATTATTTTCCTTCGAAAATCATGAGTAATGCTTCTAGGTACTGGTTCCCAGATAGAATCCCCAGAAGCCTCACTCTATGCTTCTGGGCACTCTATATCTTAGACAAAGTTGTTGTGTTAATGATATGCGACTTTCCAATATATTAGTAAATTGTTTACTTTTTTTTTTAAGGAATTGGGACGTGCAGATTTACTTTTGGCGCAGCACTCTAAATAACTATTGGAAAAATACAATTCTTTTAATAATTTCCTTGTTGTTGTCCCTAAAAGATTTGTGGTGGGTAACATGAAAATAACTCACTTGCAGGCCCGTATCCACGCGCGGGGATCTAGGGGGTCGGGCTCCTAAATTTTTACTGCCTGCCTAAAATGTCCACGGTAGGCTTGCAAATGAACTATAATATGGTTGGATTTCCCCTTCCCTACATTTTTGGGCTGGCTACCGGCCAGCTCACTTGCACAGATAAAATTTCAAAGGACCACCAGAAGTATTAGTTGAAAAATTACAATTCCTTTATGATTGCCATATAAATACGGATTCCGTATCTGTTGCATAAAAGCTACAATGTAAAAAACACAGGCATTACTCGAGCAGACTGTTCTATCAAGTTTTGACACATTTCTTACATTCTCAGGTTAGGTTAAAGTTCTTTTTTTTAGCAGCACTAAAAAAGAAACTCCAGTACTACATACAGATTAACTTCAGAAGGGCTCAATGTAAATACAGTGTGGACGTATGGCATAAACACGAACGAACTTGTGCTAGGTGGCAATAAAAGAATGAATGCTATCTAACCGAGTCAGTGCAGGACGAACCTGGTGGCAGTGTTTGTAGGTTTCTTTAAGAAAATTTCGCTCGACTGACACAAACTTTTCACTTCAAATTTTTCGTTGTTTGTTGAGTGTCCAATACCTATGACAGAAGTTATGTAATAATTTTAATTTAGCTATATTAAGGGAATTACCACCAGTGGCGTCATTTAGGGGGCAGGGAGGGGCAATTGCACCCCCTGAGATTGAGATGTATATAGATTTTTTGAATAGAATAGTAGTCAGTGGAAAACGCAAAATTTTACTTATATCAAGGGGTCCTGCCCTCCCACAACCAAATTCTGAAATGACGCTTCTGCTACCAACCACATTTGTTTTATTCATTTGCTTTTTCCTTCTATTTTTACGTTTACCTTTTTTTACAAAAGTATACACTGAGCCAACAAAATTGAAATATAGTGAAATTTTTCAGTTTAACATCCCATGATAATGCCTTTAGGTTAAGGGAGATGATGACTAAAGCAAGTGAATGATGATGGAAGAATGAGAAAGTGGGAGGAAACGGGAGTACCTCGAGAAAATCCACGAACACAATGTTGTTTATCACAAGCTTGCTTGGGTGAAAATCGTACCAAAAAAATCGTGCACCTGAGGTAAGCGCTCCCCACTGAGCCACCGTGCACCCCACCAGCTAACAATGGATGCAAATTATGCTACTTGCAGCACACACAAACTATTGCAATTGTATTGGTTTATTTCTGAATAACAAAGAACAATTTAAATAGTGGTATTCGTTAATCAGTCAACTAGAGAATTCCCCTGAATTTTTCACGTTTTATCGAAAAATTCCCTTTTTTCCTTTTTGCTAAATTTACCTATGAAATTTCCCTAGATTAGGGAACTTTCCCTCAAACTACGAACACTACGGTGGCTGTTTCAGCTGAATTACTTATTGTTTAACACGTGTGTTGGTTTCGTTACCCATCGGGAAGTGTGGGAGCCTGAAAAGTGAAGGTAGGCGAGTTGCACAGAAGGTTACTTTATTCGAGTTTCATGTAAATTCCTTCATTGTACCTATTTTTGTATTATTATTCATACGCCTCCCCCATCACTGTCTCCCTTTACCGTCTGGTTAGATTCTTTGGCTTGGTGCAGTTCAACCTGGTTAATGTCTTGTCCGTACAATGCTGGGACTTTATACTGGTAATTACATTTCAGTCAGGATATGAATCTGACAGTACAGTGCTTTTGAATCCGTCTTACCAAGGACCGAGGTGGTGCATAGTGTCCTTCGTTCGATCCTAACTTCCGCCAAGTGAACTTTCTAGTAGACAAACACCGTGTGCGCGGGTTTTCTCGGAGTTCTACAGTTTCCTCCCACTTCTTCCTTCCCCCATTTCCTTCATTTCTCAAGTGACAAATTCATCTCTCAAAATATGTGCTATTACCCCTGCGTACACATGAATGAAAAGCACCTTGTTTAAGGGATACAGCTTTTTTCAAGCTTTTTTTATTCAACTACTACCTTCGTTTTCCCTGTAATGGAATCTACAATTAAAAATCTGCCTTGACAAAATTCAATACTTATGACTACTATGTACTATTCTACTCCCCCCCGCAATTTCCTTGTACACGCCCCTGGATGGAAAAGGACTAGTCCCCAAAATCCAATTCTATCAATCAGTATCATATTTAGTTATTACTTTAATTAAACAAAAGTAGGCTTCGGAAGAAACCAATAAATTTCTGATTTTCTTTCCCTTCAAAATAAGAAATAACCATTCTCATATACAGCTTTACAAAACACACGACTTCATTGTTTCGGGACTTCGGCCTTCAAGACTTCAACCTCTGTAGCATACAGAGTATAAATGTAAGGCATTATACTGAAAATTTGATTTCATTTGTTTCATTTGAATGTTTGCAACGATATGATTTGTCAGGGTTTTTAATAGTAACGAAATACTTCTAGTATTTATATTTTATTCTGTCTTTTATAGTAGTCAGTATTCTAATCCAAACAATTTCGGTAGACCCTACTACCTTCATAAATTAGAGTTGGGAATTTTACAGGCAAAGCATACATGCAAAACTCTACGATGACATCGTGAGAGGTGTAATATTTTCCATGTGAGTTATTCGTGCAGCTGAGAAGGTAGCAAGCGCTACCGAAATGTCACGAATATAATACTCAATACTAAATAACACGAAGTAAACTGAAAATATTTCGAGGTTTTAAAGAACAGGTTTACACGTTTAGCTCGAAAGTTTACTGTTATTTCAGTGTTTTATCAGATACCAAATTAATATAAAACTAAATATTATTAGGTAAAAATGTATCATACTAATTTCGGGAATATCTGCCTTATTAGTTGTACGTACAACCAGTAACAGCACGATCTGCCTGGTTTTATCATAGTTTACTTTGCCTGAACAAGAGTCTAATTGCTACTTCACATTATTCTTGTATGCGCATTTCTAACATTGCAGTAAAACATTATGACAGCGAACTACTTTGGAACTTCATGACTAGAAAAAGTAAAATATATTATTTAATAGAATATATTTGTATAACAATTAAATCTTTATATTTCAGATCGATGCTGAATTTAAAAATTTGTTCGGCGCGACAGACGACTCTTTGTGTTCGAAGTTCGGTTTCATAGTTCCTGACCACCTTTACTGCAAGCAAGGAACTGTGGCAGAAAATGTGCAGAGGATGTAGTTAACGATTTCCTTCAGAAGCATGCTTTGACAGAGGAAATTACGGCAGAAAGTAAGTATATTATACATGTAGCTATGAACGTAATATTTCATCCGTATCCTTTGTATTTTGGAAGGGAGTTTTATTTAGTAGCGCGTTGCCAATGACATATTTATGTTGATTAGTAAATACTATTTAAAAAGAAAGAAAAATAATAAACAGCCGGAGTGATTAAGTTGAAAACACTCATCTCTAGTGTGTTTTCCGTATTTCATCTTGTCTAATAAGCAATTTCTACCTACACATGGGTTTTCTGTATTCTCTGATTTCCTCTTCCTTCATTCCTCAGTGTTTCCATTCATTTTTCATTCTTCACTATCACTTTTCTCGGAGCACGATCTTACAGATTGAAGTATCTTCTTTTAAAGAACGGCTATATACTCCAAATTGAGATACTCCTACGTGATTATGGTTAACGTATGAGACTGGTGTGACAGACTCGACCTCAATTACGGGAGCGACTTCTTGGAGATCGCATTCCAAGTTAAGCTGTAGGTCCACATCTCAGTACTGAAAAGGAACATTAAACTCTAAATCAACTAACCAGTCGTCTGCTATGCTAATGTATATAGTCATCCAATAAAGAGAAGTTGGTATTGTTTTGAAACATTTTACTTGAATAACAAAATAAAAATTATCTACAGAGAGCTTCGTGCATGCTAGCTACTAGACCAGCGGGAAAGACATAACATAATGTATTGCAAGATGGAAAAGAGCTACCAAAAATTGGTTACCTTCTTGAGAATCAGCACTTTCAATTTATCAGTCTGTTTTCAATGTCATCTGTTTGTCAGTGATAATTTTCTTTTAAGGTTTCGCTAGAGAAAGTTCTTGGTGAGTAAGACCAAGTTTTCGTATATATTTCTCATATTTCAGGTTGCATGTATAAATATGTACACAAGAGTCTATTTGTCATCAACACAACCCTACTTCTGGCGAAGCACCCATTTGTTTTTTTGTGTCCTTTACATTATGTTTTATAGAGTCTTTTCACAAACATTGTTTTATTGTTATAATTCAATCGCAGCAAATTGTAGCTTTCATATTTGAGAAGTAAAAATAAGAGTCAGTATTTTGAAACACGTAATACCTTTTAAATAAACGTACATGGACTTAAAATTGCACATCTTTGGTTTATTATCTTCACGTGATGGGCAAAGCATGGCCCGCGGATTAGATGTAGCTCCTTAAACGTTTCCACCCAGCCCACGACGTGATTAATTACCTGACGAATATAACTTCACTTCTGACAATCAGTGGATTATACTTCCAGCCAAATTATGAGAAATGTTTAGAAATGCATTCACAATACCATTTATCACATTCTCCTTCATGATCTTTCGAGTATTAATAGAGCTTGGTTTTACAAGAGTGATACAATGACTGTTCTTTTTTATAAACTATATTGGCCCGCCTATAGTTTTTGTTTCGTTTTTCTTTGCCCTGCGTCCCAAAATGTTTCCCCATCATTATGCTAAGGAATACAACAATTATCTAGGGCTTTAGAAAGCAGTACACTTTACGTAAAACCCTATTTCAACTGATGGAAGTAGTTTTTGAATAATTTAGTGTGATTTACATTGTACTTCAAAAAATATTTTGGTAGACAATAGCAATATCTACTAATTCCAAATATTATTATATACTGACTTAGTCATATTTTCTCTCTATAGCAACAATTGCGCGCTACATTTGCTTCTATTTCTACTACCACAAGGTGTAATCACACGTAAGAAAGGAGCTAAAATAGTAAGGAGGAGGACGGCACTTTACAGGAGCCACGAATATTTCATTGCAGAGCTACAGGTAAGTCGTGTCAGGCGTTTCACTAGACTCATAATTTGTTTTGTATACCTTCCTGATTAGGAATATGTCCATTATCGTTCAATTGTAGTCATAGTTTCGTAATTACAGAGTTAATACATTTACGTTCCACGTTATACGTTTTAGAAATATCGTAATAAGAGGGCGGTTTTATAAATAATTTGGTTTGCATACTAATAGATGGTTCTATCGTCATCTGTATATGTAGTCATTAAGTCTTCTTTCTATGAATACAGAATCTGTATTCTCAAGCAGTGGCGTAACTAACAGGCTCCCGGTGAATGGGAGTATTTAAGTTTCGGAGTATAACTTTATAATGTTTGTATGTTAAGAGCACTTTGCAGAGTTCCTCCGTGGCTAAGCGCTTAGCGTACGCGCCCTTGGCGCGGGAGACCCGGGTTCGATTCCCGGCGGGAGCTCATGTGGTTTGGACTCCACGTTAGTCAGTAGGTCCACGTCTCACATAGCCTCGCTGCTGAAAGGGACGCTAAACTGAAATTCAACTCAATTCAAAGGCACTTACCAGGTTTCAGGGAAAAGAAAAAATGAAATGAAATCTTTGAGTTTTACATCCCACGTTTATGCCGATTAGGCTAAAGCAGACGGTGATGATGAGAGATGAGTAAAAAGGTGGAATGAAGAAAGTGGGAAGAAACGGGAGAACCCCGAGAAAACACACGAACACGGTGTTTGTCCATCACAAAGCTCACTTGGCGGGGCCTGGGATCGAACCCGGGACCCCAGGCACCAGAGGTGAACGCTCGACCACTGAGCCACCACGCCCCCTAGAGGAAAAAGAAATCACGGAACCAGCTATAATAGATTTAGTGAATTCTACTCGGAAAATGTATCGCCTTTTGTTGCAACAACTTACAAGTTTCCGATGAGTAGTCAAGAAACAACTTAGTGAAATTTTAACTTGGAAATAATTAGTTAATTATTTAGTCGTAGATAACTTCCAATGTTAGTAGTGTTCTGGATTTGTGTACTTCTTTGCAACTGTATCTCACTTTGCCTGTGACGAAGCCAATCCTGAGCGATCATTTAGTGCACTAAAAGTCATCAAACTTTATATTCCTAGAACAAGGTCGAAGATGAAATTGAGTTCAGCCCCGTAACTTGGACTTTTTCGTGGAACACCAAACATTAATTAGACCTCCTAAAATATGTCAAGTTGAGGCCCCTTAGAATAATAAGGGCATTTGAATGAAATCCTTACTAAACGTGTTCGAAACTTCTTGGGGCGCCAGTTGATGGTTTACTAAAGTAAGACCCAGATTACATACATGCTTCATCTTAAAGGAATGTATTTTTTCAGACAGTGGGGCAGCAGAAACATCTTGAATTATTTGCAATGCTTTTGAAAATAGTACGGTGCTTCACAAGTTAAATAAATGAGACAATATTTCACCCAGTTGAAAGCCTTACTAAATATATATTTTGTCTGGGGCTCTAATAGGACACAGTTTACTGAATGAGGCTCGGAACACATTTTCGTTTCATTTTCTGTTATGTGGTAAACCTATTCCAAGCTTCATTTATAAGTTCCTGTTCATATCACATCATACAAAGCAACAAAGTTTTAACTCAAATGGATCCTATCAAACAACTGGAAGCTTAATTGGGAGGGCAGTTTCCCCATTTCCCCGCAAAAGTTGTGGCACTGGTTGAGCCCTTTGCCAATCCTGAGCACTGAAAGCGAAGAATGGCACCACGTTGATATTGAGAAAGTAGTCAGCGAATTACTCTCCGAAAAAAAAAATACGCCGGTTTAGAAATATGTGAGCAAGTTCCACAAGTTTTGACGAGTTTTCATGTTACTTGTAATGTGAACGTTAGGAAGAAATTATTTCTGCTCTTGCCTTTGAAGTGAGCGGTCCCAGGTTGACTCCTGGTGGGGACACTCGGCCGAAAGAGTGTAACAGCTTTTTCAGACCTGACATCTTGAGTGAAGTCTTTCTTGGGTTTCCCTCATTCATACCAGGTAAATGTCGGGATGGAGGTACCTAATATAATGGTCCCAGGCTGTTTCCTTCCTTTCCTAATCCTTTCTTCCTTCCCTTTCATCGTATAGTGGGCTCGCTGAGGGTCGCCATCCTTCATACGTGACGGTCTAACATGGCCTTAGATGCCGATAGCCCAGAAATCTAATTCCTAATTCTTAGAAATTATTTCTTTTAAGAAACTTTTTAGTCCCATATAATTGCTTAATAATAATAATAATAATAATAATAATAATAATAATAATAATAATAATAATAATAATAGGTCTAATAGTAATAATAATAATAATAATAATAATGTGCAATTTTTGTATATTAGCAAGTAGTGTCTGACTAGAAGGAAAAATAACTCTGCTACTGTATAAATTTTATGTGTGCCATGAATGTAGAAATAGGAAGAGCCCTTTTGACATTTTCGCGAGTGGAGGGTGGCATGCACTCTTAGTTACTCTACTGTTCTCAAAGCATTCTAGTAATTCATTTAACAATTGCTAAAAAAGAACAAATCGAATAAAGCTGAAATTTTATATAAATTAGAATTTGTGGTGTGATTCATTGTTTCTTTCTTTCTTTTTTTCCTGGAAGGGAAACAGTGAAGAAAACTGGTGAGAGGATTTTACTTATGTTGGTGACTCATAGCCTTTCTTAAAACTTTCGACTTTGAGTAAATGTGTTAAAAGTGTGGCAGAACAAGCATTGATTCAGGAAGCTCCACTAAAAGACGCCACTTAATTTTTTTTTCCATCACACATAAGCAGAAATGACTAATTTTCAGGTTCATTGTTTCCTTGTCTTGCATAGATGAAACAGGTCGATATGTTTTTGGTTACCTTTCAATTTCCTTATTTTTATAATCTTATTTCAATTGATATTAATCCTTCCAGAACGTGACAACTCTAATATTATTCTAAAGATGGCCATAGACGAGTCAGGTCTTAAGTCTTTCATTTGATGTTTATTAGGATCACGCAAGTGGGATATATATAATATTGTAATATTAGTACCATAGGTGTTCATTTTACTCCGACCTCACTCACCCTCATTCTCACAGTGAATTGACCCTCGCCCTCACCTTCGAAGAGAGTTGACCATCGCTCTCGCCTTCGTGTTGGGAATTTGTCCTCGCTCTTGCCCTGACACTGACAGTTGGCCCTCGTCCTCGCTGTCCAAGCTTGTCATCGCCCTCGCGTCATTATGGGCGAGAGAATTTGAGGGTGAGGATGCCCTCGAGAGGGCCATCCTCGCGAGGGTAAACACCTCTGGCTTAGTACGTCCGTTACACCGCTCGATAACTCTCCAACAAAAGATAATTTTAAAATTGTTTTCTGCAATCAATAGCTAAATAATTATCTCGGAGGAATTCGTTAATGGATGTGATGCACCTACTTGTAGTGATAGAAATAAACCATTTCCGGTTTTAACGTTGATCACTATAGAGCATAGACAGTAATCTCACATTGTATATTTTTTAATCGATTAAGCGTCCCTAGAATATATTCTATTTCCACTCTAATCACTCTGCTAAAGCACTAAATGGTAGATCTACTACACGTCTGGTTTCAATATTAATTGAAGAAATATTGCGTGATTCTCTTTACTGTATTTACTAGAGTCTATATTATCTTATTTCAATTGATACTAATTCAAATTATAACGTAGCAACACTAATAATATTCGAGATATCGCCATACAGGAATAAGATTTATCAGTATTTCATTTTATTTCTATTGCCACTAATTACATAATCTTTATGTTTCCAGGGAGCTGAAGGCATAGACACATTTATAGCAAATGACAAACTTCTGGGGATCTCGAACATAGCCGTTTATATTGTTCATTGGTAATCGATACACACTGTTTTCCAACGAATGCCTTTTTTTTACTGTACGCAACAGCACTAGTGTTCTGTTACTCAAGAATTCAAAATCAGGTTTTTCACGAACTTGCAAGGCTAGTACCTTTCACAGCAACGCATATGCTGTTTTATTCCTGTAGTATACGATATTTTGTCAGACATAACATTGTAATTATTTAGTAGTAATGTTATGTACAGTTTGTGGACAGACATTTACATCTGTCATAGTGCTTTGTAGGCATATTCAGAGGGTTCATGTATCCTGATTGTCTTATGTAAGTTGTTATAAAAATTGTGCTCAAGTATTTCGCAAATTATTTACTTATCAAAGACATTTGTTACGAAATCACAGTAGCATTATAACTGAATACTGGATAAGAGATAGGAATTTGTCCAAAGAATGTACACATTCGAGTGTATGTGAAGTATGTAATGTATAGACTTAGTTTATTGTTTGACAAATAAAAAATACAATGTATCATACTCATGTATAGCGCCCAATAGTAAAGGAAAATGCAACATAGCCACTCTTTCTTGGATAACAGTAAATGATAGATTGTGTCGTTCGGAAAACGGTGGACAGCGGAGAATAGCAGAGACCCATAATGGGTCACAAATATCACATGTGACGTCAGTGCCCAAATTTCATAAACTTTACTATTATCCAACAAAGATGTAACTGTTGCATTTTTCTTCACTGTTGGTCGCTATACAAGTGTAGAATCCAAACGGTTGGTTTACTTAAAAAACTTCCAACATTTTAGATTTAAAAGCCATATTTTACAGTAACTTTTCCCGCTTATCATGTTTTCGAATCGTTAATAGTTACTGAGATGGCCTATGTTAACGGATTTATGGGACACCATGAATTTTCGTAACAATGATTCAGACATTTTTATTTTTGTATTTCAGGTTAACTTTTTCCTGAAATAAAAGCCGTTGATTGTCACCATGAAAGAAACAGCACAAGGTAAACAGAAGCACTATGTAGAGTCTTCTTCACAATCTTCTTCTGCTTGTAATCTATCAACGGTGGTTTTACTGACTGGGATATTGTTGTAAAAACCTTCGTAATCCTTTGGTATGACTCCACTCTTGATCATGGATAGCAGATCAGCTTTCTTTTGTACTGATATGGGAATTCTACTATGGTATAAGGGGGAAACTGTAATGTTTCCAGGTTTCGCTCTCCTGTCCCTTTGGTGTAAAAGGTTAAGTTCACGGAATACTGCATCCGATAAGCGTTCTTTAAACTGTACAACATAGGGCCTGCACTTCTCAAACCGTAGCCAGTTGATAGTTAGCCAGTTCACAGTTCTGTTTTCTGTATCCCGTGTTCTGTTTTTGATAATCTTGGCCGCTAAAGCATAATAGTCTTTGAAAAACTCATGATGGACTAGTTTCACTGAATAGCGGCTGGGCCTGATGCGCGCTCCTTCAATAAGTACTTTCCATTCTCTTGTAGTGTAAATTTGTCGCCCCTTCCGCTCGTGTTCTATTCTTGCATGCATACTATCGACTTCAAGGTAACTATGACCGGACTTTATGAATTTTATATCGATGGTTTCCATGTTAAGTTCAGTCTCGATGGAATGAGCAAGTGCTGCAACTAAGTATTGGTTCCTATTTTGGCCCGCGCAAGTGTCACAATAGCACACCACATGTTTTATCTTTGATGGTAGACTGCATAAGTAATCGATTAGGCATGACGCGATTTCGCAAGCACCACGTTTACCTTCCGATTCGTCCCAGAGACAGCAGTACCCGTTTCTTGTAAGATTCTCGAAAATTGTGAAATTATAGACATCCAGTTTTCTTTTATAAAAAATTATACTGTCACCAGCGTGTGGAGTATATAGGACAGCTTCCATATCAAAACTGATACAAATAAACGAATCAGTTGTTTTTGACTTCTTGTCAGCATCTTTCGACTCCATTACTTCCGTCTCTCTTAATTTATGAGCATTCCACTCTTGAAATAAACTTTCTTTTTCTTCCTCAGTTCCCTCATAATACCGATGGCACAACGAACACTGGTCCTTCTTCGGGAGAAAGAATTTCAGCTTGAAATCAGTATGGAAAACCTTTCTGTACGTCTGTTCTCCAACTGGCACTGCATTCAGGTCACCGCACTTTTCTACATACAGAGTATACATTTTTGATATATTCAAATCAGAAGACAAGTACTTGTAACTCGTCTCCTTGCGGCAATAATGAGGTGCTATCTGAGGAAAACTATCAATGTGATCACGTACAACTTGTAACGGATCATCCGGCATCTTGTTGTGAGGAATGTGCCCTCTTCTTCCATCTTCTCCATGGTAAGGTCCAGATGTTGTTTTCCTTCTCAAGCAATTGTAAATAAACTTCTTGCTGATCGCAAGAGTGGAATAAAAGAATTTCTGACAAACGCGATACCTTACACCACCCACTGTCAAGGAATACTGTATACTTTGGCTCTTCATTTTTTGATCAATATTTTTGCGACTTCTTTGACACGCAACATGTTTAGAACACACATGTTCACATACAAAATCTTTTTGTCTTTGATAATCTTTCAGACCATAAAAGTTCTTCAAATTTCCTTTCTATGCTCTTCTGAACTCTTCGTAGAACATCCATATCTACACTGTGAACAATCTACTTTCCGCGGAACTTTGGCTAGCACCATAATTCCTTTTCTGGTCATATACGACTGTCCAGATACACGTGCATGTTTTCTTTTATTCTGCTTCCATTTTTCTGGTTGTGCTTTCTTCTTTCGACGTCGAGTGTGATCACAATTATTCATAGGAACATTATCTCTCTCTTGTTCTGCTGAGTGGAGTGTGGCATCGCTGTTTGAGTGCTCCACATGATCTGCAAAGAGAAAAATAAAGAATATGATTAGGTCTAAATTACAATAAAATTATTATTCAAAGTGATTATTGCCCACAAAGACATTTAAAGAACAGACCTCCAGTAGAGGCGGGCATTTTGAAGTCGGAAATGGACAGATAACCACATCCTACCCTATGCACGATTAAGCAATTGCGGGCATTGTGAAGTCGAAAGTGGGTAGGTTGCCACACTCTACCCTCACAACGATTAAGCAATTATCTAACGAAGGAAATTATGTGCAGTACGTTACTTAACAATTTTACAGAAGAATCATAGAGTGGGTGATTGAATTAAATTCAGATAGGCGAATATTTAGTGCAGAAACAAGACTTACCATCAGTTGCTTCAATTCTTTCTTCTCTGGGTACTTCCTGTAATATGTATTCATTGCCTAACATGTTCACCACATATTCCACAGGTTCACTGTTATTTTCTAGTTCTTCTGGGATCTGAATATCGGTTAATTCTTCACGGAACGACATACTTCTTCCACCAACACAACGGACTCCTAACAACGTAAAACTCAGAACACCTTTCTGTCTTCTACACTCATCAACAGAAGTTATATGTCGAAACAAACAAATGACTATTACTAACCGTTTTTAGAAAAACAGAGGTGATATGTCCACATAAATGGACATACCACATCTGTTTTAAGAAAAAACATAACTAACATGTCCATATAAATGGACTTATCACTTTCGCTCACAGCATATCATGATTCCAAAACATATCACGTTTGTTTTTTTTTTTTTTTGCCAATAACGTCGTTATTACGTATTTAAATTTAGAACCAGTGCTCACAAATGAAAAAGCACTTCGGACATTATCCGTATCAGTCATAACCTAATTTTCGAAAAAAATTGGACATATCACCTTTGTTCAGATACCCATCAATATATATATGGCAAAATATCCTTTTAAATTACTTATATACATATAGGGGGAATAAAAATGGAAAATAGCAAGAGTACACAAGAGTTATTAAAAGAAATTAGGGACTTTATTAACGACATAGAAGAAGAAGAGAACGTACGAAATAAAGACGCAAGTTCTTCTGAGAGAAATATATTACGTAATCGGGATAGAAGATGATCATGAGGGGAAGGAAGGAGTCCATAACGAAGAAGAGGAAGATGATAAAAGGAAGTAGAAAGGAACGCATAATAAAGATGTAAGATTACCAACAGATGCAATTCCTCAAGAAGAAGAAGAAGAAGAAGAAAGAGATGTAGTTAATGAAATTGAAATATCAGAAGAAGAGATGATCACCATTACCAAAGAAGAAGAAGTAGAAGAAAGAGATGCAGCTAATGAAATCCACATTGCAGAAGAAGAAAAAGAACAAAATAAAGACGAAGAGAAATATAAAGAACTATTAAAAATATTAGAAAATGGAGGTAATAGAATGATAACACAAGAGTAAGAGAAAGCATCTGTCCCTATTGAAAACTTAAAATATGGTTACAGGAAGGAGGAGAAGAAGAAGAAGACGTCGAAGAAAGGACAAATGAAGAAGAGTTGCTAAATTTTACGTTTTCGCAGATAATAGGAGAGGCTTACAATGAGGAAGAGAAGAAGACAGAAGAGTTTTACGAAAATGAGATAGAAAATTGGCATAACAATTTGTTTCACAATACTGGAAAAGAAGAGGAGGAAGAAGAAGACTTCGAAGAAAGAGGACTAGCTCAGGAGAATAATGCTCCCGGAAGTAGGAACGAAAAACACAGTTTTGATTGGTTGGCGTTATCTATGTCTTGCCACGTTGCACTCGAATAGCAGAATTCAGACAATTGTTGTCGTCGGTCCTCGTGGCCGAGTGGGCTAGCGCTACAGATGGTGATCAGAAAAATGGAAACCTCTGTAGTTGGCAAAACGTCAGATATATGGGTTGGTAGTGGTATCGTGGCGCCCGCAGCGCCGGACCGCTGGTGGTGGTCTGTTAGGTCGGTCTCCATACTACGTCAGGCGCAGTGAAACAGCAGTGTCCAGTGGCTGGAGCAGACGGAGGTAGTGTAAAATGTGAGACCTCTCAGATTTTCAAAGAGGGCAAATAGTTGGTGCGCGTTTATGTGGAGTGAGTGTGACGGCAGTGGCTACTGTGTTAGGTGTGTCGCGTCGGACAGTGTCGAAGGTGATGACGGCCTACACAATACAAGGAAAACCACATCGGGGAAGCGGAAGAATGGGCGGAAGAAAATCATGAGTGACAGGTCACGCCGGGTATTAAAGCGCATTGTCACGCAGAACCGTCGTGCCACTGCGGAGCAAGTGACGGAGGAACTCAATCAGCACCTCCCCCACCCTGTTTCGACAATCACAGTCCGCCGCGAATTACATGACATGAACTTACGGGGTCGTGTTGCACGGGCAAAACCGCTCATTATGGACCATAACGCTTTCGCACGCCGCAAATGGTGCCGCGACCATGCAACTTGGACCGTTGAGGACTGGAAACGTGTGATATGGTCGGATGAGTCATCTTCCACCCTATTTCCAACCACGGGCTGTGTTTATGTGTGGAGAACGCCCAAAGAAGCTTATGATCTGCAGTGTCTCCGCCCAACTGTGATACATGGCGGCGGCTCGGTGATGCTGTGGGCCGCCATATCGTGGTTTTCATTGGGTCCTGTGGTCACACTTAGCGGACGAATCACTGCCAACGATTATGTCGCATCTTTGGGAGACCACATTTATCCTATGGTCCGGATGTTGTTCCCGGACAATGACACCATCTTCCAGGATGATAATGCACCCATTTACACAGCTGGTGTTGTTGCAGCGTGGTTTGAGGAACATCGGGATGAAGTTCAACACATCCCCTGGCCCACTCAATTACCAGATCTCAACATAATTGAACATCTGTGGTCCGTCTTGGAAACACGACTCCGGCGACGATTTCCACCTCCATCCTCTCTCACAGAACTGGCCGATGCTCTGCATGAGGAATGGTGTAAAATTCCACTTGCTACCATTCACGACCTCTACACCTCCATCCCACGTCGCATCAAGGCTGTTCTGAAGGCGAAAGGTGGCCCGACACCATATTAATCTGGTAAGTTGCAATTTCGTTCGGGTGTTTCCATTTTTGTGATCACCATCTGTATATGCTAGTAACGAAAATCAGTTTTGGCGTGAGTTCAAACCCGGCCCGAGGAAAGTTTTTTTTACATTTTTAAAAATTTTATAACACTTTTTAAATTAAAATAATACTCAAAAATGTGATTTACTTACTTTTGTGCAGATAAGTAGTACTAGTGGTAGTAGGAACGGGTTAGAAGCCCCGCAGGGCTCGTTTTGTTGCCCTTGTACTCCATGATATAAGGCTCGTTTTGTTCCCCTTGTACTCCATAATATAGATTTTGTGACCAACTTAAAACAACTAACTAGGATAGCGCGTAAAACAGCTGGCTAGAGTAGCGCGCGAAAAAACGTACTTCCGGGAGTATTACTCTCCCGAGCGGGTCGTCGAAGAAAGGACAAATGAGGAAGAGGCACTAAATCTTACGTTTTCGCAGATAATAGGAGAGGCTTACAACAAGGAAGGAAAAGTACAGAAGAAGAAGAGTTTTACGTAAATGAACTACAAAACTGGCTTAAAAATTTGTTTCCCAATCATGGAAAAGATGAGGAAGAAGAAAATATTTCATCATTTATGGAAATATTAGCAGAGGCTAATGCAGAACATGAAAAAATAGAAGTTGACTTAGACGAAATAGAAAAAAGAATGGATGAATTCTTATTTGAATTTCAAGCAGAACGAAACACAAATCTACAAGTGTGATTTCGAAATAACAGGCGTAATCATGATAACAATAGGTTTCATATAATAGAAGAACGTAGAACACAATACATAACATACAATATGGAGGGTAGAATGCTAATAATCCGTTTAGCACCCGTGCGTTCAGATGAAAATCCTCTTACTGCAATTGAAACAAGTCTACGGGCTCTAATAGATTATTTGTTACGTAATGTGGAATAGCATGATCACGTAGGAATAACAATGGCGTAGGAAAGGAAAGAGAAGGACATCGCCCTGTTTGGCTTTCGTTCAGAGAAGCTAGAAATCTCTCAGCACAGGTGCTATGAACGAGTTATGAGAAAGTACTGCAAAGTAATGTGGCTTTTATTATAAATGAAGACTGCATAGTGAATTTTCATCATGTATATATGCAGAGAGGACAAGGTCCTTTGAGACAACACGTTATGAATATCAGTGAATCAAAACGGGGTATTGTTACAATTCACAACAAAGGTACAAGATGTTTAGCACATGCAATCGTCGTTGTCATAGGATTAAAAAACAGACCACGATACAGGAAGAATACACGTGTGGGAGTATGAAGGATGTTTCACACATAGCTGTAATTTTGTTACCCTAACGACGGAAATAAACCCATATGTAACAATGCTATAGACACAATGGAATTTCCATATGAAGCAATAAAGAAGATTCAAAAATTAAAAGATTTTAGCTGTTAAGTGTACGAAATATAGGGCTGTGAATTAAAAAAAGAAAAAAAAAACAATTGGCAGGAAATGAAGAGATGAAGTATGTTAGTAATCATCCATACACAAAGAAAACTCCGTTGAACCCTTGTGACGCTTTTTATGGAGGACGTGTGAATGCCATGAGTTTGTATCATAAAGCACGAGAGGGTGAAGAAGAAACAATCTGTTACAAACATGTTATTAGTCTTTATCCTTATACAGGGTGAGTCAAAATAAGTGTTACAAGCCAATATCTCGCGAACTATACATCATATAAGAAAAATATTAAGAGACAATGTACAATACAGAGGGGTTGAAGAAATGAGTCAAACATTAGGTTTCCCCCGCCCCCCATTTTGGGCGGAGGGGGTGAACGTGAAATTTTCAAATAGGAACATAGGTCGAATGATACCTCGTTCGAAAGAGCTTGAAAAATTGTACAATTTTTGTAGGAAACAATTTTTGATATGGGGCACCGTTTTCAAGATAGATCCCAAAATTGGTCCTGTATCCGATAAAATTTCCAGTACTTATAAATCGGAAACGTATGAGTGGGAAACGATTAAACAAAAAATGAAAAACGAAAACATCATAGGCAATGTGGAATGATGTTGTCGTGGTGTCCCCAGGTTCCTAATCATGAGGCCCCGGTACTAATTTAAATATTTCAAATGGGAATATACCTGTAGGTTGAGTTATACCTTGTTTGATAGATCGTGGAAAGCCAAACAGCTTCGTACAAAATTTGTTTTCATTTTGGGCAAGCCTGTTTCAAAATGGTCGCCAAAAATGGTTCCACATTCAGATAGAAAGTACAGTGTTCAAAGTGAGTATTACACGCCAATATCAAGCGAACTACGCATCAAATAAGAAAAGTGTTAAGAGTCAATGTACAATACAGAAAGCCTGAAATTCGTGTTAAAGAAGTTCCCTCGCCCCGCTTTTGTATGGAGGGGTGTACGTGGAATTTTCAAATCGCAACATAGGGCGAGTGATACCTCTTTGATAGATCGTGAAATACCAAACAGCTTACTACAAAAGTTGTTTTGATTTCAGGCAAGCCTCTCACAACAGCATTACCACAACCTAATATCCTGTAAGGTAGTAAATAACGTTTAGTAATTCTACGGGTATATGCGATGTTAAAAATTGTAATTTCAATCACTGTAAAGCAAATAATTTCAACACTCACCATGTTACAAATGATGCTCGATATGTCCTCCATCCTGCTCCATACACCTCCCTAAGCGGCGGCATAGGGATGTTCCTACATCATGTAGCATCTCTGGAGTGATAGATGCACACACACCTTGGATACGCGCCTTCATATCATCAGTAGTTGTTGGTAAGTTGGACATTACCCGATCCTTAACATAACCCCAGAGGAAAAAATCAAGTGGGGTTACGTCAGGAGATCGTGGAGGCCAGTGAATAGGACCTCGACGCCCAATCCATTTATTCGCCATACGGTGGTCCAATAAGGCTCTGACCTGGCGTGCGTTGTGTGTTGGAGCACCATCGTGTTGATACCACATTCTTATATGTTCAGCGAAAGGAATGTTCTCTAACAACTCCGGGTATAGTACATCACTGATAAATGCGGCATAGGTATCACCAGTAAGACGTCCATCAAAAAATATGGCCCAATGATATGGTTACCAAGGATGCCACACCATACGAGGGCAATCCAGAAAGTAGATTACGTTTTCGTCTGTGTCCGCTAGGGGCGGGGCTAGCGCGGCCATCTTGGGGTCAGAGCGTTGCGCAGCTCAGTCGGCATCTAGCCGTGCTAGTGAGAGGTTCGTGCTGTGCTCCGTTAAGATACTGTGACGGTTTGAAATGTCTGCGTTAATTGAAAATCCCGCGAGCTGCGAGGTGCGTGCAGTAATAAGGTTTCTGACAGCAAAAAACTGTAAACCGATAGAAATGTATCGGCAGCTGTGTGAAGTGTATGGGGACAACATTATCACTGAAGGTGGAGTGCGACAGTGGGTCATAAGATTTAAAAATGGCCGAACCAATGTTCACGACGAAGATCAAAGTGGGAGACCCAGCAAAGTGACTGCCGAACTTGTCGAAAAAGTCGATGTTAAAGTCCGTGAAAATCGAAAGTTCACAATAACGGAACTTTCTTTGAGTTTTCCACAAATTTCGCGAAGTTTGTTGCACGAAATCATCAGCGAAAAGCTTGGTTACCACAACTTTTGTGCAAGATGGATTCCAAAAATCTTGACAGAGGACCACAAAAATCAGCGAATGGCTGCAGCGTTGCACTTTTTGGACGCCTACAATAAGGATGGTGACTCTTTACTCGATCGCATCGTTACTGGTGACGAAACATGGGTGAAACACGTGAACTGTGAAACGAAATTGCAATCAATGCAGTGGGGGCACACAGGTTCTCCCCAAAAACCCAAGAAATGCATGCAAACAATGTCGGCAAGGAAGATGATGGCGACTGTTTTTTGGGACAGAAAAGGTGTGATTTTGGTGGACTTCCTGGAAAGAGGCACTACAATAAACGCTCAAAGGTATTGCCAAACTCTGCAAAACCTCAGAAGAGCAATTCAAAACAAGCGCAGAGGAATGTTGAGCTCTAAGATCTTGTTGATTCACGACAACGCCCGGCCCCACACGGCAAATGTCACGCGTGAAGTTCTTGAATCTTTTCAGTGGGAGTTGTTTCCTCATCCTCCGTACAGTCCCGACCTGGCACCGAGCGACTTCCACCTATTCCCAGCAATGAAGAAGTGGCTGGCTATGCAGCGTTTTGATGACGACGAACAGCTGCAAGAAGAGGTAACGAAGTGGTTGAAGTCGCAGGCGGCCGAATTTTTCGACGAAGGAATTTCCAAGCTCGTACATCGCTACGATAAATGCCTTAATTTGAATGGTGACTATGTCGAAAAGTAGTATTTGTGTGTGGCTTTCATCTGTATATAATAAAATTTGTTTCCTATACTTTGTTGATTTTTTATTCCAAAACGTAATCTACTTTCTGGATAGCCCTCGTACATTAAGAGACCACAGATGCTGATGAGCAACTTGTCTCTGCCATAATGGATTTTCCCTAGCCCAATAATGCATATTATGTCGGTTTACGTGTTCTGTGTTTGTAAATGTAGCTTCATCGCTAAACAAGATGGTGGATATGAAGTTCCGCTGTCTGTTTTCCATATCTTCCAACCATAGACAAAATTGCAATCTGGCATGAAAATAATTGCCAGATAATTTCTGCTGTAAGATGATATGATACGGATGAAACATGTACTCGTTCAAAATACGCACTACAGATCTTTGGCTAACTCCACTGGCCTGAGCGAGGTGTCTCGTGGTAACATGTGGGTCTACATGCACTGCTGCCAATATTCCTGTTGCACGTTCTTCATTGGTAGCAGAGCGGTAACGACCCATACCTCGTCCCCGGACAAGACTACCATGTTGCCGCAAGCGTCTCTCCAATCGCAGAAATGCCATGTGAGATGTTTGTTGGCGTTGGGGATAGCTCATTGCATACATTCGTGCCGCGTTATGATAGTTTCTTCTACATTCGCACAACACCAGCAACATATCTACACAATGATCAAACACCGCCATTGCTCTATTCAAACGCTACCCAAACTAATAATATTAATGCGATAGTGTTCGTTTCCTTGTACGGAAAAACTTATCACCAAAGTTGATAACCCGTTCTTTCTACGCTTTTGAACCGTTTAACACACAACTACAGCCCCTACCTACAATATCCACACTGCCACACTGCCACTTCCCTTTAAGTCACTAACACTCTCACTAACAGCTAGGCAATGTAACATCAATGATGATTTTACGTTGAACACTACTACTCAACAAGAAAAAAATAATACCATACTATTCACACTGCATGAACAAACAACACACAGGTACAGTCAAATGTTCTCAGTAGAACAATGAAAATCACATTCCCCGTCCCCTGTGTGATCGGCTCTATTGACACTTGTGTATACCAGCCATTATTAAGAAGGTAGAGTACTAACTACTGCTACGTTTCTAATGTCTATTTTCGGGTTTCCGACACCAATTTATAATACGTTAAAATGTTTATTTTCTGGAATTGAGACAACACTAATTTTACTACATTTATTTCTACGTAGTATGTAGATTGTATCCCGGTTCTTAAACTACGTGACAAACACAATTGACCATTTTCTTACATTGGTTTTAATACTTAATCTTGAGAAGCGTTTATATTCCACATTTACATGTTTAACAAGATGACTGCACACTTACACTTACATTTATTAGGTGTCCATAGCGATTACATTAATAGTTGACGATCAAAAATAATCTAAAGATATTTCTTTGCAACTTTCATTTCTTTCAAATAATTCGCCTCTGATCCTTTTTTTTTAATAAGATGGTACAGATTGTTAATGCAATATACAACGTTATCGTTGTACTATGTTCCGAAGGCCATCGGTTACATTCCACAGGTAATGACGTTGACGGGCTTCCCTTACTCTAACTGGGCACATGTTGAGATGTTGCATACAAGTAAGGCCTAATAGGTACCTTCCAATCCCTTTCTCATAGGATTGTAGTGATTGAGGAACGACGTCTCTTTGCGCATACGTATTAGTATTATTCATTGTCTTATTATTTTCATTCATATATTATTATTATTATTATTATTATTATTATTATTATTATTATTATTATTATGTTAACCCTTATAGGTCGATTTTGCCCCCGAACATTTTACTTGTTATTCACTTACAGTATGATAATGGAACCTCGTGTTCGACATATTTTTAGGCCTGTTTGTATTGTACATTGACTTTTAACACTTTTTATTTGATGCAATAATTCGCGGGATATTGGTTGTAACACTCAGTTCGAACACTACACTTTCTATCTGAATGTGGAACCATTTTCGGCGGCCATTTTGAAACAGGCTTGTCCGAATTCAAAACAATTCTTTTACTAAGCTGTTTGGTATTCCATAATCTATCAAACAAGGTATCACTCGACCTATATTCAGATTTGAAATTTTAAAATTGGTCTCGGGGCCCCATGATGAAGCCCTGGGGCACCACGATTCCACGTTTCCTATGGCGTTTACCTTTTACATTTTTTGTTTCATGTTTTTCTACTTAGCCGTTTCCGATTTGTAAGTACTGGAAATTCTATCTGCTACGGGACCGATTTTGGGGTCTATCTTGAAAACGGTGCCCCATATCAAAAATTGTTTCCTACAAAAATTGTTCAATTTTTCAAGCTCTTTCGAACGAGGTATCACTCGACCTATGTTCCCGTTTTAAAATTTCACGTTCACACCCCTCCCCCAAAAAAGGGGGGTAGGGGAAACCTGAAGTTGGACTCATTTCCTAGGACCCTCCGTATTGTACATTGTCTCGTAATACTTTTTCTTATATGATGTGTAGTTTGCGACATATTGGCTTGTAACACTTATTTTGAGTCACCCTGTATATGTAAAACTAGTAAATTTCCAATTCGTCACCCCTGGAGATTCAAATTTTCCCAGCATTGAAGAAGTAGAAAGATTAGTTAAGCTAAGCATTCTCCTTCCAAAAATTCTCATCCATCCGATTTTACCTTACTAATCAAATGATAGATTTATGTTTCCACTTTGTCGTATATTAGAATTAGAATTAGAATTTATTAATATGTATATGAGTACAATACTGTTACTTAACAATCTTTATAGCGATTCAGGGAGAGGACGAGCTTCTGCTGTTTGTGGTTCTCCCTTTCAGAATTTATTTACATATTGTAGGATGGCGGGTAAATACTTAATATATGTAGATAACACAAAGTTCCATGAGGTTATAAACACTTAATTAGTTCATAGTAAAAATAATAACATTAATAATGACACATTAACATGGTATTGTCTCAATTTTTTAAATACTCCTTCAGCTGTTTTTTAAATTTGCTAAAAGTTTGTAGTTCTGTGATACATAGGGGAAGGGCATTCCAGGCCTTAATACATTGGTACCTGATGCTTCTGATGCCATAATTTAATCGTGGTTTTGGTTTTTCAAGTTCTTTGTTTGTTTTTGCACGTGTACTAACCGGGTGTTTTATTTCAAGTTTTTATTTTAGTGTTTTATTTTTGTTATATGTTGTGATGAATTACGACAGACACCTTGTAATAACAGCGAAGACGACCGAGTTCTAAAAGGTACTTGGGTAGCAGATGAATTAAGAAAAGCATTGTAATAAGGATATAAAATAATGGATATTCATGAAATTTGGACTTATGATGTTGTTCAATATGATGAAGAAACAAAAAGTGGCGGCTTATTTGCTGAGTACGTAAACACCTTCCTGAAAGCAAAAACGGAAGCTAGTGGCTGGCCATCATGGTGTGAAAGATTAGCTACAGGAGAAATACCTACAGCAATTTTATGAAAACGAAGGAATACATCTAGATGTAAATAAAATTAAAAATAATCCAGCACTTAGGAGTTTAGTTAAATTAATGCAAAATTCATTTTGGGGAAAATTTGGTCAACGTGAGAACATGGGGCATGTAAGATTATTAATGACCCCAAGGAATTATGTGAGAAATTAACATCGCATGATATAGACGTACATTAAATATTTCCTATAAATGATGACATATTATATGTATATTGGCAATACACAGATGAAGTTCCTGTTTCACTACCAAGAGTTGTCATAGCCGCATACACAACAGCACAAGCAAAATTGGAATTGTACAAGTATTTAGAACAACTACAAGAAAGAGTATTGTATTTTGATACTGATTCAGTAATTTATACGCAAAAACCTGGTTAAAGTCAAATTCCAACTGGTAACATTTTAGGTGATATAACAAGTGAAGTACTCGAATATGGTAAAGAGGCCTATATTTCTGAATATGTATAGGCTGGATCCAAGAACTACGGGTTACATATTTTTGATCCTAGTACGAAGAAGGAGTTTCAAGTATGCAAGATTCGGGGTTTTTCATTAAACTATGAATCTGCTAAACACCTAAATTTTCATGCAATGAAAAAAATGATAGTAGATAATGAAGAGGAGGCACAAGAAGAAGAAGAAGAATCTTATCCCACCGAAATCAAAATCACTAATGAGAAAAAAATTGTCGCAGTAAATACCATACTATCTTCAGCATGCACGAAACATTTATAAGGTAAATTATATAAAACGTCGTAGAATATCAAATTCATATGATACTCTTCCATAAGGATACACTCCTTCCAAGAAAAGAAGAGAAATGTAATTCAGCCCTTTATAAATATATGCATGATGAGGGAATTATCATACTCTTTAACATGGGCACGACGTGAAAACATCGCTTTTCATGTATTGTTGCCGCACTAAGTGGCTGTGGAAAAACTTCCTTTGTAATACGATTCCTGTGTAATTTATCACGTAAGGGTAATACATCGTTTCGTCATATTTATTGGTACTATGCACAAAGGCATAATGCATACAGGGAAATTTCGACGAAAGTACAAGTTATTGAAGGATTACCTCGAACAAAAGACTTTTTATCTGAAACTGGACCTCTTCTTATTATTGATGATCATATGTATTGTTACATAATGAGAGATGGTCCCTGAAGTCCGTCGTTCGATTCTTGTGGATGTTACATATATTTATTTTTTTCAAGAAGATTTGAACTCATGTAGCCTCAAGCTTCTTTGAAGCAATTTGTAATACTTTTTTGTTCATTAAACTAGATGCAATGGCAGAAGTCCTTTACCCTGCACATGTCTACACCTTATTGCTTGTCCTGATTTTTTTCCCTTACTTGCTACTTTTTCACATTTCACATCGTGTCATATGCCAGCTATATTTTTTTCACTTTGTTGAGTCAATATTCTGATATTGACTAACATGCCAGATAATGCTCTCTCTATTGAGTGAAGTGATTTATATCCGCAAACAAACATTATTTTATTATGGAAATACTCATTTTCTACGTTATCAGCTATATTGGTGAGTTCATGTTGGATGATGTCACCTCCTGTGAGGTTGATTGCGGGTAATGCTTGTGGTACTGAACTTTGGACGTTTTGTCCCAAAGCTTCTAGAATCTTCGATTTTACGTCAAGACAACGTGATTGTGGGTGTTCCGGAACATTTGAAGTTTTGTTACCTTTTATGGACAGAAGAAGAAAAGGGGTTGGGTTTTGTAAAACCAGCCTCTGAATAAAACTACGAACACCGAGTTTGTCGAGGAAGTGTGGGACATCGTTAGAGAAAACTTCGTTACAAGACAGGTCATGGAACTACTTCGATACTTGAAGGTATTGTAATCAGCTGACATATTGAAGGAACTTTACATTACAAACCATTACAATTTTACAGACCTAACATTCTAGTTTACCTACCCAAATTCTGCTGCATCTTATGCATTATGTATTTTGTGTATTTCATTTATTATTACAATATTAACCCTGTTAAAGCTACATCCCGAATTTAGTATCTTTTGCATTACATGAAAGAATTATACAATTTAATTATTCATGTTTCCAGCTTTTCATAAAAGCTGGTTGTGGAGACAACATACCCTATCTGTTAGGCAACAATTTTCTTACTATATTAGGTTGCCTTCAGTGCAATGCCGACTACATGTGCGGTGATGCAACATGGTGGAATTGATGCTGTGTCTTTTTCTTTCTCTGTAGTTCCTTGCAGCACTACGTAATTGAATTTTAGCAAAAATTGGTCTGATGGTTTGGTGTAAAGTAATTTTGATACGCTATATTTAATTTGTGCTTATAATTAGTATATTTTTTATGTTGCGTCATTTTGCAGAAGGCTATAACAGTAGTGGTGAATTAGATATAACTGAATTTTTTGAACCTATTGCATCCTGTTCTCTTGGACGTGTTCATTTTACAAGAAAGTGTTTAGATAAGCTTAAAGAAAATTTACGGTTTTCCCACTCGCTATCTAGTATAGAAGATCCCTCTGTTTCGGTTTCTCAAAATAGTGACAGTTTGTTTCAATGGGACATGGCTGAAGGCGGACAGACGGATAACATAGGGGTTTTGTCACGTATTTTCAGGCCAGAACCATTTTATGGGCGGATAGGTGATGATGTAGAGAGATATGTTGATCATTTTGAAATATTACCCTAGGTGAATAGTTGATCGGATTTAAAAAAGAAATGGATTTTAGGTTCCTTGATGAAAGGTTCTGCGGGTTATTGGTTTGACACACTTTAGAAACAGTCAGACTTTCCTGATATGACATACGCGCAATTTAAACAGAGGTTTCTTGATGCGTTTAAGAATTCTTTGTTACCTCAGTTAACGGAACAGGAAATGAGGGCACGTGAGCAGAATGACACTGAATTTGTAGTTTCGTACTTATATGCTAAGAGAAGCCTTATACTTCGTAATGACAAAGATGCTCCGGTTACGAAACAAATTCAGCTTATTATAGACAGACTTATTCCTGAATACATGCGGTTGGCAGGCAATAAAGAAGAAATACGATACTGTGGAAGCAGATTTCTTCAGAATTTACTTGAGGAAGAAAAAGCTCGTGTGTTGCTTGAACGTAAAGCAATAAAGAAAATAATCAAGAAAAATTCATTTTTAGCCAATTCTTCGATTCAGTTAAATCATCCGGAGTCTACAGCTGTGCAACAAACACATTTAGTGCAAACTCAGCCTTCTCGAGTTCCGACTCGGACTTTGAACTCTACTGTTTCCGCTTCACAGCCTAGAGAAGAGTACAAAAATCAGTTAGCTGTAATTCTAAAACAGCTAAATCAGCTTACTCTAAAAGTAGATGAGAATGAAAAAAATACTGACCAGCGCATCTTATTTAGACGTAACAATAATAATAGTAACTTTAGACGTTACTTTTCCTCTCGTAGGGGGAATGGCCAGAGATCACAACACAGTAAGTCTCGTGACCACAATAATAGTGGCAATTCACGGAATTTCAATAGACGTCCTGTAATTTGTCATAAATGTGGCAAAGAGAACCATTTTGCTCAGCATTGTAGGAGCAATTTAAACTAGTACACAGAGTTGATGATGAAGTGCCATTGACTCTTAAACGTGTTAAAGTCCCTATATACATAGAACAAACTCTACCATATTTTAACGCTATTATAAGTGGAAAAGAGGGCCCTATTCTTCTTGATTCTGGTTCTCAGATTTCGTATATAGGTTCTCACATGGTTCCACGTGGTGCTAAGTTAATGGGCACGCGTTCATTCTTAAAATGGGTTACGGGGAACACTTTGTCAGTTAATAAGATAGCTCTAGTTCGATTCCGGTTGGGATCGCATATTTTTTGTCATTCATTTAGAGTGGTTCCTACGTATTCACATCTTCCACTTCTTGGATAGGATTTTTTGCTTGTACACAAGGCAAATTTAGATCAGAATGAATTGACTTTAGAAGTTACAATGTTCGGAAAGATTCCGCCATCAACGTTGCCAAATTCTCCTCATGTTAATTATGTTTCTCATGAATTTGCAACTTTAATCACACCAGTTTTTTTAAGGTTTTGTCTTCCGTGTGGTTGCCACCCCGTAAAAAAACATGCGTTCCAGTCACCAAATGTTTTGATTTGGTGGGTTCTACAAATTGGTTGCAACCTAACAAGTTTCTAGCAAGTACTGTCAATTTGTTAGTGCAAGAGTCATATGTGGATAGTGTTAATTCACAATTTGGGTAACTAACCCCACCAAGACGCCATTTCTTTTATGGCGCAATAAGATCTTAGGTAATGCGGTAGAAGATAGGGAAGAACATTTGTGTACTAACCTTACGCTTGAAAATGGTCCTCCACCAACTAAAAGTGATCAGTTTAACTTTACTAGATTAAACGTGAATCCTGAACTGTCAGATGGTGAAAAACAACGTTTTTATGATTTAATAGCGGAATTCAAAGATGTTTCTAGTAGGTCCCCGGACGATTTCTCTCAAGCCCTTGACTATGAGCATGAACATCGACCAAAAATGACCAGCCAATAAACGTCCGTCAATACACAATTCCGTATCATTACGTGAAGCTGTTAATGAATAAGTGCAGCAGTTACTTAAACAAAAGGTTATTAAAATTTTAAAAGCCCTTATAACAGCCCAATCATTTTAGTTCGTAAGAAAAATGGATCTTATAGATTTATTGCTGATTTTAGACAGTTGAACCCTTGTATTGTACACACCGTCTTCCCCGTGCCACCTATTCAAGATATTTTGGTACGTTCTAGTGGAAAAAGTATATAAATATCAGCGATCTCTCGAGCGGGTTTTTTCAAGTGAAATTGACTGAAAAAAGTCAATTATATACTGCATTTTCGATTCCTGGTGACCATCAGTATTGTTTTTGGTCTTTACCACAACGGTGCATTACTTCCCCAGCTTCTTTGAACGATCCGATCAAGTTAACGCTTGCTGGTTTGGAGAAATATTCTGTGTATTATTATCTCGATGACATCGTGTGGGGAACGGATACGATTAATGAAGTTATTGAAACCACCCGAAAGTTATTCGAGAGATTGAGAAGTAGAGGACTAAAAGTTTCTCCAGAAAAAGCAAAGTTAGGACACTTTTCTTTAGAACTTCTTGGGCATACTACTTCTCGTCATGGTTTGTCGATCTCTCCTCGCATTACGGATTCCATTCGAAATTACAAGCGCCCGAAAACTCAGAAACAACTGAAAAGTTTTTAGGACTGTGTTCTTTTGTGCGAAATTATATAGACAAGTTTTCAACTTTAACTGAAAATTTACAAAAACTGCTTAAAAAGAATGTTCCATTAAAGTGAACTGCTGTCCAGCTGCAGGCATTTGAGCGGTTTAAGGATAGCATTTTTTCAGCCCCAACTCTTATGCAATTTTACCCGCATAGAGACGTATTTGTTTATACAGATGCCAGTGCGCATGGTTTTTCTGGATGGGTCCTACAACCTGAAAGTGACGAAAAAGGTGCTCCATTGGTTCCTATTGCGTTTTGTAGTCGTGCTGTGGGTCCCCATGAAAAAACATATCCTTTTGAACTCGAATTAGCTGCATTGATTTTTACTCTTCGACGCTTTCGCTACTTTTTATTCGGTAGACATTTTTATTTACGAACTGGCTGTAGGGCCTTAACGTACCTTCGTCAGACGAAAAATGTGGCTAAATTTGCACGGATTCTTGCTCAATTAGAGCAGTATAACTATACTATTTCTCACATTCCTGGCAAGTCGAACACTTTGGTAGACAGTTTGTCGAGAAATGTGTTAGCACCTCGAGATATCGACGACGAACAGAAAAATCTTGAAGATCCGCGAGTTTTCCACATCGAAATTGATGACACGTTGAAAAAAGAACAGCCCATAACAGGCCTCCCTCCAAATGTCGAATCGGAAGGAGTTGAATCCTTCGAGAATCCTGACGTTTCGACAGCAAAGATCTGTGGAATCGTAGGAAAAAAGAGATTTAAGATCTCAGGATGGGATAGATGCTGTAAGTAAGATAAACTTCTTACCGCTGAACCATGAAAAATACGATGAGCTGGTCTGCAATTAATTGTCTAAGCCGCTGACAGATGGAGGATGCATGTCAGTGCTGGCTAACTGCAACATCCAGAACACATACATGATACAGGTGACAATAGTCAAACTGGTAGTCATGGCTACTCGTGAGTGCACAGTGTTTGTGAAAAAGCCGGTAAACTCGTCTGATAATTCATTAAAGAAAAAGGCAGAAGGTAAGTCCACAGTTTTGTTTTTAAGTAAAATAATAAAGTATCGTCACAGTTCAATCCTGTAAACACACGCTAACACTTTAGCGATGTAGGTGATATTGACAACAGCTTCCAGTCTATAAAGTTGCGTTAAGGAAATAGGATAAAAGATTTTGCTACGAGAAGAATATTACCAAGTTTAAATGAAATTAAAAGACTAAGACTAAAAGACTAAAAAACAGAAAACCAAAATAAAAAGTAGAACGGAATTGAAGCAATCATCGAATCAGCAAAAGAAGACTTAAACAAGATAAGGTACTGTATATATAAAAGTGAACTCGGTCATACACATTGACCTAATACCAAAATTAAAACAACTTCAACTGGGTTACGAAGTCATACGAATGGGTCACTGGGTTCAAAACAATACACTTTAGGGTCCACAATCACGAACCAAAAAATACCTAGAAAAATAGACTAAGTCAAAACAAGCGAAAAAAACTAAGAAAAGCAATGATAGCGTAATTGAGAAACTATGGAATGGAACATACTGAAAAACATCCTTATTGCTATCTATAAAGGAGGGAATTTAATTTATCCAAAGAATTAAAGATAGGACAACACAGAAGGGTTTAGAATTCAATTACTTTTTGAAAACGAAAGAAGATTTGTTTCATATTTCCTTGAAACAAAATAAAGCATCGGGGCAGGTTTTGTTGTAATCGGCGCCTAGCCACTTGCCGATCAAAAGTAATTAAACCCAAAATGAAGACCTCACCAAATCTAATTGCAAGGGGCAATATAAATAGTACTTATAGAAGAACATAAGCAGCAAATATCACACATTATATAGGTCATAAAAATTTACATAAAGTACGAAAATTCATAGGCATATAAACACTAATAGGTCAACTTCATAAACAATAGACTAATTGATTTACACAACAAATTATGTTTCCAAAATAATTACTAAAATAAAATTACTGCCTCAAAATAATAAATTGCATTCAAAGCATACTTAAGTGAAAAAGCAAAAAAAAATTATTACTTAATAAATTTACGAAAGACGTTAAAATTTGCAAAAAGCACTAATAAAATTAAATTCAGAATAGCGATTCAAACAGCAACAAAAATAAACAATGCATGAAAAAATGAAACCATAAACATGTAGCTTAAATATTAACTGACAACTGGTCAAAATCATGAAATAAAATTCATATCTATATATAGAGTCTCAAATATCATATACATATAATATGTATTATCTCATAGATTCAAAACAAACATAGAAATCGAATAATCATAAATGTACACTAGATAAAATAGCTCAAGGTGAAACAGGCTATACAAGTTAATTCAGGCTCTCATGTAAATAGAATGGTGCAACTAAATAAAAGAGTAATTCATGCAAAGGGTAGAAAAATAAAATAATAAAATATGTGGCATAATTCAAACTAAATAGGAGTGTCAATTCTTCTTAATGAAAAACACGAAATAAGTACTTACTCAAAACCATTGTTTATACCATTACAAATATCCTGTTGTTTCTTCAAGCACAAAAGACACACAAAACATATCCCCAAAACTCATATTAATTAACATCGTCATAACAAAGACGGAATAAACGGCGGCACACTCTACCTCGCCAAAAAATTTGAACCACTCTAGTCCGAAGAAACACAAACAGATGCAAGCCCAAAACTTGGCTAGCAGCGAAAACATGGGGAAATTGCTTGAGGAAACAATGAAAAAGAGACAAAATCGGGATACCCTTTGCAAAAAACTGCACTCCATCGCGGTCCGCTCACTGCTCCCGTACACAATTAACACAAAAACAAAGTCAAGGCTACGTAAGGGTATACTAATAATCAATAAAACTAAATCTGAAGCACCAAACTTAAAATTAACTCCAAAACAAACTTCCAAAATCACTAAGTCAAGTACTCAAAAACAGCGCATCAGAATAATATCATAAAACGGTGCTATACCACAGGAAAAATTGCCACAATCTTACTCAAAATTTTCTAATGGTGTCAGAGATAACCAAAAATTGCAGTCAGGAATATGTTCTCTTTTTCTTTCCAAAATAGTAGTAATAATAACAACATCAATAATAATAGAAATTGCTAAAATAAAATGTCCAAATTTTCGATCTATATGTTCCTGACTAAAGGAGGTCATTTAAGACTTGGTACAACTTAAAATAGTAAAAAGAAAACAAGGTAATATTTAAAATTAACAAAAGAGTAATTTTTTATGTATTTCAGTCTCCAATCTCAATGTTAATTAAAACACATTCTAAAAAGTGTACATTCGCAACACTATACAGCACGAAGAAAGCTGACACATCAAACTCAAAGTCGCAAGAGGAAACTGATAGCAATACTAGCTGAAAATTCCAAAACATACTACGGTACTGACCTAACTTAATGTTTACTAGAGTAAAGAACTTCATTCACACAGGGGAACATACTTAACAAAATACATACGATAAAAGAACTAATACGAGAGAAAATACATTTTTCCTTTTTTCTCTTTAAAAAAACAAACACGTCCAAAATTGCACTGAATATTAGAATCCTAAATAAAATAACAAAAAACTCTACCAAACTAGAAATATGGAAGATAATTAAATAAAAACCACTAACGTTATCAAAATATGAATATAATAATAATAATTGAAATATATACGAGGAGATCGAAAATAGTCACATAAATTTCTTAAAATGTTACCGAAACTATTCGAGAATAAAACATTATCAACGCTAATAATTCAAAGAAACAAATTCGGCTTCCTCATAACTAATAATAAGTAAACCCAAATAATCAAAATAATCCTATATATAAAACATACAATCGAACTGATAACGCCATAATCGAAATCGAAGTCAAGGGCGGTTATGAGGGGGGTTCCTAAAGTAAAATTTAATAAAAATTTTAGAGGTGGGAGGTAAAATTCTAAAGCAATTTAGATAAAAAAATACGTCAGCAAGAAAAATTTAGATACGTATAAACGTTCAAAACTATTTCCAAAAGGGTTGGTGGGCGGGGGAAAATTTACACTACTCATAAAGGCGGGAGGATAAAGAACTCGCAGCAGCGAGAGGACCACAGAGATACCAAAAACTCAAGGTGCAATCCACCATGTTCCGACACCAGTTAACTGTCGGGATAGAAACGAGGGGCACCTGAAAGGTGCGGGATAACAATACAAAATACATAGGAATTAAGCACATGCTAAATGCGGGACGACTCCACCACGAATCTTAGGCGACTAGAACCACGAGCAAAATTAGACAAGGTAATGAATATGAATTTACTGTTAAAATAATTTGAAAATAACCAATGTATTTTTCCTTGAGAATTGGTAGCAATAAGGGCGTTAAGAAATAGATGGTAGGGCAAAGGAATAGCAAGTAATTTTGAACAGTCTTACTCTAATTTGAAGTCGTTCCATTCTTCTCTTTTTACTCGTAGGTGATCTTTAGGCGCAGTCCTCGAAATTCCAGTGACTTGCAGGTTGGGTTGTCCTGATGAAATCCATGTTGAATACTTGTTCGACAATCAACCATGGCATTGAATGCCGGACCCCAAAGGCAGGGAGACTCCGATCTGTCTCGCGTCGTGGTCGAGATCCGAAAGACCAAGATCGTGCTCTCTCAATTGCTTTTGACCTGACTGTCCCTCTGACATCAGAATGAGATGATGGTGACACCACAAAGTTTCCTGAGCGTGGTCGATTACCCAAAACTGACATTGACCAAGTCCATGTTCCTACATGTCGTCGACTAAACACAAAGTTCTCAAACTTGCTCCTTAGATTACTAACGTTGACAGGTAAATGAACCAAAAGGAGACTCACCTGAGTCAAAGTACTTACTTCTATATACATTACTTCCTTGTTGTAACATCGTGTCGTGGGTAAACGAACGAAACGGACAATGTCTTGTAGTAGCCTGACTATGAGGGGCCAATGAGGTCGAACCTAATTGACCTAACAAAGCAAATTAAAAGCGTCGCGTGTGATACTGTTAAAGGGTGAAGTTTCTGAACGTCGCTACCACTGTTTGTTACAAATTACAAGTACAAAGACTTCTTCAATAACAGCAAAGCAATAGTTAATTTATATTTCAATGTAAAGTCAGCTTGCGACGTACAACAGAATATTGGTGTTAATAACATGAAGTAGTGAACTCTTGAAGGCTGCTTGGCTTCCATTGATGCTTGGTTGAATTTCCATATGAAATAAAGATGTCCTAGCTTGTCCTTACTTCATATCCCGTAACAGTATGAAGTGAACCGCAATATAGTTGATTGCCTTACAAGGGGTTCTCATCATAGAAATCTTAGTGTACTATTTATTACAGAAAACATATTTCATCAGGGAAAAGGAAGCAGAGATATGAGCTTGAATTGTTCTTATTTCGTATTATTTAAAAATCCAAGAGATAAATCACAAATTAAACATGAGTTATCAACTAACTCCTGAAAATCCAAAATGTCTTCAAGAAAGTTTCAACGATGCAACAAAGTTACCATTTGGATATTTATTTATTGATTTAAAACAGGATACGCCAGATGAACTTCATTTTCAAACAAATATCTTTCCTGATCATATTTATCATTACGTTTATGCTCTAACGACATAGAAGAAGATATGTTTATAATGTTAGTTTTAAACTGTGATTGTTTATTCTGTTAATATGTGTCCAAGAGTAAAACACAGAAATCTTACGCTAAGCAAAGCAAATCCTAAATTACGTAAAGCTACAGTGGCAAATGCATACTCTTCAATGATTCGTAGTATTTGTGAATGTTGTTATAATGTATTAAAAGGAATGTACCTCTTACAATGACACAGAAAGCAAGATTAAAGGAACACAAGAGGACGCTTTGATATCTTGTGAAGAAAGGAAACTCCATCGAAAAGAAGAAGCAGCATTTATTAGTGCAACAGGGTGGATTCCTACCGCCATTATTAGTTCATATTTTAAGTGGTGCATTATCAAGTTTACTATTCCTTTAGTGCAATAGAACATGCAAAAAAATGATTTTAGTTCCACCTGAAGTTCTTAATCGTATACAAACACCAGCATTATCATCATCAGCCCTGGAGAAACGTGAATCTAGTTTGGATCAAGAAATGCAACAGATTTTACATTTATCATCGCTTAGTGATGAAGAAAAATGGAATCAATATAATAATATTCTTCTCTTACATCATCAATCCTGCGAGTGTGTTAAAAGTGAACTAGATATTTTTTCTACAAAACGAACGCAAACCAGTATATTGGATAATCATGTTGTTACTTATAAACCAATCAGTTCACTAGCTGATAATGCACCTTTAGTATTTGTCATCCCAGGAACAAGTGATGAATACATAGTTCTACCACATACTGTTCTTTACATTGAAGCTCAAAGCGTTAAACCTGATGGATCAGCATATGGTGAAAGTGATAAAGCTGTAGCTCCTATTAATTACTTTTTAAATTCTATGGCCAGTGAAGTGGAAGTGTATTTAAATAACAACCTGATTTAATTTCCATCTCATAATCATCCATATCGATCATACATCGAAAAACTGTTCAATTATGATTCTGCTAAAATGCTCATCTTCAATGTGCATTCTGATATACTGGACATATGGATGCAACATCTAGTGGTAATAGGGGATTTCAACAACGTTATCAATTAACAAAAAACTGCAAAATTCGACATGCTTGGACATCTTCATTGTGATATTTTTAATCAGGATCAATTTGTAATCCAAGGAGAATTACGCACCAAGTTAATTCCTGCGAAGCCAAACTTTTGTCTCATCGCTAGTGGTTCATCTGTAAAGGCTAAAGTGAATATTTAGACACTTAAAACATTAAAAAGATTGATGTTAGCACAAAGCTTCTACAATCAACAACCGCCAAGTATCCTCTCACCAAATCGAGTGATTGTGGCGTTTACTCAAAATGATCCCTATACAGGAGCGATAACTTCAAATCCATTTCATTTCAAACATTTTGACATCAACTTCTTCCCTATATATATTGATGGAAAACCTGTACCTTCAAAACCTTTACAACCAAATTTCGAAAACAACCTCTATGTTTCTTCATACACCTTATTCTGTGGATCAGGTATTCACTTTTCCAATCATGGCAACAACATTCCTCGACTTGACTTTCCTCAAGGATACACTATCTTTGTTTTCGATATTACGCAAGATGGAGAAGTCAGAGCTGTGCAGCTTTGGAATCTTATACGCTACGGCTGTGTACGTATGGAAGTTTATTTTAAGAATCCTATGGATTTTTAAAGCTGCGTTATTATTATTTAACCTATATGAACATGTCTGCAGTTTTATACAGGTACTCCACACTAGATTTATTGAATGTACTTCAAAGAAATTCTTTATTTCACAATTATTTTATTGGCGTATATGCAGCGAATCAATTACCAACGCACGTTCCACTACCTGTAGGTATCATCATAAATACAGATCCAGCTAATAAAATCGGTACCCAGTAGATATCCGTATATATTAATACTGATGGACGTGGTTACTACTTCGATATATTTGGATTTCCTCCATATGTAATGCAAAATAATAAATTTCTACGTAGAAATTCACTTTCTTAAAGATTTAATAATAAACAAAAATTCAGTGTGAAATCGTCCTTATGTGGACATTATTCATATCTTTTTCTTTACTTCAAAGCTAAAGGAAAGTCCTTAAACGATTTTCATTATACCTTCTCATCAACTCCAGAAAAAATGACCGCCAATTATTCTATTTACTACTACAGGTATTTTTTTCTTCCGTATACATATTAGAATGTCTTCATCTTCATTATTATTATTATGACTGTTATTTCTTCTTCTTCGTTTGTCTTTAATACTTTTTATTATAGATAAAATAAATATTAAATTCTATCTATTACTGCAGGTAGTCATTTCTTCTTTATTATAACGTGTTTTGTATATATATTATCATTTGTTCTTTTATTTGTTCATGATTACAGATAAAATAAATTTTCAGTTATGTTTTTCGTTTGTTTTTTTTTCATTTCAGAGAATAAAGGATAGTCAGCGTGTGTATGAACAGCATCATTGTCCAGTATAACTTCTACGCTCCATCATTAGCAGCAGCATCATCGTCATATATGACATCTGTGGAGTCATGATCAAGTGGACAGTGAGACTACTAAAGAACTGTGTGTGTATAACCGCTACCAGGTAAGAGAAGTACTTTTGTGGACGTTCTGTATATTTCGAAAAGGCAGTGATTATTTTTTTATTTATACTATATTCTGCGACGCAAATAAGTTCTTTCTTCGGTGGGAATTGCTTCCTTCCTACACGCAACTGGACAAAGAAGTCTCTCATTGTTTTTTCATATATATATTTAAAACATTGCTTTTTGATGAGAACATTTCAGTGAGCGACGAACCTTTTCAGTGTTTCTCCCTGACTTATTAATATGCATAGTATATATTTTGCAGTTATTTGGAACTGAATTGAGTGCTTTCTTTAATCGTTTATGGAAATACTAGCTGACCATATGTTCGAGTGACCAGAGTGACGCCAGTAACATAGCTTTTGCAGTTCCTTATCTGTATTTTCTCACGCTCGAGTTATCGCAATGTCTCGTCCATCGCGGCAAGTGGACTAAAATTAACATAAATCCTTTTCCGTATTCTGTTTGTTTGTGCATACAGGTGAGGTAGCTGAGTGGTTTTTGGAATGAACTGCAAACACTCTTCAGTCAACCATTGCAGCTCGTATCTAGAACTTATGCGCTCGAGGAGTTTGACTCCGGAATTGTGTGCAGCCACCACGCACGTAGCGTCGGGAATTAAGTATGACTGTGTTAAGGGGAACAAGCTATTAGCCGGCGAAGGACGTTTTCTTACTACTAGCCCCCAACTTTTGAAGTTCCAGGTTCACATACCTTGTGCGTACCTGTTAGTTATAAACGCGCCCTCCAATATTAGCATTCTACTTTGGAGACTTTTTTATTTGCTGAAGACTCATCTTAACGCTTCAGGATTGTTTGGCGCAGCAACTGGATTTCTACGTGGGATTATCCCGGCAACTTTTCTCCCAGTTCTAATGCCCCAAATGCGTCAATGGTGTGAGAGAAGCATTTATAGTGAAATTTCAGACATAATCTCCTATATATATAAAGGGCTACAGTGCATTAAAAAGGTAAAGTGTGATTTTATTGATGAAAATTATTATATATATTCTGTGTTAAGTGTTGTGTTCATTCCTCTCCGTTATTTTTATATAATAGTATTCCAATAAATAAGTATAGTGTTATTTAATCCAGTCTGTTTTCGTTGTTTGCGTGAATGATGTTTGTGTGCGTTATGGTCTGGATGACCGTCTGACCCTCTGTGAGGTTTTCGGGACGAGACATCCGAACCTCTCGGCGCCTAATGCTCATCTCATTATTGATACCGACGAGCGATTTGGAAACAATTTGTAATCCTTTCTTGGAGAGGTCGTTCATCGTCCTATAAAGGTAAGTTCAGGTCACAGGAGAATACTTATTGGTAGGACCACAGAGGCAAGAAAAAACATCGAACTCAAGTTGGTTACAAATAAATGGCAACCCGAACAGACCCGTTACCTGGTAGGTTACAAATAAATGACGCCCGAACTACTGACCCGAATCGAGACCGTTGGTGCTCGAATACTTTTAAGATCTATATTTTAATATACCATTTCTCTTTCAGTTTAGTACCAGGAATTTCAAAAAATAATAAAAGTTTCGCTTTTAGGTAAATCTAACCATATGTTTTAGTAACAGTTTGTTCTATTTTGTTCAAGATGCCATACAAGGAAGCAGATTTGTTTACTAAGATAGCTCCACTTCTTCAAAAGCATTTTGATAGATTAGAAAAGATATATGATGAGAGCTTTGCTAGATTAGAACGAAAAGCTGATTTTAAAGAGAGTTTTGCTGAGGTAAAGAGCGAGATAGGGCGAAAGATAGACGCTTTAGGGGATGTGTTTCGTGAAAATAACCAAAGAATAGAAAGTACTGAAAACAAAACACCGGAATGTGATCCCCAGTTATAGTCAGATGTTCCTACTGGATACGAAACACCGGAATTTGAGCCTCAGTTAGTGACTGATATTCCTAGCGTAAACAAAACATCGGAATCGGAACCTGAACCAGAGACAGACGTCCTGTACCAACCTCCTAACAAACCTGACAATGACTTTGCTTATTCAGAATCCAATGACACCGTTAGTAGTAGCAGTAGTAGTGAAAATAACGAAATTATGATTGTAAACGACAGAGGTCGCAAGCGCACTAAAACAGCTGTCACAAACCACAGAGTGAAAAAGCACAAACGAGGTTACAGTTATTGCATTAAGCAAACATACCAAGACCACATGTTAAAAAATACGAAATTTAAAGGAAATCAGAACCAAGATCGCATACGAAAGAATAAAACATACAAAAGAAGTCGTAAATCACAGTCACGTAACCTGAGTTATCACAAACTAGACATGAACCGCAAGAAGTGTGACATCAAGAATAAATTTGTACGTAGAGGTAACCGTTGTAGGAATAGAAGAACAGACAGCAGTTATCAAAATCGAAATAGTAATCACAGAAAAAGAAAAATAGTGACCAAAACTTATTGATACAAATTTTTCTTCCAGGAAAGCGACGTATTTCTTTCAATTTTTGTTTTGCTTTTAGTTTTTGATCAGAATATATGCACACGAAAAGGAAAACTACGCATTTCTTTTAAACTTCTTTTTGCTTCTAGCTTTTAACTGTTCAGCAAAGAGCAGATAACACGTTTTTCTTTCTTTTTATTTTGACAAGATAGCCGCTGGATTCTCAGCCACCTATTTATGCCGACGAATAACAGCTGATGGATTCTTTTTCTTTTTTCCGCCTTTGCTCACAAGGGAACCTTCCGAAAATGATAGTTGCAGTGAAAGATGTGACCTATGCCAATTGAAAGAGCTGTAACAGAGATGTTCATTCCCAAAAAATTAGCTGCCCATAGCAATAGGTTCAAGAAATATAAGGGGTGGAAGTTCGGGAAACAGCAAGGTTGGACAAGGGGGGAAAAGTGCAAATTCCTCAAGAAAGGGGGCACACCGAAATACAATGCTGACAAGTGATGTATAGAAAGAGACTTGCCACAATAAGGAACAAATGAAGGCCACAAGTGGGGTTAACAGTGTTGCCAACTGCAATGAAATGTACATGTTTTGCAAAGAGCACTATATAAAGTGAGTGCAATATTCAGTCATGTAGAACATAAGATATGACGTGTATAATCAGTGGTACAATCTAACAAAAGAGAATAGAAAAAACAGAAGTACGAAAAATACGGAAAAGACGGAGTTGGCCATAATGCGCCACATTTGATCACGAGTTGTGCATATTAGAATGAACAAAACAAGAAAGCACCGACTGTGCAGGAAACTGACGTACCTAGAGTCGAAAATAAAAACGAGTTCAAAAGTTGGCAGCACTGGCCATGAAAATCCAGACAATTCTAATATAGTTAGGCCACTCGCTTCACAAAAAGAAAATTCCGGCAACAGGCATTAGCCTTCGCATCATTTGTACATGCTCGTCCACATTGTACGTGCAATTGTTCGATGAGACAATGGTCCAAACAGAAGATACATTTGCAGTGAGCACAGCGGAATATTGTCAATCCGTCACACATGGTACAATGATCGCCTGTGAATGTCTCGAAACAGTACTCTAGAGGCGTCGGAACCTTTGGTGGTCTTTCTATCACATATCCACACCTGTAGAAAGCATACATAATCAAAGGCTTGATCTGCTGTGTTTGCTGTCTGCAGTACTATCACCGCCTATATGATATATCCAGAGTGTCCCACCTAATTCTGCGACTGAAATAGTTTCAAAGCGAAAAAAATGTGACACATCCAGTTGTGCAGGAATGTACCCATGTCAGCGGGCGACAAACTTCTGTGAGACGCAAGTGCCCCCAAGTCCCCCATCATAGAGTCCCAGGGGCCAACTTCAAAATTTCAAATAGCACCATCGGTCGAGTTATATTTCTTTCGATAAATCTTGGAAAATGCAACAACGCATATCAAAAATATTTACTATATGGGATTTCAAAATGGCCGCCAAAAATATCTACTCGGTGACAAGAACAACGTGCATTTTTGGCGGCCATTTTGAAACCCGTGCTTCATATAGCAAATGTTTCTTAAGGCGGTGTTGTATCTATCCAGAGAAATATCATCCGGCCCCTGTTCCCATTTGAAATGTTGCGGTTGACCCCTCGAGCCTTATGATGGGGGCCCTGGGGGACTTGCTTCTTACAAAGTTTTCTTGGCCCTCGACATGAGTACATTCCTGTGCAATTGGATTTGCAACATCTCTTTTCGCTTCGCAGCAATTTGAGATCACAATGTTCGATGCCATGTTAAAACACAACATATATTTGTGGCGGCCATTTTGAAAACATGCTTCTTATAGCAAATGTTTCCTATATGTGTTGTTGCACATTCCATGATCTATCGAGAGAGGTACCACTCGGTCCCTGTTGCCATTTGAAAGTTTGAAGTTGTCTCCTGGGGCCCTATGATGGGGATCCTGGGGGCACTTGCTTCTCACAGACTTTTATCACCCCGTGACATTGGTACATTCCTGCACAACTGGATCCGTCACATTTTTGTTCGTTTAGCAAATCTTTCAGGTCACAAAGTTTGGTGGGACACCCTGTATATTCCCACATACGACCCAATCATGACATAATGTTTACTTCTATTATCGCTTGTTTGCTCAACCCAACCATTTCATGTTCCCCGACTTGACATTGCCTCAATCAATCTAGCATTGATGCATTCCGAGTGATGCCTGTTTCCGGAATTTTCTTTTTGTGAAGCGAGTGGCCTAACTATATTAGACTTGTTCTGGATATTCATGGCCAGTATTGCCAACTTTGGAACTCGTTTTTCTTTTCGACTCTAGGTACGTCAGTTTCCTGCATAATCAGTGCTTCTTGTTTTGTTAATTCTAATATGCACAGCTCGTGATCAAATGTGGCGCATTATGGCCAACTCCGTCTTTTCCGTACCTTTTGTACTTCTGTTTTTTCTATTTTCTTTTGTTAGATTGTACCACTGATTATACACTCCATATCTTATGCTCTACATGACAGGTTGACACTGAATATTGCACCCACTTCATGTAGTGTTCTTTGCAAAACATGTACTTTTCATTGCAGTTGGCAACACTGTTAACCCTAATGGTGGCCTTCATTTGTTCCCTATTGTGGCAAGTCTCTTTCTATACATCACTTGTCAGCATTGTATTTTGCCCTGCCCCCTTCTTTGCGGAATTTGCACTTTTCTTCCTTGTCCAACCTTGCTGTTTCCCGAACTTCCACCCCTTATATTTCTTGAACCTATTGCTATGGGCAGCTAATTTTTTGGGAATGCTCATCTCTGTTACAGTTCTTTCAATTGGCATAGGTCACATCTTTCACTGCAACTATCATTTTCGGAAGGTTCCCTTGTCAGCATCGTACTTCATACATTCAACTATATACCAATGTTGCAAACCTTATTAATGACTTACTATTAAAGTCGGGGTCATGGATAAGCGACTATTTTTCCTGGAAGAGGAAAGACTTTCCTTTACCCCAAGTGGCTTAACAACCGCAAACTTCACTGGGGTTCGCGAAGCAGTCAATGCTACCAGATTTCTGAATGACCTTGTTCCTTCATGTTTTAAGGTTTTCAGTCCAGATTGTCATGTGAGAACAGCAAAAGTACGAACTGATTTTTCAGTTTACCCTACATACCAACTTGCATAATGTTTCTGTTCGAAAGTTTTGCGTGAAGTGACATATTTATGTATTGCCCATAAAAGATCTACACGGAAAAATGAACTAACGAAGGTCTCACTTTTTTAAAAGGATCCTCTTTCCTTCAGAATGACATTAAAAAAAGGAAAAGCGAAGTGTGTAAGTGCCTTTAAAAGAGTAAATATTTATTCTCAATTCCTGCAAGAAACTTTACTTTTGGTGCTATAATTTACAAGGGGCAGACAGTAGGGTTATTTTCCTTTTTTTCCTCTTGAGTTTTAGTTTTCCGGATTTTGCAAACCATAATAAAATGAATCACATCCTTGTAAATTTTTTGAAATTTATGATGGAAAGAAGAAAAAAAGAAAGACAGTTTTGACTTAGGTCTTCTTTATCCATGAATGAGCACTAGCACATAAAAAAAGTTAAAACAGTTTTTTCTACTGTTTTGAAACTTAAAGAAACGAATAGAAGGAAGGGAAAATCTTAGCTTAGAATGGTTTCCCTATAAACTTAGTTTCTTATAGAAAGCTTGAATTCATTGTTTATAACCACCAATGTTGTCAATAGTTGTCAGTTGGTAAATTTGAGTTCTCTAGTTTCCCTCGACACTTTGTTCAAAGTGATTGTAGTGTGCTGGTGTCTTAGTATTTTCTCGCTGAGTGAAAATGTCCAATTTATTTCGGCCATGGATAAGTAGTTCTGCGGTACCAAATGATCCGCAACCTGGTCCTTCTGGCCAGAGAAGTCCAAGTAACAGATAGGAGGATCGTGTACTTGGAAGTGGAGCAAAGCTGAGGAAGCAAGCGTCCTTATAGTGCGAAATGTACAAAAGTTTGTGCGTGAAGTTATTCGAAAAGGTGGAGTTTTACCCAGCAAAAACGTTATGAAACTAACAGCGGATGCTACGCGGATTGGACTCACAACGATAAAAAATATTTTACGAATTCCACATCCCAGTGTTTATCGAAGGCCAACAAAACGACACGTGAACAGAAAGCAGTTACCGTTCCGCAAAATAGATGATTTTACTGCGATTTGCTGCGACGTACGGTATATGAGTGCTATAAGAAAGGAGCGTCACCTACTGCAAGAACGCTGTCTCGAATTATGTGTGAGAAGACATCCGGGACTAACTATGAATTTCCATATTCGATTAGAACATTACGTCGTCTGTTACATAGTATGGGGTTTTCATATAAATCAGTGTCTAGAAAAAGCGCAAAATGTGAGTCCAATAAAGTTATTGCTTGGACTTTCTTTTCTAATAGAAGTTTCAAAGTATACTGAAATGTTTCGAGTTTTATATTAAAAGCTGCAAAGCTATAACAAATTGTTATAATCAAAAGGTTACTTGATACTTTCAAACATATCCGAACCAACACATATTTTTAATGTGTGTACTTATATGTTGGGTGGTTCTGCTTGTGTGTGTGCTAATAGGTGGAAAGTAGTAGTGGGCCGGCGAGGGGCTATCCAAAATTATCTTTTATTACTATGATTTGGCATGAAATCATTACTTTTAAATATAATGTTTAGAAGATAATAATGTTTTAATGCTTAAATAGAAAACTAAGCTTACAATATAATCTACTATTCAAAATGATCTTAGTTTTAATGAAAGAAATATTGTTTTCTACGTCTCCGTAAAAAATTGGTTTTCTACATGACGTATATTACTAGTAAATTACGCGTAATTTATGTAAAATACGTAACAAGTAAATTACCTTGCCAACCCTGAAGACAGTATTCCATACTTTTTAATATTCTCTTATTTTCGTAGATCATGCACCTTATAATATTTCTGGCTGATTATTGTTCAATTGAATTTTTTTCTTGTTCAAAATATTTGTATTCACGAACGGGTGAACACATAATCCCACGTTTTTACAGAATCCCCTATTTAAAAATAGCTTGCCCAATTTACTTTTAATAATTATATATATAATAAATTAATATATTGATGTATTTTATTGCAAGATTTTATTTTGAAATGTTTGATAACACTCGCTCTTGTAGAATTCATATACAGTTAGAACAATGGTTCTCAACCTAATTTCTATTACAACCCCTACTTTATCACATCCTCTTACCTCTTGATAATTTCTGGTTTGTAATAAGCTTGTATGGGATTTTTAATATATCTATTGCGAAGATCTCACGACGTCCATCTATTTCTATAATAGCAGAACCCATTTCTTCTATATAGTGGATACAGTAACTTCCCTAAAAACGAATAGATTAAAACCTAAATTGGTCAGTTCATTCATATTACAAATATTGAATCCAATCCGTTATACTGTTTCAAAATGGAGACCTTTGGAAAATTTTAAAACTTTATAACTCCCTTAATTCTGGATGTATGATAAAAAAAAGTAATTTCTAATTTTCGTGGAAAAAGCTTGAACAGTTGTTAAAACAAGTTATTGAGTATTCTAAATGACTTGATTTTTCTGGTGTTTCAATATGCAGTTCTCATTAGTTTCATATCATACCGGTTTCATTTAAATTGATTTTTAAACAACTCTGCACCTGTTGAAAATATTTAGTAGACCTATTTGTTGTTGTTGTTAACAGTAAGGATTAAAACAAAAATATGCCTATCAGAACAAAATTCAAAATAATATTTTTAAATATTTTCCGATATTAGATTTTAATAATATTTATCTCTTCCGCTTACCTTCGTGACCCATATGAAACCCTGGGGGGTCGCGACCCCGAGGTTGGGAAACCCTGAGTTAGAATAATACTGGCAGTTTTATTTTATTACCACTGGCAGTTCAATATTTCTTTCATCTTTTATGATTCATTACTCGAAGGCCGAAAATAACAGAAGCAGTTATTTGATACACACACCAACAAATAAGTGAAAGGGCTGAAGGTAGTCGAAGAGGAGGAAATCTCCCTGGTCATCCTAGCTACAGACCTGGTTTCGATATGAACATTGGTTAAAACACCTGGGCGATATGTATCTTTTTAATTAATGTTAATTATTTAACACCTATCCCAATAAAGCATTTAAATCTCTTATCGCTAAATTAAAAAATTCACCAAAATTACTCTTAAAAGAATATAAAATTACTGAAGATGATTTTTTTAAATCGAGGCGGAAAAGAATTCTTTGGGAATCGAGACAATACTTCATCAAGCTTAACAATAGCTGTCTTCTCGTGTGCAACATTGGGTTAATTAGTTTTCGCACCTCCCAAACCAGTAGTCTTAAGCGAAAAGAGATCACATATCGGAATAATATACAAGAAGTCTAAACAACATTTCTTTAATATCGTCCATTTATTGGCTTCAGTGATGAGAACCAAAAATCTAGTCCAAACCACTCACCTTAGGGTACGTTTTCATGTAAGACATTTCATAGCGATTTAATTATATTAATTTCAATACAATAATAGAGTATTTACATTCATCATTTTCACAATAGCTTGTTTTAAATGTTGTTTTAAGTTCAATTTACTGGCAACTTTATCAACCAACTGCTAATCAAATCTGCAACTTTGTGCTATTTTGCACTAATGTTTGTTTTTAATTACCTGAGACTTTTTCTTTAATAAAACTAAAATTATACGTATAAATATTATAGAAAATGACCCTATTTCCCCTTCTCAGCAACGAAATAAAAAAATTACTTCAAGGATTCGTGAGATACTTTATTCTTAGCAAAGAACTATTTGAATCCTCTTTTACTTCCCTGTAAGACACATTTCAAACAAATCTTTTCTTAGCTCTTGATTTTGTGACAAAGGAACATTCTTACAAATTCATGTTTCTATCTATAATAGTTTGTCTTAGTTATTGATGAGTAAGTCACTTTAATCCTTTTTATATATAATAGTGTAGATAATATAGTAGTGTAGTAAACATAGTAGTGTACATATCTTTTTAAAAACTCATAAATAATTCGTGTTTAGTTTTGGTATTTTCGCCTTATTTGTATTATTGTTGGCACTCGATCATTTAACATTTTTCTTAGATCACTTTCTATTACAGAATTCACGAGTCAATACGTTTCTACTATGGTTTTCTCAATGGCTTTCTCTAGAAGAAAGAACATATGGTGTCCAGACATTTGCAAGAAAAGATGTGACAACCTTGTCCCTCAGCACGTGCAGAAAACACTTTTGTGGTCACTTGTGGTCATGCTTGCGGAAGGGGCTGTTTCTTATGAAGGGTATGGGTAAGGGTCACTTATCGGTGGCCGCGACTGTATTTTAATGTCATTAATTTTTTTGGTTTACATTTCAGATGTTTGATTTCAGAATTTTTAGTAAAAACGCATTCTATATACGTACGGGAACCGTATTTATCTAATAACGGTTTGAAATTTTCGCGAAATTTCCGTCCCTCAGCCAGTGGGAAGATATTTTGGCGTTATAATATATTTTTATTGTGTTTTAAAATTTTTAAAATTCTTTTTAGGATCCCTTCCCACTTTCCAAATTCTTAAACATGTTATCATGCGTATGATTCATAATTGTCTGGACATTAATAAAATATCCTATCATATTGAAGTGTATGAAACGAACACTGAACACAAACAAAACTTCACTTTCACTATATTTTTATTATTGAATTTATAACTACACTGTTCAATATAAATCAATTTTCTTCCTTATGAACAGACATCCACTTCGTCGATATTCTCCGAAGATTAAATATCGGATTCCCCCCACTATGGCTGTGTCTGCACACTATCAAATAAATCAGTCATAATTGAATCGATGAGTTTTTGTTTGCAAAATAATTTCATTTCCTATTTTAATCTTCCACCATCAATGTTCACGTCAGTGTTCTTATCAAGAGAGACACTTGTAAAACTAATGTTAATTCCATTAATAATACTCTGTTTATCCACACATTTATGAATTCCAGGAAGCCCTCTGAATGTAAGATTCTGCGATTGTGCATGATTGCGAATAGTATCTGTACACAAGTCAAAATATTCACGTAGCACAACACTGCAAACTTTACTTTTTTTTCACAGCATGTTCAATACACGGTAATATTTCGAAGAAATAGAGCCAATCACTCGAAGTTAAGTACACAGTATTTCGGGGAGCATGAAATGTTCCCTTCTTCTCTAACATCACTAATTTTTCACCCATTAGTTTTCGCACCAGCAGTTCGTTTTTTCGTCCAAGAGATTTTATAAATGTAATTTCCATTTGAGCATTTAAATAGTCCGAAACAAGCGGGGTCAAATGTACAAGTTTCTCCCACTCTGCCAAATTTAACTCAACTCCAAACACAAGTCCTTTGCCAACACGAATCACTGGTTTAAATGTATCACTATCCAGCCCAATACAAATTAATTTGGTTTTCATTGAATTAAGTCCATATTCAACATTTATCAAGTACTCTTTCTTGGTATCCACAGTTGGTGCACAACCACTGAAATACATGTTACTCCAGTAGATGATCAACACAGAATAAAGGCATTATGCACACAGATGACTGCGCATGCATGCATGAATGGAATGACGAAGAGGAAAATTCGTTTTATCTTGTTTATACATGCCGCCATACACTTATGATGAGTATACCAATTCAGTAAATTGAAGATCGTGCATGTTACGTTCAGATACATTAATCTTCATTCCTTTATATGTTAAAACATACATTTCCACTTTGTAAATACGTTAATAATGCACCATTATTTGCTTTCAATTTTTCAGTACAGCGTCCCTGTAAAATTACTTTTTCGCCTCCTTCAAATGTCACACATGCCTTTCTACCATATACCGTTATAATTATCTCAGTTTACAATACGAAGTGGTACGCCAATCTCCAATTCTTGCATTTTTGTAAAGGGTACCAATGATGTCATATTAAGGTTATCTAATAAGTTCATTGACGATGTCATCTTTAAATATGACGTTTCTTCCTTGGCAACAGTTGCTACTGGAATGATTTGCACAAAATACACACGTTCCGCTTACGTTCTTCGCAGGAGGGGTGGGGCGTGGGGGATAAAAAATGACTATCCAATACAAGTCGAGAAGAAGAAGAAGAAGAGAAAAAGGCACGTTTCGTCTTGTTTCTACTGCCGGTAGGCTTCCAAGAGCATGGGCATAGCATCAGGCATATTTAAGCCCCCTGGGAACGTTCCCATGGCCAAAATTTTCCCACAGGGATGAACGCCAGGACCTCTTCTGGAGAATGCAGAATGAAAGGAATGCTGTGGCTAGCTCTTACGTAGCCAAGTGCTTGAAAAACGTAAATTCAAAACAAACAAACAGAAATTGTGGATATTGTCAAAGTTTATGACGACTTGTCAACTCTACTAATAAATAAAACTCATCTTACCTAGCATTCTTTCCATTTCTATATTCTAGCATTAATTTCATAATTCATAATCGCCTGTCCTTTAGCCTAAAGGACGCAACCGTGGAACGTAGAATTTAATATTAGTGATATAATAAAACTACAATTGGGCACTTTTTGTTCTACATTGGTGCATTATACTTTGCAATGAAAGGGGTTACATCTTCTGATATCGGTTTCACAGTTTCACACTTCGAAAGGTGGCCACGGAGTTTTCAATGAAAGACTTATTACGATCTTCAACACTCACTATTTTGCACAAGTTTAGCATAGAGATTCGAGACTCTTAAAATCTTCCTTCTTCTAGCAATACTTTCAAATGATATACTACTTAATTCCTCTTGCCATGTTCAAATTTTGAGTTGGACATCTCCTGGGACCCTCTGGGGGCCCTCGAACAAATGTTTTTACCTCGACACGGGGTACCTTTCCAAATATTAAATACATGTTTTCCGGTTTCGACATCTCTTTCACCGTCTCATAGTTTTTGGGCTGCCAACGGACTTCACGGATACCATGCTGTAAGCGTCGGTGGACCACCGATGGGCAACTAACGACCTCTCGTCAAATATTGACGGTCCCGCAGCGACGATCTACGATTGCTCCACTTCCGTTTTGAAAATTATAACACCAGCGACAGAGACACGACGGAATGGCCAACGAATCACAAATCTATATCCCCAAAATGCGTTAGATTGCCTATATGCGTGATTTGTTTATATTTGTCAGTCAAAAAACACTAAAACAAATACCCAGGGTGGAGGCGAACTATCAACGTTACGATTACTAGGCATGTGTTCTTCTGAATTCCCCATGGAAACGATGATAGAAAGCTTCCTTGTTGTAGAATAAATCATTGAGGTCTTAATTAAGTCAATCAGACAAACCCCTATATCCTGAGTTCTAGGACGTACCGTGAACCGTTTCAGATTTATTCCTTTCTGGTAGGATACTATCTATGTGCAAAATTTGAGCATAATCACCGACGTGCACCTTCGGTGCCTCTTCTCTTTAGTACAATTTTAACCAGAGATGGTGTGGATCAAGGAAAATTTTATCCACTACCCACCATGACCCACTATCACCCACCAAAAAATGACCCATTGAACCACTCTGATTCACCACCCACCGTGACCCACTCTGACCCACAACCAACTATGAACTATTGTGACGAAGTCCGACCCACCAAAACCTATCGTCATCATCTCTGACCCATGATTCACGTCATCCTCTCCGTTGACTAAAGAGGTTACACTTGTAATAATACAAGACTGTGAAATTATCACTTATCGGAGTTTGAATTTCCACCGTCAATCGCTGAAGCACCGCTCTGTTACAATACCGGTGGATCTAACCTTTACGATATACAATGGTAAAGTGTTTCTCGTCTTCCAAATTAAGTTGAATTTAAATTTATCATATATAATTATTTCTTTGTTGGCTTACAGATACATTTCAGTAGGAAATAGGATGAAATTTGAAAGTCTCAAATCAAGATAAAGTAGATCAACGTAAAAAAAAGAAAGAAAATGTTTTCCATATAATTAAGCATGCCGTACTAATTTAAAATGCCCATGTAATTAACCTTGCAATACAAATTTTGTAGTCATTTTTCCCAACTTCATGGCTTGATTGTCTTATGCTCTGACGCTCCATATATTAAGCACCAGATTCAGCAACTATTATAATAGAAAGCAGTGGGTATAAAATGCGAAGAACTGTAGTTTTCGTTTCTCAATTTATTCCTCAATTAATATCAATAGTTTTCGATTACTTTTACAAATCAACCCATTACGAATTTCCAATATGCCCTCCCTTCAGAAAAGAAATTTAAACAAATGTCAGGACATGTTCTGTTTATTTTTGATAAAGAATTATATACTGAATTTCAGCTCTCCAAGTTGAACGGCTTGTGAGATTTTCAATTTTTTGCAAACATTCGGACTCCTACACCCCCTAAGGATATGTATTATAATGAAAGTGTTACGCGTATGATAACTTTCCACTTGGGATTGGGGCCTGATTATATACCAAACGTCATTTCATTTGACTTTGCAATTTGACCGTGATGATGACATAGACACAGTTACTTTCAACTTTTTTCATATATCACACGTGATTCAAAAATATTTTTTCCAGCAGTTAGCTCCTGTAAAAGCTCACAGCCTGCATCTCAAAATCAAACTCCTATTGCTACTGCCACTCCTACAATTGCTAATATCAAAATCCAAAAATGACTGAACTTTTTCACTACAAATGAAAAAAGAAGAAAAATTAAGATCTTGAAAGTAAAACGTAGACAAGCTCACCAGTGTTCAGAAGATGTTGTCTACAATGTACTGAACAGAATGGGTCAGTGGGTCAGTGTGAGTGACGGTGAGTGGTGTTTCGCAGTAGGTCACGTCCTTTTACCCACGATCCACTGACCCACTCACAAACCTTGACCCACTTCACCAACTTACCAACCAACCCACTGACCCAACTCATCTTTGATTTTAACATGTCTTATTTCATTTAAAAGAAGAAAAACATACATCCAAACATTTTTCCTTGATTGCGAAAGTTGGTTTGATATAATAATAGAAATGGTCATTTCTTCTCACGATGAGAAGTTGATATGATTAAAAAGCCCATCTTCAAGTGGGTAAGAGCTACCTATTAAAGTTATTAGAAACGCTTTCTCAACCCCAAAAGTATGAATTCAACAAATATTTCAGTAATTTTTGAGATTTTATTTTTAGCTTTACCAGGCCATCATCTTGTGAAGATAGGGATGAATTTGGATGTAAACTCCAATTGGAAGTATCACTATCCATCTCAACGACCGAGAAAATAATGGATAAAACACTAAGATCAGTCGTTTTACATTATTTTTACATGTCACACCTCACAACTTCCATATCTTCAAACTATTTTCTTCACTTCTATTTTCTTCTTAGATTGAAAGTAATATGTTCCCCAAGTTTGGTAAAGGTTGCCCGAGGCATTCTGGAGTTACGCTGGAATATATTTATAGAGAAACATTAAAATACTTAGAGCTGTGCGAGCAATGCCTTCGATGCTGCCCCTGAAAATTCAAAATCCAGCTGACACATTCGTTCAGAAGCGTTGCTATTTATCTCGGTGATAAGGAAACTATGGACTCTACACTAATATCGGTCGTTTTGAATCATTGTATACGTTACTCCTCTCGACTCGCCTTATTAGATGTGCTAGGGGATCTTACTCCTACAGGAAAGTGAACTTAAAGGTCATCAGAACTGCTCGCAATGAACTTTGGACCCCAAAAGATATGGATTCGACAGTAATATTGGTAATTTTCAATTATTTCTACATGTCACAATTTTACTTCAGGATACTAATAAGCCTTAACTTGCATGGCATTAGGGATGCGCTCGAGTCGAGACATGTCTCGAATCTCGACTCGACTCGACTCGAATTCGAGTCGAGATTCGAGTCGAGACACACTTTGTAAAATTCGAGACGAGTCGAGACAAACGTATTTCTCGACTCGAATTTTCGAGTCGAGACACGAGTCGAGTCGAGACGGCTCTTAAAAATCTCGACTCGACTCGAATGTCTCGAAAATCTTTCTATAATTTTTAATATTATTTTGAAGAAAGTATTCACTCAGAAACAGCCTTGAAACCAATTCCAGCTTTTATTCCTTTAGAAAGGTACAGAACGCATAAAATTAATAGTTAATCTTTAAAGATCAAGATTTAATTTTCAGCTCAATTCAGTTAATTAGAACTAATAGTTAATGTCGTTGTATTTGGTTGTACTGCAAATATAATGATAATAATAATAATAATTGATTATCTAGTTTGTATAAAACTATTATCCGTAGTCTAAATCTAGTTTGTATAAAACTATTGCGATAGAGTAAACTTCATAAATTCTCTGAATGAGCAGTTGGTAGTCTATAGTAATTTAGCATAGTTATAATTATTGTGTTTTCGTTCCCATGAACGCAATAGGGTTACGTAACTTCTGGATTATTCGCTTGCCCAACTATTCTGAGGCTTTAATATGTTGCAGCATATCACGAGCTACGGATAATATATAATGTAACATTTGTTGTTCATCACATATTATGATACGAGACTATTTTACATAGTATATCTTATCTAATATAAATAAAATAAAGAGTTTGTTTGTGTGTTTGTCTGTCTGTCTGTGCGACCTGGGGACCAGACGAGTGGACCGAGAGTTCCCAAAATTTGGTCACGGGTACCTTAGTCCAGGCCCCAGATCAAGACGAAGCGGTTTTTTTTTAAATTTCGAACCAGGGGGGTCTCGGGGGGGACGTTTACTGGGACCGACCTGGGGACCAGACAAGTTGACCGAGAGTTACCAAATTTTGGTCACGGATACCTTGGTCCAGGTCCCAGTCTAAGGCGAAGCGTTTTTGTCAAAATTGGAACCAGGGGGTCTCAGGGGGGCGTTTAGCGAGACATGTAGTAAAAGTAATCCAAATTGATCGACATTAGTGTCAAATCCATAGTTTTCACGGTCGCTGAGATCAATGGTGACACTTCCATCAGCGATGACTTGCAAATTCAGCTACTACTGTATGCGGGCCGGGTGTCAGCGGGTGAGGAATACCGAGAAATGTATAAATAGCCCATATTGATTGATAGTAGTGTCAAATCCATAGTTTTCGCGGTCACTGAAATGAATGGTGATACTTCCACAGGTGTTGACTTCCAAATACAGCCCCCATGCGAAGAATGGGTATATTAAGCTAGTATTACAATAAATGGACTGCTTGGATGCCAAGAACTAGTACAAATAAGTACCATCCACTTCTATGAATAGGTATTTTTTAAAAGGATTTTTGTAAACACTAAGTTATAAAACAATGAACTACATACAGTAGTTATGGTTTTGGTTCCCAACATAAAAGAAATATGGATTGTTCATGAGATATTGAACTTCAACTTTCACTCCTGGAAAATTTCAATTTTGGAGTTAGGCCACTTGGCATCAAAGCAGTTCACTGTAAGATAAATACATTCCGCACATTAGTAACATAGTTGTTCAGGGGCCTTCGATTTCCATCCTCTCAAATGAAAGCTGAATGAATGCTTGATACATGCTGACTATATAGGGGAAATAGTGTATTAAGTTTTCGAGCTTTGGTGCGTATCCGTATTTACACTCTGATATAACTTTAAGTTCACACTCAAATCGAGCTAATTGTTTAATGCATTTCGAAAGCTTTTGTTTTTATGCAGCTCATTAAGGAAAATCTATTTCATAATCGTAACATTTATGTACTAAGAAACTATGAACGTAAAGTGGACTCGACCTAGCCCCGTGGCCGCTGTGACTCAGTGGCACAGCTCTCACCCTTGGTGTGTGAGGGCTCTGATTCTGTGTGTGTGTGTGAACTCCGCGGCTAGTGTATGTGTACAGAGTCGGAAGTGGTATGTATTGTTTATACTACTTACAACGTTACCCCCCACATAAAATATAAATTCACCCTTTCTCCCTTCTCTTTTTCGAATACAATGAACCGACTCTTTTGCTGAAGAACGATGCTAAAAGAAAATTGAAACATCTGTGTCTAAACTTTCTTTGAAGCGCAGTCTTTTGTATTTGTAAGGTTTTACGAGTGTTTTCGAGATAGCCAAATTTTTACCATGGACACTTGGTGCGAACTGACCGTGAGTAAACACCCGATCTCGCTGTGCTCAATTTCTCTCGCACACGTGAAATGGGTTTGTTGTTTCCAAAGCAAATAGGAAGTTACCTTGTGCTTTAGCATTTCTGCACGCACACAGGTACCATTGTTGTTTTAATGATCAGAAGAAATATCAAAACCATCCGATATATATGATACAAAACAGCTAACAGAGGGAGGCAAAGATAAAAGTAGGCCTATACCAAGTTTTCCGCGTGGTACCATTATGGAGATTAAATATTTGATAAAGTCGCGTAGATGCGCTTAAACCTATTCCATCTGTCCTTATAATTTTTCTGGTCTCATCAATTTCTCAGGAGAATACGTACAACATATGTCCAAATTCCATATATACTGTTTCTAAACTAATGAGTAAACTCATTAAGAACACCAACTGATATCAATAAACAGGAAAGAAAACAATACTTTATACTTCTATCATTTGGTACACATCTCTATGAAGCAAAGCTTGTTTCTTTTTGAAATAGCTCCTTCGTGTCATAGCTGTGGTTAGTTTTGTTTTGTGTTAGGATGAAAGAGAGAAATGCAACATTTGCTTCGAGGTGAAGTTATATATATTATTAAGATGAGCGGTGATAAGCGAGGTTTAACAAAGAGTGCCTTTCAGATGCACAATTTAACGGGTAGTTGCAGTCCGTGTTGAGAATCGAACCAAAGCTATGTAAGACATGTTAATATTGAGCTCTTTTGTGGTAAAAGTGAACTTCAGAAACACACAAAAGACTTGAAACATCAAGCTAATGTAAAGCAATTGAAAAATAGCCTACCTATCGCTGCATCTTTTCTGTGGCTGGAAACATGCAGTGTGTAGCAACAAGAATCGTGTTAAGGACTTTTTTTTTCGAACATAATATTCCCTTCCACACCATAAAAGACAATATAATGTTTGTTAAAAGAAAGTGCACATAATATTTTTAAATTTTGTTTGTGATCCTATCATGCATAATTATAAATATTGCCTTTCATACTACGAGAATGAGTTCAACTATACGTCATGGCCCCTCTAAAGCGGGGCCGCGGTGGCTCAGTGGTAGATCGTTCACCTCTGGGGCTTGGGGACCCTGGTTCGATCCCAGCTCGTACCAAGTGAACTTTGTGGTGGACAAACACCGGTGCGTGGGTTTCCTCGGGGTTCTTCCGTTCCTCCCACTTTCTTCATTCCACGATTTCACTAATTTCTCATCATCACCCCTCTCCTTTAGCCTAACCGGCATTATCGTGGGACGTAAAACTCAAAGATTTCACTTCATTTTTTCCCTCGAAAGCGATATCTTTCAAAATTATTTATTGTTAGATATTGTAAATTTACGGTATTTATTTTAGTGGACGGGAAATTTTGCACCTAATCGGATAATTTCATGGCTTCTAACAGGAATTCGCTGTTACGAAATTTGCATCACTGTCTTTTGAAAGGATGCCTAGAAAAAATACTACTAGAAAATAACGGAAAACACAAAATGGATTTGATAGCCAAATTCACGTCATCTTGGTGCGTCATCATTTTTCTTTAAATATTTGTATTTAGTATTAGATTAGAGTTTAGTGTCCCTTTCAGCATCAAGGCTATATGAGACGTGAACTTACAAATTAACGTGGGTTCAGAACCACAGGAGTTCCCATCGGAAATCGAACCTAGGTCTCCCGCACCAAAGACGCGTACGCTAATCATATGGACAAGGGTGTTCGATATTTAGTAATGTGTACATAAAGTTGTGAAATTGCGCTTGTATAATGGAATGCAATTCCTTCTACTGACATAAACCTTCACAATACTTAGCTGGACAAAGTATCTTCTATATATATAAAAGAGAACGTACAAATCCTTTGTCCGCTCATCACGCTAATACGGCTGAACCAATTTCTTTTATTTTTGGGGGGTTATTAGGATTTGGACCCTAGATGGTTTTTATCATATCACTTTAATTTTCAATTACCAGTGTCTTGAGATAATTGACCATTCAGGTGTCCATTACGTACAAATCCTTTGTTAGTTCATCATACGTATAAAAATAAACGTATGTATATGCAACCCGCATGACCGTGTCACTCGGCGGGTTAACATAAATGACAGGCGTTATAATGGTTTTTATCATATCACTTGAAAGCGAAAAAGTAAAAATTATCTAAGTAACAAAGTTTATTGCGTTCGGGGGTGACCGCAGCGAAGCGGGGCGGGTTAACATAAATGACAGGCGATATAATGTTAACATTTACTGCAATCTTCTATGGTTTTTATCATATCACTTGAAAGCGGAAAAGTAAAAATTATCTAAGTAACAAAGTTTATTGCGTTCCGGGGTGACCGCAGCGAAGCGGGGTGAACGCTGCTAGTCTTTAAAAAGAAAATGTCACTCTTTATGTTTCAGTTCCTGGTTCGACTGAAGGATGGAACAAATTGCAATGAGCGTTTTTGGATCCTACTTTGTGTAGTTGATTCATCATAAACTTGGTATTTGATACGGATATGAACTATTACACTTATTTGGTGTTTATTTCTAAATAATAAGTCCTAATACAATTTCATAAAGTTGTAATTCTTCTTTAGTTTGTATCACTTTACACAATGACAAATCCAAAAGGTGTGTTGTATCGGTGCAGTACCAGTTTTTCACGTTTTTCAAAATGTTCCAAAACCCAAAGAATAATCTTTAATTTCTGATATTTTAGTCACAAATTACAATTTTATAATGTAGTCAATGTTTATAATTACTGGGCAGTTGGGCGTTTAAACTAATGACATCATAATAAAGTCAAAACCCTAATTTTGAGTTGAATTGATTCTGATTTTAACGTCCCGTTCAGCAGCGAGGCTATGTGAGACGTGGACCTACTGATTAACGTGGAATCCGAACCTCATGAACTCCCACCGGGAATCAAGCCCAGGTTTCCCACGCCAAAGGCAAGTATGCTAACCGTTAGCCACGAAGGAGCTCCACCATAATTTTAGTGGGCGATAAGAAATATCTCGCCAGTGCTTTTACAATAAATAAAATTTTATAAGTATTAAAGAATAGTGGTAAGAGATTTTATAATAGCTCTTTTATTTATGAGATATGAGTATTTTGAAAAAAAAAAACAACTAAAGAATAGGTTGGCGGAACCACAAAAGACTCGTAAAATAAACTTTCTTATAAATACATACGCACCTTACTCACCTTTTATAATTGCTATGCTTACGTTCTCCATAAAAACAGAAATTCTCTTTTAGTGATACTTTACACAAGATCATGAAGTGGGTTCAAATTTAATTAAAGGCAAAATACAATACAATAATCCACAAATATTGCCTCAAGTGAGTTTAAAGATTTCTAAACACTAGTGCGAAACCGGGCTCTGCCGTTGCGATCGATTTACAGGTCTTGAGACGAAAGTAAGAAGGGTCTTACGCACACAGTAAGTAAAAACAATTAATATGCCGGTAACTTTCCCCCAAATGGGTGTATCTTAAAACTAACCTCACCATTATTTTTCTAATTAAATTCTAGCCCGAAATTATGTATCATATTACCCTATTCCCATTTTGAAAACTTGACCTTAATTCAAAATGGCGGATTTCAAGATGGCTGCCGTCAAGGTCATATCTACCATACGACTTCCCCCCAGGACTTACATGTATCCACATGGTTTTTCTTCACTTTTCTTCATTAACGCTCCGTTTACAAAGGGTAGTAAGGGACTTCTGTGGTAATCTCTAATAACCACATTACAACTCTTAAAAGTTATTATAAAAAAATAGAAAACTTGCACCATGGCAAAAATTTGTCATCACAAGTAATGATGCATACATGCCTTCTATCAGCAAAAAAAGTTTCATTGAAATTGGAGGCGGACATTTGAGTGATGTCCCTTGTGGGATGTGATTGAACGTGACGTCAGAACACATCGCCCCCCTTCCCGGAATTTACGGGAATTAGGTGACCTGAGTGAGCACATGTGGTGCCAGCACTCTCCAGCGACCTATCAAGGATCATTGCGTGTATGCCAAGACGTGTCGCCGTTTTTATCCATGCCAAAAGTCGACATACTGACAATAGGTAGGTAGTCATGATGGTCTTGCTGATGTGTGCGTATATTTTAACTCGTACATTTTGTCTCGACTCGAATTTCGAGAAGTCTCGACTCGAATTCGAGTCGAGTCGAGACAGAGACTGTCGAGTCGAGACACGAGTCGAGACAGAAACATATTTTCGAGTCGAGACACGAGTCGAGACAACATTTTCTCGAGACGAATCGAGACAGTCTTAAATCTCGACTCGACTCGACTCGAATGCATCCCTACATGGCATCTGGAGTGCCACACTTTATCTAAACGCCCCAAAATTACGGATTCGTCACTAATGTCGGTCTTTTTTAATAATTTTGATGTCAACCCCTTTCATTCATACTGCCACCGCTAGGACAAAATTTGGTCTTAAAAGGCATTAAAATTTCTACCAATTAATTTAGCGACCTGGCTCAACAGATATCAAAACTGAAAAACACATGTTTCATCATTTCAAGAGTACCACAAAGTTGCCCCAGGGTGCTTTATAGGGTCCCATACGGGGTTCAACGCAAAAGTTGTAAATGGCCGTTTGAAAGTAGTTGTTAAAAGAAAGAAGATGGAACAAGTCTTGTGGGTATACTAACCTGTGTCAAATGGACTGAAAATGCTAACACAGCCTTCTAAAGCAAATTGGAGCAATACTAAATTTATAATATGAATATTAGTAATAGCGTCAGAAGTAGTAGTAGGCACACTTCTACTTGAAATATTACTGTCTCAATTAGTACAATTAGTAACGAAGACTTGGCACCCAATTAATTAAACCTTTCAATAGATGTGACTGTTTACATATCTCTCAGTTCACCCAATCCCTGTTCTTCCGGACATAATTTGCATAGCCGTTCCGAACTTATATCGTCTTCATTCTTTTACCAATAACTTTGAAACAGCGGTTAGCGTACGCGACTTTGGCGTGGGAGACCCGGGTTCGATTCCCGGCGGGAGCTAATGTGGTTCGGATTCCACGTTAATCAGTAGGTCCACGTCTCATATAGCCTCGCTGCTGAACGGGACGTTAAACTAAAAATCAACTCAACTCAACTTTGAAACAATATGGTACTTGACCCTTTTCCTATTCGCAAATTTTAAGTTGGACCCCATTTGGCAACCTGTAGGGATTCTGGGACAAATATTTGTACATTGAAAAGCTGTACTTTACAAATAAGGAAACACTCCTTTTAGCATTTTGACGTCTTATGTTTTACCGTTTCGGATCACTGGATGTGATATGGAGTTTTAGATGAATGCCGTGTTAACATTTTAATCGCCCCGACATTTTACGCAGGTTTGGTATGAAACATAAGACCTGTTGCATCTTCCTTCTTTTAACAATAGCTTTCACACGATATACTGTACTACTTAATCCCCCTTGCTATTTGAAAATTTTGAGTTCGACCCCGTCTGGGACCCTCCGAAGGACCCTGAGGCCACTTTGCTTCCCTATATACGTGGTACTTTGAAATGATTAAATACCTGTTTTTCAGTTTTCATATCTGTTGAGCCATTTCAGATTTCTAGGGGTGGCCAAAGACTTTTCAATGCAAACTGTATTTACATTTTGACCTGCCGTTATTTTGTACAGGTTTACTATAAAGCATCGAAACTTATTCCATCGTCTTTCTTTTGAAAATAGCTTTCAAACGATATACTACTCGACCCCCCTTGCCATTTGAAGATTTTGAGTTGGACCCCGTCTGGGACACTCCGAGAGACAATGGGTCCACTTTGTTTCTCTCAATATGTGGTGCTTTTGAAATGATGAAATGCGTGATTTCTGGTTTTGACATATATTTCACCGTTTCCGAGTTTTCGGGGTGGCAAAGGACTTTATGGACACCCTCTATATAAAAGCTCTATTCACAGAACTGCGCTCTCTTCAAAAAATTTCTGTATCCGTCACTGTGTACACGATTCATTTGAAATATAGTCAATCATCGACTCACGATACTTACCCCCTTCAGGATACTTCATACCTAGCCTGCAAACCAACGTCCGGGTATCATATCAATAACGAGAAAGAAATATTCTGGTGTATCCTTCACTTTTCGTTACGCCCTCTCTCACAGTTACACTTCTTTTTGATTAGTTAGTGTTGATCTCGCACTCTTTTTTTCATTGTCACAGAAGAAAGCTGTCTACATAGAGAACCTCGACATATGGGTTCCACATGTCAGAAACATTTATTTGGTCGAATTTCTAGTTGCGAATAGGTATTAAAGCGTAACAAACTCAAGCTATCAGTGAAGAAGTGGATCCCAAACGATGAAAAGTAGTCATCAGAAATAGAGAACTTGGCTGGGATACTTTAATGTATACACCGTGAGACCCCATCTGACACCGTTACGGTATCATTTATTATTGTCTCTGCAGAACCCTCTGAATAGTATTGTTAGTTTGAAGAGAGATCTGCGAAAACCAAGTGTCACTATTTTTTTTTTTTTTTTTTTACCAGAAATCCATGGAAGTTCTATGACGATGGAATCATTTTGTTGCTTGACAATTGTAATCTAATAAAGTGGTGCCATGTGGTTTCATTATATTATTTTCAAATAACAAATACATGTTTTCACAATTTTTACCTCCAGAGGTTCAATATCTTTCAGACAATCTGTTATTACAACTTAAAAACAAACTTTAAATAAACCCTTACCTAACAGAACGATGCTAACTTGCTTCCACACTTATTACCGTATTATGAATGATTCTGAGTCGTTTATGCTGCTTGACATCTGTGATAACCTTTTAACTGACTGTTTATCTATAAAGGAATTCGGCCTCTGAGATTATCATAACAATGACAGAGTACTATTTTAATATATATATATATATACAATAATATAAATTTTATATAAAATTATAATCTACAATAGCATATGGTTAGTGTTTCAGTGAAAATACTAATTCGGATACAGTGTGTATATATATTTCAAAATTAGAAGACATTGCTTAGGAAAATGCGCATAGACTGTAGTTAAGTTTCTCATTAAAATATTCGCACAGAGTTATTTATTCTATGTATCTACTACAAACTTGAAATTAATGTTCTCTTTTTAAATTGATATATTAATTTTAATACAAATACCATATGATTTCAGCCAATTATAACACTATTACAAATTCATAACTCATTTTCCCATTACTTTATTTCTCGAATCTATAATGCTATCGACGGAATTATCTTGCTTACTCAAACTATAATTTTATTCCCTTTTCATGCAGCAAAGCCCCATCGCGCGAAGGATTGGAAATGAGTTCTAACCTTCATTTATCATTCAGCTTTTCATTTACATGTTTTTCGCCCACATTCCCAGATGCGAAAACCACTGCCCGAAAAGCAAGTGATTGACGGAAGTGTGAGAAGTGGATGTTTAGGGGACATCTTTCTCCTATTGAAGTAGACGTGTATTATCTTGATCTTGTATGAAAGCCCAGTGCCTAGTTAATAATAATAATAATAATAATAATAATAATAATAATAATAATAATAATAATAATAATAATAATAATAATAATAATAATAATAATAATATAAAAATGAGGAGCTTTCGGTAACTCAGGATCTCTGTTCGCTTTTATTATTCTTTTTATATACAATGCTTTAATTAGGGAACTTTTCTGTTTGTTCACCAGAGTCAAATCTTGCAACTTAAATTTCACTTATTTCATACTAACTAGAGCTATGAAGTTATGCACAGATACGAGATTATGCACAGAAATTATGATTCGAGACAATACAATTTTTCCCATAATTTTTGCTGTAGCTTATCGTTTTACTCTGAAATTAATGAAGTTGTAGCAAATGTATTTAGAATACGTATATGTGTTAGCAACATCAGTTAATTAAACATTACTTGAATATATCTCAGAGGTTCACTGGTCCGAGGTCTTTGTAAGTACTGGAAGCTCCTGACTATGTGTTTTGTCGACAGGGTTCTCTCGACCACGTCCGCCCCACGCTAATCCTGCGTTACGAGCCTACGTAGGAGTTTATACAGAATGCAGCGTATATTCTACCAGTCAACACTCCAATATGGTATTGCAGAGACCATAGAAAAATTATATTTACAAAATGATTGAAATAAACTAACTTTTATGGGTAAAAATTAGTTAATTTCAGGTCCGGTCCCACTTTCTCATAAAAAGCCCAAATTTAATATGAATAAGACCAAAGGTCAATATGGTGTAGAGAATGTGCAAGAATGAAGTATTGTGATTCCTGTAGTCTTATACTTGATGATTAAAAAGTTGCTGATAATGACATCGCAATATCTAACCATTCCACTGGCTTTAAGATCCTTTCCCTTTTGTCATTAATAGTCATCGCAAACATTGGTGAACGCGTTACAAACAAAACACTACAATCCATACCCTTGAACAGACCTCAACTAAAGATAACCTGCTACTCTGAGGTCATAAGATAACTTATTGAAACTCGACACACCTTGATGATATGAAAGTAAGCAAGCGTATACGTCGTAGTCTTAGCGTTTCGTCAATGATTTAGGACTACATCAATAGTCACCTTGATTAATTAAAACAAGTGGTTTATGGCCACTTATCAGCACCGGGGTAACGTTAGGCTCTACACAATATGTAATGTACGCGGGCTAGTCATGACTTAGGAGCCGCAAACTCTCGCCTTTTCTAGGTGAAAAAGGTCATATTATGTATTACGGCAGTTTTGAATGATATTCTTAAATATTCATAATGTCAGGAGACAAGATGAACAAAATATAAGGAATTTTATGTGCTATAAAAATGGAGATTGAAATAGCATTAAATCCTGTTAGTTTCACACAGCAACGAAATTACAGGGCAGATATATTCGCATGCTAAGTAATGAAGAAACAGAAACAAAACATGTTTCTAGGAATTAATTCTTAACACAGTCACGCATATAGAAAACTACCATCAAGATCAGATTTTTATAATTCCAATCCTCTGAATAGTGTATTGCTTCTTCATGTGACTAACTATCTCCATCATCTATAGAACCAGGACATTCAATGACACGTTCAGAAAAGCTCTGCATTGACTTCAGACAAAGCCAATAGAATTCAGTTTCTAATTTGTATTCCTATTTCTGTAACACTCATTTTAATACTATCCTCCCACCTGCACCTACGTCTTTCTAATGATCTTTCTCCAATTGCGATTCCAGCAAAAAATTTGAAAGTGTTCCTATTTATGGATCAAAAGATCCAATACATTTCAATCAAAAATTTTCTTGTAAGCCTTATATCTGGAGGACTACATATAATGTAGCCAGTGATGGAAATTTTCCGAAAATTTTCGGATTCATAGAAACATACTCCCTTATTCCTACATCATTATTTAGCCGTGACGTGGGGTGGAAAATTTTCTTCTATATTTTTCCGGAAAATTTTCCGTTCTTAAATATAAATGATCAAGTAACAATTCTGCAGTATTCATAAAATTGATTGAATTCATGTATAGAAATGTTTAAAAGTGAAGGATCGTTTAAAGAATCGGAAAATTTTCATGGCTCAATTTTCAGTACTATGTAGGAACAAGTAAAACAATTTTTCATGAATCGAAATATTTTCTGTCTTATATGGAAAAATTGAAGAACTTTCTTTGAGTCGGAAAATTTTCATCATTTTGAAGGAAAAAGTAGAACAACTTTTTGTGAATCGGAAAGTTTTATTGCTCTGTAAAAACAAGTGAAAGGAATTTTCATGAATTGGAAAATTTTCATCACGATGTAGAAACAAGTGAAAAAAAAAAAAACTTTTCACAATCCGGACATTTTTGGATATTATGTATAGTGATATTTGGTGGAAAATTTTTCACTATATTTAACTGCACATTCAGCTATAAAATTCAATTCCTGTAGAGGAAAGTTAGGCAGCAACAAATTATCATTTTCCAATTAGCTTTCGAAAACCGATGGGAAGTAAAAATATACAGTGTTTCTCTCTCTTTCTCTCTCTCTCTCTCTCTGTGCGTGTGTTTGTGTGTGTGTGTGTGTGTGTGTGTGTGTGTGTGTGTGTGTGTGTGTGTGTGTGTGTGTGTGTGTGTGTGTGTGTGTAAAGTGCAGGGAACATACATCGAGTTCGTAGAGAACAAATATCCCATTCCAACATTTAAAATGTAACAAGAAATTGAAAAGAAACCTTTGTGAATTTATCAATTTCGGAAAGAGAAAATTCCACTATTTCTTCACATGTAGGCCTGCCTATGTTCCTTATGAAGATTATTTTTGTAACAGAAAATAAGAAAAAATGATTTTATTGTGTTTAACACTCGTAAATCAGAATTTCAATGTATATATATGATTTACTCTTTAGTTAAATCACTGGATACCGAATCAAACATTTGGTACTTAGACGATGGAACAATTGGTGGTGAACCCGAGATAATTCTTTAATAGAAATAAATAAGAAGGCATCATTTCTTGGCTTGCGTCTTAACTTTTCTAAATGCGAGGTTGGTTGCCTTGGAACAGATGAAACCGCATTCGACGAAATCATTAGAAGATTTAATGAGGCTGCACCAGGCATACGTCTTGGACACAAGCATGTTTACCTGTTGGCTTGGGCGGTCTTGGTATTCGACGAGCTGTGGATATGGCGATTCCTACATTCTTAGCGTCATACCACGGATCTCTGCGTTTAATCGAAGCTCTCCTTCCTCAGGGTTATTGTTTGGACCCACATGGTTCAGTTCAAGAAGTCTCTAATAAGTGGGTAAGCTTAGCAGATACAAGCCTTGCGGAGATTAGCAAAAAGTGTTATCAGTCATCTTGGTATACACCAATTGCATGTCAATTACATAATCATTTGTTACAATCTGTTGTTGTTCCGGAAGATAAAGCCAGGCTTCTTGCTGCCTCGCCTCCCGAAGCGGGTGCATGGTTGATGGCGATACCTTCTAAGCCTTTAGGCCTTCATTTGTCAAATGAAAGCTTTCGAATTGCTATAGCCTTACGTTTAGGCTTAGCAGTTTGTGAGCCTCATCGCTGTCCAGCTTGTGGGGATGAGGTTAACCAACGTGGCCTGCATGGCCTTTCATGCATGAAGAGCGCTGATAGGTCCGCCCGACATTCCTCTGTAAATGATATAATACTACGAGCCCTCAACACAGCTGGATTTCCTTCAATACGGGAACCTTCTGGTTACTGATGGAAAGCGACCGGATAGGATGACACTGGTTCCATGGATGTTTATTGTGGGACTTCACATGCGCTGATACATACGCTCATTCAAGTCTCCCTCTGTCAGTAATGAACGCTGTAGCTGCTGCTAATCGCAGAGAAGCTGAAAAGCGAAGAAAATACAACAACCTTCTCGAAAAGTTTGTTTTCACTTCAATCGCTATTGAAACCAGTGGTGCTTGGGGTGTAAGAAGTCTTGAATTCATTAGGGAGGTAGGAAGACGCATTTCTTGTGTTTCCGACGAAGTTCGCTCCACATCTTATCTAAAACAGCGCATATCCGTTTCTATCCAACGTGGTAACGTCTCGTCGGTCCTTGGCACTTTACCACCTGGCAAGGAACTGGATGAGGTGTTTATACTCTGAAAAGAATTGTTTTATATATAATAGTTCCTGAACAATAGTTTTTCTTTTGACGTTATTATTACATATTTAAATTTTAAAATTCAATGGTGTTCATATTTAACGTCAGATAACAATGAAACATAATTTTCAGATGATTTTCATTTGCAGCCCTGTGTAATCTACTTCACATTAGCATCTTTAAATTCATCGCCTTGTGACTAGTTTAATCAACCTACCTACTTATTGGATGCTTCATGTTCACAAAGTTTTCAAATTAGAACTAATAACAATAAAAGTTAGAATTTATTGTCATGTTGAATTTGGATCCCCTAAAATAAATTCCTAACTACGTCCTTGTCAATAAGAATAGAATAGCAAAATGTCGAAAAATAAAGTATATATATATAAAAGAGAAATATGGTTTTTATTTTGTACATTAAAATGAAATTACTTGTTGCTTTTAGAACGCAGCGCTAATAGTGCACCATTTTTATATTTCTTTTATTATTTTATTAGAAGAACAACTATACAAATTATCTTCCTTATTAGTTATATTTCACTTTCTCTTCTGAATAAATACATGAATAAATAAATTTTTATTTCCAGAAAAAGGTGGGTATTTGCTTTCATGAGTTACTTAAACTCGAAGTTTGGGTAGTCAAAAATTTACAGTAGGCACTTTATATTGTATCTATTTATTTATAAATGTTGCAGTATGTAAATCTATAAAAGTAGTAAAGCTATGAGAAAACCGTGTTATGCGTATTAAACTGACGAAATATAATATTGTAAGATCAAAGGTGGATTCTGAGGGAAGAACGCATTGAAGGTTTTGAAACATTTTTGAAATGAAGAATCGTTAGATTTTCACTACATCAAAATTTTTAAGACAAAATTTATTACCAATAAATTTTACGGCTAAACAACGATGTAGGAATAAGTGGAGTATGTTTTTATGAATCGGAATTCATGACTTTTAATAAATTGAAATTTTAAATAATAGAATGGGATATTTGTAGTCTACCAACTCGATATTTGTACTTGCACTTTGCATACACACACACAAACAAAAACATAGAGAGAGAGGGGGGAGTTGAATTGAGTTGATTTTGAGTTTAACGTCCCTTTCAGCAGCGAGACCATGTAAGACGGGACCAACTGATTAACTTGGAATCCGAACTACATGAGCTCCCGCTGGGAACCGAAGCCAGGGCGCGTATGCTAATCGCTTAGCAACGAAGGAGCTCGCGGAGGAAGAGAGAGAGAGAGAGAAACACTGTAAAATTTTACTTCCCAACTTAAAATATTAGATAATTTTCCGGTTCCCGAAATCTAATTTGAAAATTATAATTTGTTGCTGACTAACTTTCCTCTACAGAAATTAAATTTGGTAGCTGTATGTGCAGTTAAATATAATGAAAAATTTTCCACCAAACATCACTATACATACCCAAAATTGTCCGGATTATGAAAAGTATTTTCCACTTGTTTCTACATCGTGAAGAAAACTTTCCGACCTATAAAAAATCCTTCCACTTCTTTCTACAGAGCAATAAAACTTTTCGATTCACAAAAAGTTGTTTTACTTTTTTTTATTCAAAACTAGCAGCGTTCACCCCGCTTCGCTGGGGTCACCCCGGAACGCAATAAACCTTGTTAATTAGATAATTTTTACTTTTTCGCTTTCAAGTGATATGATAAAAACCATAGTAGATTGCAGTAAATGTTAACATTATATCACCTGTCATTTATGTTAACCCGCCGAGTGACACGGTCATGCGGGTTGCATATAAATACGTTTATTTTTACCTATGATGAACTAATAACAAAGGATTTGTACGTATGGACACTTGAATGGTCAATTATCTCAAGACACTGGTAATTAAAAATTAAAGTGATATGATAAAAACCATCTAGGGTCCAAATCCTAACAACCCCCCAAAAATGAAAGAAATTGGTTCAGCCGTATTAGCGTGATGAGTTCACAAAGGATTTGTGCGTTCTCTTTTATATATATAGATAGATAGATGATGAAAATTTTCCGACGCATAAAAAGTTCTTCAATTTTTCCATATAAAACAGAAAATATTTCGATTCATGAAAAATTGTTTCACGTGTTCCTACATAGTACTGAAAATTTTCTGAGGCATGAAAATTTTCAGATTCTTTAAGCGATCTTTCACTTTTTAACATTTCTATACATTAATTCAACCAATTTTATGATTGCTGAGGAACTGTTACTTGATTACTGATGTTTTTTTAGAACGGAAAATTTTCTGGAAAAATGTAGCAGAAAATTTTCCGAAGTGGAAAATTTTTCCACCTCACATCACTAAGCGTAGCCAAACCCAAACTATAACTTAACTCAGTATGATGTGCTTATTGTGTAAAAAATGCGAAAAGTCGATTTAGGGGCTGCTCAAAAATTTTGTGGCCCCTAATCCAAAAACTAACTATTGGCCAACATCGCAATATTTTAATCCATTTTTTTGATCATTCCTAAAATTCTTCTCTTCTATTCTGTCTATATGATTTGCCCACCCGAGTCTCCTAAACTGAATGACCATAACAATGTTAGATACAAGTATAAATTAGTGTCGCTTGTTCAAGCAGGTGACATAATAATATCATCAACAAAGACTTCTACAATTCCAGTGTTCTGAACAGCATAGAGATACTAGTGTCTGCATTTTTAAAGTAAGTTGATGTAGCAAGAAACGTAATAATAAAATCAATAACAGGATTCTTGTCCTATAATTCCATTGCTCCGCATAGCATAGTGTTAGTGCTGAAGATTTTTAAGTGTCAGTTACTCTAGTAACTAAAGCAATTCAATATACATCTATGAGCGATAAAAAGAACAGATAGAACGACCAGCATCCAATGATTTCATAGTCTCTTTCAAATGATGCTAAAAACACCAATGGGAAAACTACCTCTAGCGGGACAAATAATGGTCCCCTAAATGCACTATTCAGCCCGAGACTTGATTCCTAATCTGATGAATGAAAAAAATAGGGTCGCTTCGAAAGCGATATTGGAAACAAATTGACAGGTAAGTCTTAATTTCCGAGAACCAGTACCTCCCAGTTCGAACCAGATTATGAGAAAGTGCAATCATTAACTTGGTTCAGTATCAACGAATTTTCTAAAATACACCATTGATACTTTTAGTAAATGTGAGTGACCTGCCTGGAGTTTTTATTCTTTGGCCCATTCCTGAAAAAAAAATGTCCATCATTGACACACCATACAACACACAAAACAACATGTCTACTTCTAGGACGAAAGTTTCAACTTCACAACCGCCACTCATTAATTACACATGAAATACATGCTAATTACACATGAATTACTGCAATTAATTTGCAAACTTCTAACTACAGTGTCACTTTATTCATCCCTAATAAGTCATTATTCGACTAAAAGTAGGGAATTCGTGTTATTATTCAATTCATAACCTTTTGTCGTCGCGAATTCTGTCAAAGAACTTAAAGCTTAAAATATATAAAATGACAATCATATCTGTTGTTTTATATGGTTGCGAAACATGCTTATTCTTAACTGTATGTGTAAGATCCTGAGACGAATATTCGGACCCAAGAGGAACGGGAAAGGGGAATGGCAGAAATTTCATAACAAGGAACTACATAACTTATACTGTTTGTCAAACATTGTTAGGATCAACAAGTCTAGAAAGCTCGGGTGTGCAGGTCATCTAGCCAGAACGAAAGAAGGTAGGAAGGCTTTCAAAGTTCTAGCTGGAAGTCCAATCGAAAAACGATCATTAGGAAGACTAGGTGCATATGAGAGGACAATATTAAGATGAATCTCGAAGAAGTAGGAATACAAAGTAGAAACTGGATCCAGTTGGCTACAGGCCCGTATCCAGGGAGGTCTAGGGAGGACGGGCCCCCCTAAATTTTTGCTGACCACCCTAAAATTTTCACGGTAGGCTTGCAAATGAACTATAACATGGTAATGAACTATAATATGGTTGTATCGCCCCCCCTACATTTTTGGGCTAGCTAAGGGCCTGGTTGGATAATGATAGAATTCAATGTAGAGATTTTATAGACGCGGCATTGAACTTCCGAATTCCATAGGTTAGTTAGTTAGTTGCAAGTGGGGTGCATAGTTCCAAAAATATTAAGTGAAGGTAGCCCCCAACTTTCCACAAGTTAGCATCCTGATTTTCAATAAATTGTTGGAAAAAATTATTCCAGAAAAAATTAAATTAAATTAAAATTCTAAAGTTGGGTGAAAAACATTTTAATGATGTGGTGTTATAAATATAAATCATACAAAAATACATAAAAATAACAATATTGTAATAAAACGCTGTATAGAAACTAATAACTTTTGCAAATGTGAAAATAGATTTACAGCAAGGAACTAAACATGTTATTATAGTCTTCTCAACCTACACAAATGTTATGTAATACAATATTGCCTTCATTTCCATTATAAAGTATTACAAATCAGAAAAAGCACATTTCCAGATGTTAAGACACAAAGAAAGTTTAATATTCATTAAAAAATGCGGCCAAAGAATTTCTACGTCTGTTGAAACCAACTTTCCTGACACCCAGTCCATATACCAACGTTTCTTGAATCATCAAATTATATTGTGTTGAATCATGTAACGGCAATGAATTCCTCGTTTATCATGGATTTCACAAACCTCCTCCAACGCACGTCTCACCTTTAGCCATTATTTAATTTAATGGAAGTCTTGAGATGGAAACACATGACATGCTTCGATTGGCGACTGCAGGTGGCACCGCAGCGCCGGGCTGTGGCCTATAAAACTCACAACAAAACGACATCGGCGAAGAGAAACAGTGATTTGAAGGAAACTATCGCTTACACTCACTAGTCTCGTTATTGCAAGTGATTAGTGACATTTTAGGGGACCAAGTGCATCTCATGGTCCAGGTGTTGTTTCCGGGCAATGACGCCACAATCCAGGATGATAACATGTACTCCCATGCGCAAAAATATATTGCGCGTATACTGTAACTCACAATTTTTCGCAATTATTCCATTTTCCATATGTTTATTGGTAAAATTCAGTTATTAGTACGTGGAGATAATAGAAAGCAATCCATCTAAGGAGATATTTCCAAAAAATATAATAAAATAATAAAAATATAAGCAAAAAACAAAATTATGTTCGGTTTTGTGTATACTGGCAATAATGTTTTCGAGGGAATTTTTGGAGTAGCACAGCACGATTGCAGAGAGAATAACAAGATTAGTAGGAGAACAGCTGAATCAAGGAACTGGAAATTGGAGCAAAATATTGCATTTATTGGCTTAAATCTAGGGTGTAAATTGTCTACCAAATATAAATTAGCTTCTGTAAGCAAGATGTTATACGGAAAATATAAACAAAGAGAAAAACTGTTGTCTTAAGTTTGGAAGTGACATGCTCTATAGCCATGAGCATTTATTTCTTAAGAAAAAGATAAGTAACAAAAGAAAATCTGTGTGGTCAAGTGGGTAGAGTGACGGACTAGTAATTCTTATACTGTTTTGACACCAGATCGAATCCCATCCGGTCCTCTTCAATTTTTTTTTTCTTTACAAAACATTGTAGAAATTGTATAATTTTTATGTTAATAAAACTGAAACAATACAATTAGGAAATAACTTTTTGTTTCCTCTGGTGACGCATTTATTTAGAATTAGTGTACTATTAGTAATACCGATTGCTTTCAGTTTATGGTGTTGTATAGCTTCCTTTATCATCCTCTTTTCTTGAAAAAAAAAATTGTCTCCAATAAAGTATGAAAAATATATATAGTCAGAAACAGACATCTTAGTATCAAACATGATTTATCGTGATGAAATAAACAAGTTTCCCGTTATTAAAAAATAAAACTATAGAAAATCATTGAATTTGGTCTTAAGATTTTTATTATGCTATATATATTCTTTATAAGACTATACTTTATAAGGCAAGATGAGCGATCATACCCTCAAATTTAGCTAGTGAGTGAAAGATGTTTTCGGCACAAATATTTTACAGGTTTAGGTGCATCAAACACCAATATGCCATGGTCTTGACCTTCGTTTATTTCACATTATTATCCGACATATCATAGCAGGTAAAAAGCAGCATCAATCGGCAAGAAGAACTGCAAGTTGTGGTCTTAGTCTGTTTCTGATGCTCCGGACTCGATCGCCTAGCACGCTCGTCTATACCTTGACTCATACGTCTATCATTCAGTGCAGGCACATATCCAGCTTTTCTTTTCGGAGGGGACCCGACACGAATCCTCGTAAGCACGTAATTCTAATGTTTCAAAAATATCAACAACAATAATAATAATAATAATAATAATAATAATAATAATAATAATAATAATAATAATAATAATAATAATAATAATAATAATAATAATGCAACAGTTCTGTATTTCTCTTAAACGTTTCTTACTTGTCATTTATGAACCGGTCAAACTTAATTCTAACTCACACGAAATCAAAAAATATTTTCTAGAGACATGTAAGGAAAACTGTCTGCTACGTATATCACATGACAAAAATAGCAAATGGCAATGAGTGTATCGTTCTAATACAGTAATGTTATAAACAGACCGGAAACGAAATTGTAATCCCATTTAAAAGTGTTCTTTAATTCCACCTGGTATCAATGGCATTACGGTATATTCTTACAAGTAACACTTCCCAAGTGTATCCGCTTTTGATAAAATTTGACAGGCAGATACTACACATAAAATAAAAGAATACATGTTTTTTATTTTCTGCGGAAAAACTGTTTTACGGGGGCAAAAGCACTCACCCAAAATTTTGAAAGTTGACGCCCGAAAGACAAAAACAAGTGGACCAAAGTGTACGAAATTGTGCACAGATATGGCAGACGTAAAATGAAGGAATACGTGTTTTGTATTTTCCTGGAAAAAACGGTTAGGTGGAACGCAGACCCCTCCAAACCTTTGATCATGAAATATCAAAAGTGCTAGTAACAATATGTCTGATGTGTGTAAAGGACGAAGAATTCCGATGACACTTTGTGTATGGACAATACGCAAAAACTAAACGAATGCCTGTTTTAGGGGACAAAATCCCCCATCCAAAATGATGAAAGTTGACGCCCGAAAGGCAAGAAGAAGTGAACCGAAATGAATGAAATTGTGCACAGATATTGTAGACGAAAAATGAGGGAATATGGGTTCCGTATTTTCCTGAAAAAAAAAAAAAAACGTTTCGGTGGGACACAGACCCCTCCAAAACTTTGATCGTGAAATATCAAAAGTGCTAATAACAGTATGTCAGAAGTGCTTAAAGGACATGAAGAATTGGAACGACACATTGTGTAGGGACAATACGCAAAAAAAAAAAAAAAAAAAAAAAGAATACGGGTTTATTTTCTGCGAAAAATTGGTTTTAGGGGGCAGAATTCCCCACCCAAAATTTTGAAATGGTGCACAGATATTCTAGACGTAAATTGAGGTAATTGTGTTTCGTATTTTCCTGAAAAAAAGCGATTGAGTAGGGCACGGACCTTCTAAGCTGTTGATTAGGAAATATCAAAAGTGCAAATAAGTATGTATACGTCAGAAGTTCCTAAAGAGTATGGAGAATTGCAACGAAACTTCGTATAGGGACAATTTGCAAAACAATAAATGAAGTGCATTTTAATTTGTATGAAAAAACAGTGTTGGGGCCTAGAGCCCCTCCAAAAAAATGTTAATATTACCGTAAAAGTGCAGGAAGGAGTGGACCGAAGCAAATGAAATTGTGTGTAGATATTGTATAGACTGTATGTAAAATAAGGACTTTCGTGTTTTAAAGATGTCCCTATCAATTTTGGCACATCAACAGCAAACAGGAAATTAATCGGCACGTGTTTTTGTTTATGCGGAAAAACTTTGTAAGGGTTAAAGTTGCCTCGTGAAATACTACAAAATACGCTATACTGTTTGTGCTTGTTGTTGATCTGCCAAATTTGAAGAAATCTGATGGAGACACTTGTGAAACACGAGAGGCTTTATTTTTCATATCCAATATCTGCAGACAACTTCATTCGCTTCGGTCCAATCCTTCCGACACTCAACGCCTCGGTCCACTCAAAAGGTTTTTTTCTCTTTTCAGGAAAATACGAAGCACGTATTTCCTCATCTTACCTCTACAACATTTGTGAACAATTTCATTCAGTTCGGTACATTTTTTCTTGCCTTTCTTGCGTCAAATTTCAAAATTCATGCGGGGGACCTTTTGTCCTCTAAAACCGTTTTTTCGCAGGAAATAAAAAAGCCGAATTTGTTTATTTTTTGCTTATTGTCCTAACAGAAAGTTTTGTTCCAATTCTTCATGTAAATTTAGGCACTTCTGACATACTGTTATTAGCACTTTTGATATTTCATGATCAAAGGTTTGGAGGGATCTGTGCCCCACCTAACCGTTTTTTTTCCAGGAAAATACAAAACACGTATTCTCTAATTTTATGTCCGCAATATCTGTTCACAATTTCGTTCACTTTGGTCCACTTGTTTTTGCCTTTCGAGCGTCAACTTTCAAATTTTGGGTGAGGGCTTTAGCCCCCTAAAACCGTTTTTCAGCAAAAAAATAAAAAAGCACTTATTTGTTTATTTTATGTATAGTATCTACCTGCCAAATTTTATCAAAATCCGAGTGTTACACTCGGGAAGTGTTACTTGTTAGAATTATAACAACAACGCATTGTCCACAGTTTGGACACTGACTCAAAGTAATCTGACATAAATAAAAAAGAAAAACTCAAAAGGGAAAAAGTAGGTTTATTAAAAAGTGCTTGAGGTTTGGTAAGGGACAGCTTCCAGGACCTCACGCTGGATACGTCACTGAGTCAATGCATTATATTTGTTTCTTGCAAAGATGATAATTAGATGCGTAATGTGTAAAATTATATCATAGTTTGACTTTTTATAGGTCTTTCCTTAACACATCCATATTATCCGGCGTTCTGCCTGCCTGTTTTATGTCGGATAAGCGAAACTCTACTGTATTTTCAGATAGCATATACACAGGAGCTAGAGGTCTGCACGGGCCGGAATTTTTAGAACGGACCCTGCCCGTCCCCTTTAATTTATAATCTATAGGCATTAGCGGATTAAGGGCGGAGCCAATGGAACCCGGGCCCCCAGCTCAGGGGGCCCTTTAAAATCCCTCTGTTTAATACTTACGCTCGCGGTATCGCTAGATTTAAGTCTTTGCATCAGCAGCATTTACCTGTTAATAATGAATGCAATTATTTTAATTGTTAATAATGAATTTAACTAAACTAATTATTGTAAACTTGAAGCACATTCAAATATTACAGCATAGTTCTCGGTAGTTCCATAAGTAATTTCAGAGACCACGGTGTTTCAGTGGTAGAGCGTTCACCTTTGGTGCATGGAGTCCTTGGTTCGATCTATGCTCGCGCCAAGTGAACCTTGTGCTGGACAAACACTGTGTGTGTGGGTTTTCTCGAGGTTCTCCCGTTTTATCCCACTTTTTTCATTCCACCATTTCATTCATTTCTTATCATCACTGTCTCCTTTAGCCTATCCGGCATAATCGTGGGACGTAAAACTTAAAAATTTCATTTCAAATCATTTCAATCAAAAAACAGTTGCAGGAAGTATGTAATTTCGAATAAAACAAACTACTATATACAATTCTGAGTATATTATTCTTTTATGAAATTCTCGCGAACCTTATTTCTAAATTGAAGGGTAAGAAGACTAAATTCATTCTCTTATTATTATAGATCCATTTCAATTGAAGCAGTTGGAATAGTTGAAAAAAAAAAAAAACATACCCTATATTCCAGTGTGCCACAATCGGTATAACGCGCCACACTGGTGTGTCCAGCAAAGTGAACAGTGTGTCGCAAACTTTTTCCTATTATTTGCAAGAATATTTGTCGAGTTCCTGTTATTTATTATTATTATTATTATTATTATTATTATTATTATTATTATTATTATTATTATTATTAACGATTTTTCCATGGATCAGCTGTCTGTATACGGTTAACCAACCACAAGTATCACATTGAAGGAATGAGTGTAATTATTTACTTTAATAGTAATACAAAAGTCTATTTGCTTGTATATTCTACCGGTGATAACTGCATCCGTCTAGAAAGCTAAGACAAACAACAAAGGGATACCAAGTTGTGACCACACACCGCCCCAAATCGTGGGTGCCACAAGTTCTCTTCTACGCCTTAGAACAATAAGGGCTGTAGCGTTCAGGGAGAGAGAAAAACAACTTAATTCCATTGCAGTTATATGCTTATTAAATGTTAACTTATATTTATAACTTATGTAAGTGATCGTATCGTTTTCTGTTTATTATTATTATTATTATTATTATTATTATTATTATTATTATTATTATTATTATTATTATTAATTCTTATTATTATACATTTCTTAATACGTTGATTGCCATGTGTATGGAATTCCATACACACGGCTGTCCTGTACAGTAGAGCGTGATTATTTTCCATACGCAAACAATGTAGATATTCCAAGTTTGTTGTGTTCGTTCTATAGGTGTGTATGTAATTAGATACATATGGCGTAGAAATCAAAATTTAATGTCCATGCCACGTATATGAAAAACCATACACAAAGACATTTATGAATAAAGACATTGAGTTTGAGTTTAACGTCTCGTTCAGCAACGAAGCTATATGAGACGTCGGCCCACTGATTAACGTGGACTCCGAACTACGTGAGCTCTCGCCGGGAATCGAAGCCGGGTCTTCCACGCCAGAGGCGCGTACGCTAACCACTAAGGAGCTTATGAACAGAGACATTTATGAGCTAAAACAAAGGCGAAAACAAAGATGTGTGATGTGATTTTGAGTTTATCGTCCCTTTCAGCAGCGAGGCTATATGAGACGTGGACCTACTGATTAACGTGAAATCCGAACCACATGAGCTCCCGCCGGACGAAAACAAAGACCTTTGGAATTGACAATTGTTTGGACATTCCAGTCGAACCTACCTAATATTAACAACGTTTCTACGATAATTTCGTAACATTGTATTATTTCTTTTGTTGATTAGCTTGGTTAGGCTTATTTAAACACTTTCTTCTTTGCACCGACGTGTCACATCTCTTGGATGAAGATACACTAGCTCTCACTGGAAATCTAATCCAGAACCAATGCACTTGAACCATTTGACCACAACAACGCACATTTAAAAAGAAGTTTCGATTTTGTTCGGAAAATTGTGATTAGGTGTAACATTTAAAAATATATTTAAGAAAGGGTACGGAGTAAACGCACTGTACTTTCTCGCACGAATATTTTACACTGACTTATGTTAGGCTGCAACTGTTATTGATACATTTATTTGGGAAATTAAGAATAAAATAATGTTTTGGAAAACTTTGCTAGAAGAAACTTCAGGCCCAAAAGTAAAGTACCCATTGGTCATATTTCCGTTAGAAATAACTTGATCCATATATTAGAATTATAAAGGATATAATTGTATGTGAACTATAAGCAAAAGCGTCTGAGTAATTTCTGAGAAAATTATGCAAAAAGTCACCCCCAAGAATAAATTATCCCTTGTGGATCTTTTCAGTATAAACGAGCTATGCTATATTGTTAGTGTTTTCATAAAACATTTATTTATGAAATACGAACACCGCCTGAGTCGTTCTTGAGAAAATCGCAGGGTAAAACTTACTGTCAAAAGTAATATACCATTTCTAGATTTTCCGGATGAGGGAATTATACCATATAGCTAGGTTATTTATGTAATACGTATTTATAAAATATGAACAACAAACATCTCCTGAGTTGTTTTTAGGAAGGTCATCGGGAAAAGCTTACCCCCAAAGGTAAACTCTTCTATCTGTAATTTTGACAGTATATCGAGTAATTTTTAAGCAAATCGTCGGGAAAAATTTCACTGTCAAAGTAAACTATCTCTTTTGGATTTTTCTTTTCGGAACAAGCGAGTTATACCATATTGTAAGATTATTACAGAAAATATTTTTACTGAAGTTAGAACAAATTTCAGTAAAAATACAAATTTCAGTAATAACTGAGACAATTGTCCAAAAAAAAAGTCAACCCTTGAGAAAACCACTTCTTCTGTATGTTATCGGAATAAACTATTTATGCTCTATGTTAGTTTATTAATGAAATATTTCTTTACGAAATATGAACAAAATTGCCTGAGGCGTTAATGGGAAAACCATCGGGGGAAAGCTCACCCTAAGATTAAGCTACTCCTTCCAACGAGTTGACATATTGTTAGGTAATTAATGATACGTTTATTTATGAAATGTGGTTGAGAAAATTGTGCAAAAAGAACGCATACCATACAGTAAATTACACCATATATATTTTTTCAGAAAAATTATTCATATGTGGTGGAGATTTGTTAATAAAATATATATTTATCAAAAGTAAATAAAATCGTCACAGTTTTTTTTTATTTGAGAAAATTGAATTATTTTAAATTTTAATCCTTCAGTAAATTACCCTTGCTTTTAGGTGTCGAAGGACATCAAATTCGAAAGATATTATGTTACTAAAACGTTATGTCTAGAATTCGGTGCAGATACGTTGAACAGTATGGCCTCTATTTGAGTGCGTGTAAAAGCGTGACGAACCGAGAGACAAATAGATGGACAGACATCGAAAAATCATTTTTTTCTCTATGTAGGAGCCATGTAACTTGAATTTATTGAAATCTGGTATTCGGTTTTTATAACTATCACCACACTTTCTTTTTTCGTCGCTCGAATGTGAAAACGAATAGGCCTACACCAACACGTAATGTGATAATTTGTAATCCCAAAAATTTAATTTGTTATGTTTAATGTGTGGTTACTCAAAAAAAAAAGGCTTATGCATGTTACATCATTTTATTATCAGTTTTCACGCTACTGTATAATTCGGTACGATTATAGTTAATATTCATGGCATCTTTTGGAAGCATTCGCGTTCCTCACAAAGAGAGCTGTAAAATTTAGTTTTGTTTAAAGAAAGCACTCTTGATTTTCTTTTTTAACACAGACTTGCATTTGTTGCACTTGTGGATATGAAACAAAAGGAGAGAGAGAGAGAGTCAATACTTTAAAAAGAAACACACACACACACAGAAACACTAGAACAGTTTTTTTCTTCATGACAACGAGCTATCGCTGTGACTGTGTTCCTCACGCTGTGTGTAAAGCTGCAGGTTGCTCTTGTTTTGTTTTTTCCTGTTCCTGACTCACAGACACTCGCAGTGAGTTGAAGCTGTGTAAAAACGGAGAGGGAACGGTTAAGCATACCACACCATAAACTAAAAACAATCGCCATTAGTAATAAATAGTAAGCTAATTCTGAATAAATACGTCATCAGAAAAAAAAGTTATTTCATTATTATATTATTTCGTTTCTTATTAACATAAAAATTATACACTTTCCAGGAGTGCCCACAAGGAGGGCTATGACGCAAACTGCGTCATTGAAATATTTGGGGGGGTTAAAAATCTATATAAATATGTTTGATGGGGGGTAAAATTAATCGAAAAGAAGATTTTTTCATGGAAGAACACCTACGGATAGACAGTTGGGGGGGTGCGTCATGGACATAAGGGGGGTGTGCACCACTACACTTTCTACAATGTTTTGTAAAGAAAAAAATTGAAAAGGATCGGATGGGATTCGATCTGGGGTCAAAACAGTGTAAGAATTACTAATCCGTCATTCTACCCACTTGACCACACAGACTTCCTTTTGTTGCCAATCTTTTTCTTAAGAAATAAATGCTCATGGCTATAGAGCATGTCACTTCCGAACTTAAGACAACAGTTTTTCTCTTTGTTTATATTTTCCGTATAACATCTTGCTTACAGAAGCTAATTTATATTTGGCAGACAATTTACACCCTAGATTTAAGCCAATAAATGCAATATTTTGCTCCAATTTCCAGTTCCTTGATTCAGCTGTTCTCCTACTAATCTTGTTATTCCCTCTGCAATCGTGCTGTGCTACTCCAAAAATTCCCTCGAAAACATTATTGCCAGTATACACAAAACCGAACATAATTTTGTTTTTTGCTTATATTTTTATTATTTTATTATATTTTTTGGAAATATCTCCTTAAATGGATTGCTTTCTATTATCTCCACGTACTAATAACTGAATTTTACCAATAAACATATGGAAAATGGAATAATTGCGAAAAATTGTGAGTTACAGTATACGCGCAATATTTTTTGCGCATGGGAGTACATTCGCATAGTTGAAGTTATTGCAGTATTTTTTGAGGAACATGTGGGTAAAGTTAAACACTCCCTGACCCGCCCAACGCAGGAAAGGAACATAATTGAACATCAGTGGTTTGTTTGAATACACGAATACAGAGCAGATATCCGCCTCCATTCTCTCTCATGGAATAGTGATTTATTGCACGCAGAATGGTATAATATTCCACTTGCACTATTCACGACTTCCATAACTTTTCACATCGTATCAAAGCTGTTCTGAGGACGAAAGGTGATCCGAAGTATTAATCTAGTAAGTTGCACTGCTTCAGGTGTTTCCATTAAATTGGTCACTTTGTATATTCATTTTGAACCAACCATCACCAAACGCCCTTGTAACTTTTAAACTAATAGTTAAGAAACGCTGAAGTTTTGAAACATGCAAATATCGATAGGGAAGACACTGTCTAACATACCGCACACTGCCACCCGACTAACAGTGTTACCAACCCAACATAAAGTTATTTTTTCTAAGTAACACTACGTCAAGTTAAAACATATTTGAAATTTACATATTAAATGAAAACTTAGAATATCACACTTATTTTTCAGTGTTACAAACCAAGGATGCTACAGAACCACACATATTTCTAAACATCCAAAGTTTGGAGTCCTCTACAACTGTAATAATGCAAGTGACACCGACAAATAAATACACACCCGAAGTACCTTAGCGTCGAATACTCTAACCATTATATGAAGTATTTCTAACAAATAGGGACAAAGTTACAAGGGATTTTTTCTTTCTTCAACATTTTATTTTGAAAAAGTGTCTAGATAAGTATCGTATCCAATCACATAGATGGTTTTCAATAAAGGTAAAGATCATAATGACGTGAAAAGCAATTTGATATCTCAATACGTTCTGGAGATATAAAAGATATGGATAGAAATTGTTTTACTGGTTAAAAGGAAGTAGTTGTAGAAACTTGAACTTTACAAATGTTCCTTTCGTTTGGTTCTATGATATTACAGCACTAGTTTTTGGTATAACTATATAATTTTAAGCAGTGTACAAAACTGCCAATGTTTCAAATGTCTTCGGAACAGACTGAGATATCAAAGTGCTGTAAACAACATTATGATCTTTACGTTTATTGAAAACCATTTATGTGATTGTGTGTTATATTTATCTAAGCACTTTTTCGAAATAAAACATTTTGGAGAAAGTAAAGTTGTGACTTTGTTCCTACTAGTTACAAATGAATTATGCCATGATTGTAATATTCTACATTAAAGTACTTCCGATGTGTTTTGACACGTCGCTCTCACTTGTGTTATTACAGTTGTGGAGGACTCCAAAATTTGTATATTTGCAGATGTTTTTGATGGTGTAACATCCTTAGCTTGTAACACTGAACAATTTTGATATTGTAAGTTTTCATTTGATATGCAAATTTGAAATACGTAATAAACTAACGTAGAGCCATGTAAGAAAATAAACTATAAGATGGGTTGGTAAGGGTTATCCGGTTGGAATTGTGAACTATGTGATACCATGTCCCTCCAGTCAATATTTGCGCTAAAAAACTGCACCGATCTTAATAAATTATCATAAAAGTTGCAGGTCTTTTAAAGTGAAATAGTTCATACAATATATATAAGGTATCCCAAAATTTCCTTAACGACCCTCTCAAGGATAGAACTAGTTTAAAGTTGTGAGAACATGTCTTTGTAGAGGGAACATTACTGCAGGTAACTCTGACGACGGCCGTCTTGGATTCAGGTTTATGTTAGTTGTGAAATCGAATATACATAATATGAAGGGCCATATTTTAACCAGCCAAATCAATCTCTATCTATCTATCTATCTATCTATCTATCTATCTATCTATATATATATATATATATATATTATGTAACCAAGAAAGTTCTGTTTCTTTTTGTCGACGCTGGTGTTCAATAGAGTAGTATGCCCCGGCGTATATTGAGCCGAGTCAACAAAAATTTTTGTGACGTCATAGGTCAAAGGTCAATGACCTTGGCCCGGAGTCAATGATCTAGGGGTACTTAGGACCACCCCTCTAGATTTTGGCAGGGGTACCTAGGACCACCCCCCTTAAATTTTGGAAATTACCAAATCTAAAAATTTGGTATGGTAGCCTAGGACCTAGTACCTAAAAATTTGGTATGGTAGCCTAGTATGTACCTCAATTAGTATTGGGGTTCCACCTCGTTCCCTTTCATGGGTAAAAATTGCCAAAAATACAAATTTCCGGGGTTTTTGACCTAATTTATCCCCTTTGATGAGGTTTTATTACCTTATATAGTTATATGAGCATGTACAGTCAGCGACAGTAATAACTGGAGGTTGGATACATAAGAAATGATAGCTTTTACAAGTAGCAGAATAATTTCACTGTATGTCTGATAGTTGGACAACCAACATGACAGCAAATACATGCCCGAAAACATAACATGCCAGGATATTCCTCCATTTTGAGGAAAAAGTATTACTATCTGAGAGCATCACTTAGAGAAACAACCACGAGATAAATCTGCAGAAATTCAATTCACTTTAAGATCAAAGAGATAGGAATTAATGCAAAGGAAACGAAGAGAATAATACGCATCATGCAGAGACCGAAAAAGTATGGAAAGCTAAACAAAATGAGAAAAGAAGGAAAGACAGAAAGGAAAGAGCAAAAGACATGGGAATAAATTAAATTTTAACACTTAAGGATAAACAGTCTGTCTTTCCCCCTGACTGCCGTATTGTCTTGTTCTTTCTCCCTTCATAGGATAAATTTCTTTCAGTATCAAACGCGAACATCATTTATAGACTATAATTCCTTGAAAAAAAATTAACTCAGTCTAGGCTGAGACTCGAACACAGAATCCTTGGAACGACACTCACACACGGTAACCACTTATCTACTAACTGTGTTTATAAATCAACCATAACACGCGCTGTTATCAAACGTGTTAAATCAGCCATTGTCGGTGAGTTACCCCAGTTTCACTTAAACTTTGAATTTTATTTACGGCCTTAACCATCTACGGAAACAGTCCCCATGTTTTCATTAAAAAATTGTTCTGTAGATTAAAATCAAGAATAAATTAATCTATTATGAATTAATCTCTTGGGTGCATCAACACACACACATACATCGTATATATATATATATATATATATATATATATATATATATATATATATTATCGGATTGATTAAGGATTAAATGAGTTATTTCGTAAATTTACGAAACGGGTCTTGAAGGAGGTCGTCGCAACAGTAATGACATCTCGTAGCGCTGTTACGTAACACACGAAATATAAATATAGCTTCAAAACCAAAACACACAAGTTCTGCCGTGGCTAAGTCGGTAGAACGTCTGTTTCTTGAGTGGAACAACGCGGGTTCAAATCTCGGCTGACTAACTTATTTTTCTCTCTCAAAATACATTCCTATATGTTTGTATTTGTCACTAATAATTGCTTTATTGTATTTTTGTAGTTAAATTATTGGAGGTTAAGTAAAGTTAGGAAGGTTAAGATAAATATATATGACTGCTTTATACGTGTGTGCAGTGCAGAGATGGAGTGAGTCAGGGGGTCAATTGGGTCAAGATTAGTAAGTGGGTCGTGGGTCAACAGGATGTGACTTACTGCGACACACAACCCACCGTGACTCACTCTGACCCGACAACCCATTCTGACCCACGCTGACCCACTGATCCACTCTAACTTACCAACCCATTCTACTCAGTGCATTCTAGACAGCTTCTTCTGAGCACTGGTGAATTTGTCTACCTTTTACTTTCAAGGCCTCCCTTTTTCTTCAATTTTCAATTGTTTCTATTGAAGAAAGAACTTCTGGACCTCTTGCAGAACTTCAGGCAATTGACTATATTTGGAATTGTAATAATAGCAATAGGACTTACTTCTTGACTTTTCAAACACATCCTGTGAGTTTTCAGAGGAGCTAACTACTAGAAAAAAATTGTGAATCACCTATAATGTATGAATTATTATATTAAAGAATAGAATATAACTATGTGTGTGTGATCATCATGATCAAATTGCAACTGGAATGATCAAGTCAACTGAAATTACCTTTGGCATATAGATAGTGAGGCCCTGATCTCAATCTCATTTTTTAAAACTCTTTTATTGGGGCGTGGGGGCATTTTCCATTTACAGGGTTGATTTCTATAAATAATCGAAAACGATCGATATTATTATAGTTCAGAAACAAATTGAAAAGCAATTATTAAGAAATAAAAACTACAGTTTTACGCATTTTACATCTACTGCTTTTTATTATAATAATTGCTGAAACTTGTGTTTATACATGGAGCGTTCACAGCATAACGGTATCACATCATAAAGTTGTTAAGAAAATGGACATAAAATTTGTACTGTAAGCTTAATTACGTGAGAATTTTAAATTTGTACGGGATGTTTAATTATATGGCCAATTTAGACTTCTCTTTACTTTGGTCTACTTTACCTTGATTTGAGACTTTCAAATTTCATTCTATTTTCCACTGAAAATATCTGTAAGTCAACAAAGAAATAAGTATATATGATAATTAAATTTAAATTCATCACAATTTGGTCCATGAAAAAACTTTATCATTGTATATCGTAAAGATCAGATCCACCGGTATTGTGACGGAGCGGTGCTTAAGCGTTGAACCATAGAAATTAAAACTCCGATTAGTGATAATTTCACAGCCTTGTTTTATCACAATTGTAAACTTTATTTAGTTTTGAAGAGAGCGTGGTTCACGGGTCAGAGGTGATGACGATGGGTTTTGGTGGGTCGGAGTTGGTCACAATGGTTCAGAGTGGATCATGGTGGGTGGTGGGTCGCAGTGGGTCACATGCTGTTGACCCACGACCCACTCAGAAAACTAGACCTACTTGACCCACTGACCACTCTAACTCTGATTAACTTCTGTTCGGAAAATATGACAGAAATAAAAACTAGACTTTGAATATTAATATGAAGTATATCTGGACAAACAAAAGAATACTACTTCCTTTTAGTGAAGAAAGCAATCCAACTCCCTCCCCTGTGCTGATACTTTCCTGCAGGAAATTTTGCAGCACAGAAATATCGGTAAACAAAATTTTGGTGAAGGTGGCTTATCTCCTATTTTTTTTTTTCACACTGGCTGAAAGTATCTCAGATATATCTGATTTTGCTTTAGAAAAACGTATGCTGGGTATGAAAATTTATTAAAATCTAGACTTTGACTACTAGTAGGCCTAAGTCAGTAGAAAATAGCCCGGATATTTAAATCTGGGCTTTGACTACTAGTAGCCCTAGTTCCTCAATAGAAAGTGGGCTATATGATTAATGTCATATAGGAGTTGTCAGACATCAGAATAAAATATTAAGAATGTTGCAGTGTTCAAATCTTCAGGCTGTCACCATACTTGCAGACCAATACTCATCAAATGAGTCTCTTTCTTATTTACTAAGAACAAAACAACTTATCAACCAAAAAAGAAAAAGAAAGCTTGGTGTTAGTAAATAAGAAGGAGATTTATGTGAGTGTTGGTCTGCAAGCACGACGGCAGCACAAAGAAGCAAGGCCTAAATACATCTGAGCATTATAAATTTCTAAAAAAAAAAGACAAACTACAATCACGAATCCTATTAGCAAGCAAATTCTATTTTGTAAGTATTCATGCCAAATCATGAAATTATTTTAATGCAGTGATGAATTGTCCGACCAATAAGAAAAATTTGGTTCCAAAATTTTCAGGACCCATGCTTAACACATTAAACTTGCAACATCCCTATTTTATTGATATCTGATAGCTTCTATACGACATTGGTAGCTCTACTTTCTACTGAGTTATTAGGCCTATTTGTAATTGTCAAAGGCTAGATATTTATATCCAGGGCATTTTATTACAAGTTCCTCAAAGTCTGCCCACGTTTAATACAACGCAACTTCCCAACGACCTTATTATTTTTTATACATGATAAATGATATAAAATAGTAGCTCCATTTTCTGCTTAGAAAGTAGCCAAAGCCTAAATTTCTATATTCATTGAATTTTATTATAAGCCCCCAAGGAAGCTTATGTTTGCTATTGGTGAGCTTTTGTCCGCCTCTGTAATATAAGGCTGCCGGTGAGCTTATATCCGAGCTTTCCTTTCGGTGAGCTTTTCTTTATAACACCGTGAATATCCCTGAACTTGAGGTTAAAAACTGCCAAGAATAAAAGTGTAAGTTAACCTCCCAAATAAATTATATACATATATGCAGTATATATACAGGGTGAGTCAAAATACGTGTTACAAGCCAATATCTCGCGAACTATACATCATATAAGAAAAATATTAAGAGACAATGTATAAATACAATACAGAGGGGCCTAAGAAATGAGTCAAACATTAGGTTTCCCTGCCCCCATTTTGGAGGGAGGGGGTGAACGTGAAATTTTCAAATGGAAACATAGGTGGAGTGATACCTCGTTCGAAAGAGCTTGAAAAATTGAACAATTTTTGTAGGAAACAATTTTTGATAGGGTCACCGTTTTCAAAATAGACCCCAAAATTGGTCCTGTAGCAGATAAAATTTCCAGTACTTATAAATCGGAAACGGCTAAGTAGAAAAACATGAAACAAAAAATGAAAAAGGTAAACGCCATAGGCAACGTGGAATGGTGTTGTCGCGGTGCCCCAGGGCCCCATCATGGGGCCCCGGGACCAATTTTAAAATTTCAAATCTGAATATAGGTTTGATAGATTATGGAAAAGCAAACAGCTTAGAAAAAAAATGTTTTGATTTCAGGCAAGCCTGTTGCAAAATGGCCGCCGAAAATGGTTCCACATTCAGATAGAAAGTCCAGTGTTCAAACTGAGTGTTACAAGCCAATATCCCGTGAATTATTGCATCAAATAAAAAGTGCTAAGAGTCAATGTATCCTCGTCGCCAAAAGTGCCTTTACATCGCCATGACGGGTATGTGACAGCGCAGTACATTAAAGAAGGGATGGTTGCATAAGAATTTGTGATTAGTTTTGAAGAGTTTTTATTTTGACTAGGAAAATAAAGTAGGTATAGGGAGTAAAGACACAGATTTGAAGCATTAGTGCACTGTCATCTCTGAAAAGATTCGTATTATTACCTTATATGTTAAGTTAAACACCACAACATCTGTCACTGATAGCGTAGATCATCTTACTTTTTAAAATTGCCTCTGTAGCCTATTTGTCCATACATTAATCTCCAGACATGATGTATAGAGAGGAGAAAGAAAGAGATACAACATCTGTAAGATTTATGTAATTCACTAAGGGACTATAGGAAACGACTAAACTAATTACTGCTACTAGCGCTTTTAATCTTCAGGGATTTACTACATGTTCGCAAAACATTATTCTAAGTCCTAAATCTGTGCGTGAATTATTTCATTCGCCTCCCTGTAATTATTTTAGAATGGAAACTGATTACGCTGAACGTGAAAATGTTTCTCGTAAAGCAAGGGCCGTAATAAATGTAAATAAGGTTCTCATTATTATATAAAACACATAAGTATTTATTCCGTGTATAGAACAATATAATACAGTAACTAAGCAACATCATAATCACTAACGTCCGCAGGATTTTTTTCAACGGGTGGAGGGGAAGTCCGATATAGAATGTTTCGTTTTATTCCCTATATATATTAACAGTCATAACATTTATCATTGATAGCGTATATCGTCTTTCGCCACTGTAGCTTATTAGTCAGAACATTCATATCCAGACATGATGTCGAGAGAATAGAAAGAAATAGATATGAACAGTGGTGTAACTAATTTTACTGCGCCCTGGATCGATCGATCATCGATTTACTCATACTCCCCCAGGCCCTCTGCCACAGGTATTTCAGCTGCTGCGTTATATATATGGTTCCATGTCAGAAGGGCCAAACAAAAGGGCAAAGAAAGAAAAACCCGAGTCAAAAGGGCCCTGCTTCAAATGGGCCCGGATCGAGATGGCCCCCTCGCTACAAAAGGGCCCGAGTCAAAAGATCTCCGCAACAACAGGGCACGAGTCAAAAGACCCTGCGTCAAACGGGCTCGGATCAAAAGGGCCCGAATCAAAACGCTCCTCATAAAAAGGACCCGGGTCGAAAGGTCTCCGCAACAAAAGGGCCCGAGTCAAAAGGCACCGAATCTAAACGACCCTCATAAAAAAGCCCGAGTCAAAAGGGACTCCGCTACAAAAGAGCCAGAGTCAAAAGACCCTGCGTCAAAAGGGACCAAGTCAAAAGTGGCCGAATCAAAACGCCCCTCATAAAAAGAGCCATAGTCAAAAGGAGCCCACGAGAAAAGGATCCGAGTCAAAGGCCCTGCGTCAAATGAGCCCGGGTCAAAAGGGGCTCTGCCACAAAAGGGTCCGTGTAAAAACGACCCCACATCAAAAGGGCCCGGGTCAACAGGTCTCCACAACATAAGTCCCGAGTCAAAAGGGCCCGAATCAAAACGCCCGTCATAAAACGGAGCAGAGTCAAAAGGGGCCCCGCTACGAAAGGGCCCGAGTCAAACGGCCGTAAGACAAAAGGTCGCGGATTAAAAAGGCCCTAGTCAAAAGGGGCCAAATCAAAATGCACCTCATAAAAAGAGCCCGGGTCAAAAGGGTTCCACGACAAAGTTACCTGAGTCAAAAGACCCTGCGTCAAATAAAGCCGGAGTCAAACGGCCCCGCGTCTAAAGGGCCCGGGTCGAAAGGTCTCCTCAACTAAAGGGCCCGAGCCAGAAGGCCCGAATCAAAACGCCCCTCATCAAAAGGGCCATAGTCAAAAGAGTCTCACGACAAAAGACCCGAGTCAAAAGGACCTGCATTAAACGCGCCTGCGTCGAAATGGGCCCCGCTACAAAAGGGCCCGAGTGAAATCGGCCCCACATCGAAAGGGACCTGTTCAAAAGGTCTCCACAACAAAAGGGCCCGAATCATAATGCCCCTCATAAAAAGGAGCCGAGTCCAAAGGTGTCCCCCTACTAAAGTGCCCGAGTCAAACGGCCGTGCGTCAAAAGGGTGCTGGTTTAAAGGGCTGGAGTCAAAAGGGGCCGACTCAAAACGCCCCTCATAAAAAGAACCCAAGTCAAAAGTGTTCCACGACAAAGGGACCCGAGTCAAAAGGCCCTGCGTCAAATGGACCCGGGTCAAATAAAGCCGGAGTCAAACGGGCCCGCGTCGAAAGGGCCCGGGTCGAAATATTTCCTCAACAAACGGGCCCGAGACAGAAGGCCCGAATCAAAACGCCCCTCATCAAAAGGGCCCGGGTCGGAATGTCTCCGCAACAAAAGGGTCTGAGAATCGTTTGTTAACACAACGCAAAAATTTGAGATTTAGATAGCGATAATAAACATAACAATTATAATGTTGTCTGCAGAATTTTTGTGTATACTGGTACGGAATGACAACCAACGTCAGTAACAGAGGCGACTCTTGAGGGAAGTGACATTGGTAAAAATTAACATTTTACGAACAAAATCCACAAGAAGTTAACTGCACAAATGTATGATGGAATTTCATTTACGGTGGAAAACATTAACGGTCTCAAAACAAAAGATCAAACAAAACTAGTGATGAGCGCAAGAGTCTTGGTCTTGAAGTTTTTGCAAGAGTCTTGCATGCAAGACCAAGACCAGGAATCCCGATGCAAGACCAAGACCAAGACCAAGACCACACCTGCAAGACCAAGACCAAGACCAAGACTCTTGCGCAAGAGTCTTGCACAAGTACCGTTTCGGTGGTAGAGCAGTCACATGTGGTTATACGGGTCCCTGGTTGGATTCTAGCATGCGCCATGGAAACTTTTTAGTGGGCAAACACCGTGTGCGTGGGTTTTCTCGGTAGAGACCTGCATGGGCCGGGCCTTGCCCGAGACCCGAAGCCCGGCCCTACCCGCGGGCCGGGCTTGGGCGGCCGATTCTATTATTTCTTTGAGTCGGGCCGGGCTTGGCGGTCCGACACTGATTTCTTTTCAGGTCGGGCCGGGCTGGGGCCGATTAATTGCAATTCTTTAACCCTCGAGAAGTCGCGCTGAAAAAGTAACGCGAGTAGTCGCGCGCGGTCAAATGGACCGAACGAACATAATGTGTTGCAAAAATCGTTTTAAACAGTTTTCTTGTATTAGAAACGTAATTTTGTATATTTTCTGATTAAGAGGGAATAACATTTTTATTATTATAATAAGTTTTACAGTAATAACTATTAGAGAAACCTACAACTAGACATGTTATTTTTTTATTTCTCATTTGGAATAAAATGTTTTTGTCGTTACATATTTCTTTAGATAGATAGCTACGCACTGGTTTTATTGAAAATTCTAAACCTGATGATGATCTTTTGTTTTTGTCAACTTTGGTTCGTCTAAAATTAGAAATGCAATAGTAAATTAGTTAAAAATATACTATATAAACATAACAATAAAACAAAGCTTCACAGCGCATTTTACATTGAATTAGAGCTCAGTCGTAGCTAAGCGGTTAGCATACACGCCTTTGGCGTGGGACTGCCGGCTCGATTCCCGGTGGGACCTCATGTGGTTCGGATCCTTCGTTAAGCAGTAGGTCCACGTCTTACATAGCCTTGATGCTGAAAAGGGCGCTAAATTGAAATCAAATCAAATTTACATTGAATTATTTTAAGGTCCTGTTATTTTGAAACTTCACCTATACAGCACTACGTTGAATTATTTTAGGTTATCTTCAAATTTACACTGTTCTACACTTCGTCGTCGCTTATTTCGTCCCCTCTTGCTCTGACTACATTCGGGGAGTCGCTGGTCATTTCTGGGTTTAAGGTCTTCAGATTCGCTCGCAGACTCCTCACTTGACCTTTCGTGTTCACTCATATATAAATATTTGTTATGGTCTTCCTCAGACAAAGTTTCCACGAGATCATGTCGGCTGATTTATCCAAATAGTCAATCCCTAACATTTCCCTCCGTTGTTTTAAGCTGTTCAGTTCTAATTTTCTCTTTTCTCATACTAGGTATCAGTTTGTTAACTCTGTCGACCTCTCTTCCGTCCATTAAAATAATAAACTTCGAAAATTTATCGGGCCCGGGCCGGGCTTGGGCCAAGAATTTTAAAAAACTTATAGGGCCGGGCCGGGCTCGGGCCGAAAATCTCCAAAACGTTTCGGGTCCGGGCTGGGCCGCGCCTATGTACATTCGGGCTGGATTGGGCTCGGGCCGAAAACTTCGGCCCGTGCAGGTCTCTATTTCTCGGTGTTTTAATGTTCCCTCCTACTTTCTTCAATCCACTATTTCATTCATTTCTCATGAATACCGTCTCCCTTAGCCCCGATGCATAATCGTGGGACGTTAAACTAGATATTTCGTTTTGTTTTAAAACATATTAGTGGTGTTTTTCTTCCAAAACTAAAATGAAATGTAGTATTGAACATTGGTGATACCGTACACCATAGGTGTCGACTACATGGGTATGGCCTTGACTCCCAGACTCAAGCATCCGTTGGGAATTTTTAATGTGTGCTCATAAAATTAATATCGAAATAACATTTTCATGACATTGAAAAAACTTAATACATGTAACCGCAAGTTTGATTTCATGGGCGGATGCTTATACGTTGAATAATTGTTTATCAATATAACTTTTAGCATCCTTAGGTATACGACACATCGAGGGTTGAGCGATATAACATTATCCTACAACAATAAATCTATGTCATAAAATTGAAAGTGACTATTTTTGTGACTCCTAATCTCTTGAACCACCCAACCGATCTCGACCAAATTTTCAACACAGATGGAGTTTGAGCCTGGGAGTGTTTTCATCATTTCACTTTGACGGTAAGCTTAGGAGAGGGGAGAAGGGGGAGTTATATAATAATAAATAAAACTTAACAACTTCAGCCAAACGAGTAATCTCGATCAAATTTTTAACATAGATGAGGTTCAAGCCTGGAATGTTATATGTCAGTTCACTTTGGTGGTAGAACCTAGGGGGAGAAGAGCGAAAGGGTATATATATATATATATATATATATATATATATATATATATATATATATATATATATAACTTAATAACTCTTGAACCACCTGACCGAACTCGATCTTATTTTAAGATAGATGAGGATCGGGCCTCAGATGGTTTCTATCATATCACTTTGATCTTGAAGTTTAGGGGAGAGGGAGAGGAAAGATATTTAAAAATGATGGAAAATGACCGACATTGAAATGGAATCTATAGTTTTGGGGACCGCTAAGGTAAACAATGATACTTCCGGTGCTGTTTAAATCAAAATTCAGCCCCGTAGCTTGGCGGAGGGGAGGGGAGATATATAAAAATGATCGAAAATGGCGAATATTAGTGTCGAATCCATAGTTTTCGAGGTCGCTGAGTTGAATACTGAGACTTCCTATACCATTTACGACCAAATTCAGCCTCGTAATTTGGGGAAGAGGGAGATGCATAATAATGATTAAAAATGACCAAATATTAGTGCCGAATCCATAGTTTCGTGGTCTCTGACACGAACAGTGACACTTGTGATGCCGTTTAAATCCAAATTCAGCCCGGCAACTTGGAGAGGAGGAAGAGAGGGAAACATAAAAATAATCGAAGATGACCGATATTAGAGAGCGCTTTACTAATAGTAAAAAAGTGATTGACTAACGATATATATATATATATATATATATTATTATTATTATTATTATTATTATTATTATTATTATTATTATTATTGTTAATATTATTATTATTTTAGTTTAACCCAACAAAGTAGATACTTGATGCTAGTAATCCATATTCACAAGTGAGACTTCAAATAACTTGGAGTTTGATGCCCTTATTTTGTATTTCTAATACAGGTCAACAGTATTTATATAAATTGAGTCTACACAAAAGACATAGACAGTTGAGTCGTTTTCAGTTTTCCCTCAAATTATTCTAAAATATTAAGAGGTTTGATTATAATAATTATTATTTTAATTTTCTTTCCCTCTTTTTTTTTTTTTTTTGTCAATATTGCTAAACATATCATCATCATAATAGCTATTCTGCTATTATTGGCAGGTTATTTGCTTCAACAGACAAGGTTTGACGTTCGGTGGTCCTCAGCTGGTCTCTTCGTCTTGACGTGGCAATTTTCTGTTTCAATACCTTCCTTCAACTAGTCTGCTTCGCTCCCTCCCTCTTTTTCCTTCCACAATACTCTCTAGCTCGTCCCTTGTAATACAGTTCCTCGTCAGCCAATATCCTAAACAGTTCCCTTTCCCCCTCTTAACAATATCTAAAATTCTTCTTTTTTTTCTCCTACTGCTAATATTTCTAACACATTCGTTTTCGTTCAACACGGCTAATTCTCTCCTTTTTTCTCCATGCCCATGTTTCGAAAGTCTGCAATTTTTTCATCGCTTTTGCGTAATGTGAATGTCTCTTCCCCATGGAGTACATATTGGAATCAGTAAAACAAAAATTCAATATTTAAGTTTGTTTAATACAAGAATTAGCTAATCGTGGTTGGAAAGAAAAATCTGACGCCTTTAGAGTGTAAAAATTATTTAGCAATTCATGGTATTTCAATAATCTGTGCCGTCTGATTTTCTTTCATGCGAAACAGGGGTAGCCTCCTCAGTTTGGGAACCAGTGGAATGTTGGATCTGTTAAAGAAAAATATATAAACAGATTACGAAACCCTGTGATTTAGGCATATCTTATAAGTAGTGAAGCATGGGCACCCATTAAAAAAAATAAAGGTCATAACCTTTGTTGTACGCTATCATACTTACACGACGTTAAATTATATTACATTTAGAAACATACATTGTATTTCCGTTACTACTGGTGCTTTGTAGAGTTTATTATCCCTTATATCCATAGTAAAATTTACCTATGAAAAGCTTGAGATTTCTTAAATGCAAGACTTGCAAGACTCTTGCATGCAAGACTAAGACGAAGACCAAGGGTTCCAGTGCAAGACCAAGACCAAGACTCGATGTGCAAGACCAAGACCAAGGCTCGATGTGCAAGACCAAGACCAAGACCTTGCGTTGAGTTAAGTTGATTTTAGTTTAGCGTCCCTTTCAGCAGCGAGGCTATATGAGACGTGGACCTACTGATTAACGTGGAATCCGAATCACATGAGCTCCCGCCGGGAATCGAACCCGGGTCTCCCACGCCAAAGGCGCGTACGCTAACCGCTTAGCCACGGAGGAGTTCAGACCAAGACCTTGCATTTGCTCATCACTAAACAAAACACATCAAACACTTTTTGTTCATTGTTATGCATATTGTGATTATTATTATTATTATTATTATTATTATTATTATTATTATATTACTTTTATTATTATTACCATTTTTATTAATAATAATATGCAAGGTCAGTGGTAGCCCATGCCTTCAAACCAGTATACGCCACTGTTTGAAACTATGAACTCTACATTAACATAGGTCGTCTTTCGATCATTTTATGTTAGAAGGTGTGCATGGGTGTCTTACCCCTTCCCCCAAAGCATGAAAAGCAAACACAGCCAGGGGCAGAGAGAGAGAGACACACAGAACACACAGCTCGCTGTGTAGCTGCAAGAGACCTATGGGTATCTATAGTTGCCCTCTTGTTATAAGGTGTTGAGTCAGGTAGTATCAAGGTCAGTTCCTGCAGTTGAACACGAAGTTGACTGTTAGAAAACAGAAGCATATAACTAGTCTCATCTGTTTACTTTTCACGAATATTTTTCACCTTCATGTGTACAGATCACGTCTGGCGTACATTTAAAAGGCATGCTGTGTCAAGTATATATTCCCCAAAAGATATGAGTACTCAAAAGGCAAAAACCTGTAGCTACTTTTGTTTTCCTTTTTCTATTAGCCAGTGGAAGCGTTGTTTCAACATCCTTCTTGTAGCTTGCTTAGCATTCACCTCTTTTTAGTTGAGCTTTCGGCTATGAATACTAGGGATGGCCACATTTTTTCGAAAAATACTTTTTCGAAAAATGAATTTTTCAAAAACGAAATTTTTTTCGAAAATACGAAATTTTTTTCGAGAAACGAAAAACGATTTTTTTTTCGAAAAAACGAAAACGAAATTTTTCCGAAAACCGGAAAACGAAAACTACCGAGAAACGGAAAACGGATAATTTTTGTAAAACAAACTGAGTTTATTTCATTTGTTAGTACTTCCAAACTATAGTATACTATGCATACGTATAGGAAGTCTTATAGAAGGGCTATGTTCATCTGTCTGCCTATCCATCCGTTCGTCTGTCAGCTGGTATCAGAGCAAGAGCGGCAAGAAATAGCGAGAAGCATACATGTAAGTTTGCAACACGAATAGATTCATCTAATGCATTTGACTTGTATTTAATAATCCAGAAGTGGTAGAGATCTATCGCTTTCTGCTACATTGTTGATCAACACAGAACACAAACGGTAACATATAGAAAGATGCGATTTTCCAAACCAATTCAGTGTCCCAAGAATATATTCAATGTTCGCCCTTATTACACTTGCAGCTTAAGCTATGCATAAGTGTCGAAAGTCTTGAGAATGGCTTTGTCCGTCTGTCTGTCGAGAGGTGTCAGAGCAAAACAGTAACAAATATTGAGAAGTCGTTTCTTGCGGTCGATTTAGAGCCCCTAAAATAGGTTCGATCTCCTAAATTAACCCTCCATTTAAAACCGTAAGTGGTTCTAATACCATTTTTGGTTTCAATTTGTATCGCTATAGAACAAAAATCGTAATAGATAGCGAGAAGCGATTTGTTGCAAACAATTTAGCGTCTTAGACAACATACAACTATCCACAACATTTAATCAAAACCAGAAATTGTTTATATTTACTATTATTTCCGGTTTTAATACTGAATTACGAGATATCGAGATGTAGATTTTGGCAATCGATTCAACTACCTAGAAATAGCTGTACCTTTTCCATTAATCCTCTATTCAGATCGGAAGTTGTTTAAAATAATCATTTTCGGTTTAACATTGATCGATATAGAACAAAAATAGTAATAGATAGCCACAAGTTTTTTTTTGTTTTTTTTTAATCTATACAGCGTCTCAAGAGTATATAAGCTATATATCATCTCAACGCACAATACTATCGAAATTGAATGTGGCTGAATTTACTAGTATATTCAATAGGGATTCAATACGGATTTTTATAAAGCAAAAGATTGAAGAAATAGTGATGCGGTTTTTCGCGATCGACTAAGCGTTCTAAGAATAGGCTCTACCATCTCCCTTGATCTCTATTCACACCAGAAGTGGTTCAAATTAACGATTACAAGTTTCAACATTAATCGCCACTGAACAAAATTGGTAATAGATAGCGACAAGTGGTTCATCTACAATCGATTCAGGTTCTCAAGAGGAAATACAATTACTAGAGACCGGATGTTTAGGCACTAAAAACCTGGAAAATAGGCAGGCAAATAGGCACTAAAAATTTAAAAAATAGGCAGTAAAATAGGCACTAAAATGTAACTCGAAATAATGAAGATAAATGCTCAATATAATTAAAAACTAGATTCAAGTCAAGATAATGTTCAAAGAATATAGAAACATACTTCTTTGTTAATATCTTCATTAATTGTATATATAAAAACGAAGCTTGCTCCATATATACTGGCAGAACCGGAAAGATGTGCACATGCGTCAAGAGGTGATTCATAACATCAAAAGAAGACAAAAAGTCCTTTTGCATGTTGTCGAATTCCACGTCGTGTAGGAGTGACAAGGGGGCGAGCTTGGAATCCAAAATCAAATCCTGACAATTGGAGCGAGACATAAAGGTGTGCACATACTTCGGGAGGTGATTCGTGACATTCAAGAGGACTTTTTGTCTTCTTTTCATGTCACGAATCACCTCTCGAAGTATGCGCACATCTTTCGGTTTCGTTCCAATTGTCAGGATTCGATTTTCGATTCCAAGTTGGCACTCTGTCACTTTTACATGATATGGAATATGAAAAAAATACACGAGGACTGTTTGTCTTCTTTTGATATCACTAATTACTTCCCGAAGTATGTGCACATCTTTGAAGCTCACTCTGTATATATATATATATTGCAACCTACCACGTGCTTGTGTTTACAAACACCTAATATACACATATATGTGTGTATTATTTGTGTTATATAAATTACATTTTTCCCAATGAAGGCTTAATTTGAAGAAAATGGATAGAATAGGCAACATTAGGCACTAAAGCAATTATTTAGGCAGTAAAGGTCGAAATAGGCAAAATAGGCAAAATAAAATTGGCTTAAATTGAAACTATAACCCACCATATAAACTTTAAAACGTTATTTTTGATAATATCTTTAATATTAAAGAATAGGCATTTTGCCTAACATCCGGTCTCTAACAATTACAATCCACAACACTCCACAAAGGCAGAAATGGTTGAAGGTTATTACTATTTTTGATTTTATAGGTAATACTAATTTCCATAGAGCAAAATCGGTCAGAGATATCGAGATGCATTTTTTAAAATTAATCCAGCATCCCAAGAATAGATTCCACCTTCTTCGTTAACACTTTATTTGAACCGAAAGTATTCAAATTAACCATTTCCGGTGTTAACACTTGTCGCGATAAAACAAAATTGTAATAGATAGCGACAAGCAATTTTCTGGAATCAATTCAGGGTTTTAAGAGAACATATCTTCATAACCTGCACCACTCTTCTGAAACGGAAATGCTTAATATTTACTACTACTTTCGGTTCCAATACTTATATGCATAGAACAATAACTATAAAAGATATCGAGAAGTTTTCTGAAATCGATTCAGCGTCCTAAAAATAGATTCCGTCTCCTCCCTTAACCCTCTATTCAAGCCGGAAGTGGTTCAAATTAGCCATTCCTGCTTTCAATCTTTATCGCCATAGAACAAAAACGATAAGTGATAGCTAATAATGGCTTTTTGATATGGATTCAGCATCCAAGGAACAGATTCTATCTTTGATTTTATTAACCTATTCCAACCAAGAGTTTTAGTTGTGCTACTTGTACTGAAGTTTTGAATATTCAATTCGCATGGATTGCAAGTCTGCCTCAGTTTTACACTGTGAAACGAAACTCATTTGTTTCTCTACAAAAACAGGAAAAAATGTATCACAATCAGGGGGGATCCAGGGGTCGATCGCCCCCCAGAAGAGAACACTCCTATTTTATATATAAATAAAACCCATCCCAGAGTTGGAGCTCGTAAAAATAGCTCTAAGTAGCAGTATTACAAACCCCCCCCCCCTTCCAGAAGTCCGTCCTGGATCCGCCTCTGATCACAACTCCCGGTTTCAGTATTGATCACTATAGAGCAAGCGAGAAGCATGAATTCAGTACCTTCGCAATAGACTATGTCCAAGTTTTATCCTGTGGTAGAAATTTACTACCACTTCTAATTTCAATAGTGATCACCATAGAGCAAAACTAATAAGAGATAATGAGATATGTTTATATATATGAATCCAGGATTCGAAGATTGTCATATCGATCGCTATCCCTCTATGTAAACCGGAAATAGTGAGAAACTACCATTTCCGATTTCATAGTAAAGAAAAGACGATAACCGGAAGCAGTTTTTGATATGGATTCTGTGCCACAATGGTAGTTTCCATCTCTAAGTTTAATGCAACCGAAAGTGATAAATACTTACTATATCTCTGGTTACAATCTTTCTTTCTCATAGAACGAGAGAAGTACTAGGAAGCGACAAACGTTTCTTTTCAATCTATAATTTTATAATTCCAAGAAAAGATTTCAAGCCCTGCAACTGGTCTAGTGGCTAGCGCGTATTCCTTTGATGCACAGGGTCCCGAGTGGGAAAACATTGAACGTGTTATGGTGGTTCGGATTCCACTTTATAATGTAGGTCCACGTCTTGTATAGTCTTGCTCGATTCTGAAAAGGGACGCTGAACTTCAACAAACAACCAAATAAAAAATATTTCATCTTAGTAGTATTCTTCTACTGAAGTTAGTAGCAGTAAAAACTAATACGAAAACGAAGACCCACCTATTTAAAATTTGAGTTCTCGTTTGATGAGATTATTATAGTCAGATACTTAGTTCTTTGTCTTACCGTATATAAAACATCTTTAGAACAAATAAACCATTCAATAGTATTTTGTTAGTATTAAATTGCCTATTTTTGAAAGCAATCAAATTGTTTTTGATACTGACTTAATTAGTTATAGAAAATAAGATAAATGATTGGGGGATCTTAATGAGAAGTCTTTAGTATCAGTACATATAATCACTTCATGTTTCATATTTTGTTAAAATCAATTGTTAAAAGTCAATTTATTACAGAGTTGCCTGATACTATCACGATCAGTTTATACAGCATCCTTCTATTTGGTAATTTATTAGTCTTTTTTTACATTATAAAATATAATGTCGGGCTAATTGCTGTATCGCCGGACTAATTTTAGGAAATTTACCGGGTCAATTGGAGAATTTATTTAAGTTTATGAGGAAGAGTGATTGAAAGTCAGGTAAGGGGAATAGCAAAAGCTCAGATAGTGATTGCATTTGCTGGTTGTTTTTGATGTTGCAAGCGGCACTGTATGTGGAGACGGATGGACTGTTTCGTGGAGAGGTACACTTGTTTTACTATACGAATCCATAGATTGTAAAATGTGTAGATAAATTTGAGCAAATCTTTAATTTGCCCATTTCATGTCGAGAACAGAAACCAACAAACCCCTGTGGGGCTTCTAATCCGTTCCTACTACTATCACTACCCCTACTCCTACTCCTCCTACTACTCCTCCTACTACTACTACTGCTACTCCTACTTATACTATGGATCCGTATAGTAAAACTGCGCACCTAATAACATAATCTAACGTAACTTAATGTAATCCAACCAAATATAACCGAATGCAGTATATTTTGTTCCAGTTTTTCGATTTTCAAATTGATCCGGCGATTCAGCAGTACTGCCATATTGTCGATAACACATTAATAATCACTAGTAAATAATTATTTTTTAATATTCTGTAAAATATAAATTTTACACTGTTTACCTTTGTAAATTATTATTTCTAATTTATATCCCTCAAGAACCGAGAACCAAGGGTCTGTGGATCACAATATTTCATGCTGAGCTCGCACACGTACTAGACTTGTTAAAGTCTATGACCATATCAACTTTGGCCAATATCGGATGAGATTAACGCGTTTTAATGAAATTTATTCATTTAACTAAGTTCAAGTCCAAATTTTCTGAACAGTATTTTGAGAAAAAATACTGCTACAGGCTAGCCAGAGCATCAATGCAACTCTGTACTGTCAGCAGTTGAGCCGTGTTCAAAAAAAAAAAAAAAAAAAAAAAAAGACTCTGGATCCAGCACTTCTGAATCGCAAAGGGGTCCTCCTCTTACAGGACAAAGCTAAGCCCCACGTGGCTAGGATAACCCGGGACACCATTTTACACTTTGGATGGGAAACACTATTGCATCCGCCATACTCCCCGGACATTGCACCGTCCTATTACCACCTGTTCCATTCCTTGGACAATCAGCTTAGAGGACACCAGTTGAAATCCCTAGTAGAGGTGCAAAATGCACTTGATACCTTTTTCGATTCACGGCCCACCAAGTTCTACCGCGATGGAATACATGGCCTTCCAAAACGTTGGCAGAAGGAGACTATTTTTGATCTTCCAGGTATGTCTTAGGTTAAATATCGATGTTTGAAGGTGTTGGGTGAAAAAGCGACAGATCTTTCTTGGTTACCTTTATAGTTACTAAGCTCGTCAAGATCTACCACCTTACCAAGTTTGGTAAAAATTGGATGAGTTCCATCTTTCGCGCTTTAATGAAATTTCTTGATTTCACTGATTCCAAACCTAACATTGATAGCTAATAACTCAGGAACAAAAAGTCTGCACATCATAATATTTTATATGAGCTTCCATGCATACCAAGCTTGTCAATATTTACGATCCTACCAACTTTAGTCAAGATCATTTGAGTTTAATCAAATGCGAATTAGTGAAATTTCTTGATATCACTAACTTAAAACACAAATTTGATTAGCAATAACTCTGGAACCAAAGTCCCAAACACCATAATATTTAACATGTGTACTAAATACATTGCAGTCCATAACCATACTAATTTTGGTCGTGATTGGATGAGTTTCGTCAATAGTAGCACTACACACTATCCTTTCATTAGATCGAGCTCCTCCGTGGCTTAGCGGTTAGCGTACGCGCCTTTGGCGTGTTAGACCCACGTTCGATTCCCGGCGGGAGCTCAAGTGGTTCGGATTCCACGCTAATCAATGAAATGAAATGAAATCTTTGAGTTTTACGTCCCACGGTTATGCCGGTTAGGCTAAAGGAGACGGTGATGATGAGAGATGAATGAAAATGGTGGAATGAAGAAAGTGGGAGAAAACGGGAGAACCCCGAGAAAACCCACGAGCACGGTGTTTGTCCACCACAAAGTTCACTTGGCGGGGGCTGGGATCGAACCAGGTACCCCAAGCACCAGAGGTGAACGTCCACGTTAATCAGTAGGTCCACGTCTCATATAGCCTCGCTGCTGAACGGGACGTTAAACTCAAAATCAATTCAACCTTTCATTAGATCCAAATCCAAGGAATACGGTAGCTCAGTGTTAGAACGCTTACCTCTTGTGCATTTGATCCCAGACCAAGTAAGTTCGTGGCAGACAACATCGTGTCCGTGTATTTTCCCGGGGTACTCCCATTTCCTCCCACATTATCATTCCACGAATTCCGAAAACTTTTCGAGAAACGAAAAATCATCAAAAAAGGGAAAACGAATTTTTCGAAAAAAATCTTTTCGAAAAAACGAAAAACGATTTTTTTCGAAAAACGAAAAATCTTTCGAAAAAACGGAAAACAATTTTTTTCGAAAAATGAAAGACGAAAAAATTTCCGAAAAACGAAAAACTTTTTTTTTCGAAAAACGAACGAAAAAACGAGAAATGAAATTTCCGAAAATCGAAAAACAGATTTTTTAAAAAGGCCATCCCTAATGAATACCACCGCGACAGGTCGTGGTTCTTATGATAGTGGCGTATTTTCGTCCGGAGAAATTATGGAAATAATAAATAATGTAGACTCCGATGCTTTTGAAACGGACGATGAATGTAGTTTGTACGAAGATTCTAGCATCAATTTATGTGACACACATACCTCTTTTCATATAACATTGCTGTTGAACGGGACGTTAAACTCTAAATCAAAACTCAACACATATCTCTTTCTATTTAAAAATATTGTGTGGTATACAATATTCGGAATTCAAGATGGCTGCCATGATGTGCACTAAATCATTTATGTCGTTATTATTGTTCTGTCCCAATACTTTTCAGTAACCCTGTATACAGATCCACATGTCTTCTCACAGCAAAATTAATCTAATGTTTTCCACAGAATATTTTTCATACTAATATGTATTTTTATACTTTGATCCAGGAGTAGAAATGGAATTCTAGAAGTAAGGGAAAAGTCAGCAATAGATAAAGTTTGATTGAGCTATGTCACGAGAATACAAACTCAGAAAGACGGTAGTTAGGGACGGACTGGCCAGGGCCCTTAGGTCGCAATCGCGGCCTAGGCCCTCTAAGAAAACAATGATGAAAGAATAAAGAAAGAAACAGAAAGAAAAGCTAAAACAAAAGAGAGCTAAATAATTCGGTAGCTCAGTGTTATTATGCTACCAACACACACTCCTCTTCCACCCTTCCATCAATCAGTAAGTTATCTTTTTTAATAGGGTCCTTTCGTTACTAGATTTGTGGCTAGGTCCATCTTTCACTATGGTATTTTATTATCAGAAACTGTGATTTAGTTTGTACCTAGGGCCTTGGGCCCTTCTTTCAATATATTGGACAGTTGGGTCCTTCTTTCATTACATTGAGAAGTTGGGGCCCTGGGCCCTTTATTCATTATATTGGGCAGTTGGGGCCCTTCTTTCATTTCATTGAGCAGTTGCGGTCCTAGGCATGTTTTTCATCATGTTGAGCTGTTGGGACCTGGGACCTTTTTTCATAATGTAGGGTAGTTGCATCCCTTTCAAGGTTGAAGACTGGTGCCTGGTTTGTAGCTGGGTTCATATTTAACCACAGGCTGATTGGTTCTTTATGGATGTTAATACACCTTGTAGGTCTATATTTGATAATTCAAAAATGGGAAAACAATGCATTTTTAAAAATTTATTTTCTATCAAAAAGTTTACAAAATAACAGGAGAAAACAGTGGAAGACGCCAAGAAAGCGGGCATTTCAACATAATGGTTGATTCTATCCAAGATGTTTCAGGGCTTAATCAGCTGGCTATAGTAATTCTCTGCGTTATAAACGGTCAAGTATTTGAGCGGCTGTTAGTAGTTGTCGTAAACAGCTTGGGCGTCTCTGGCGGGGGGACGATGGGGACGCGTCCCTCCAATATTTTGAAGTACAAAATATTCAATATTTTGTTCTAATTTAATTTATTTACTAACGGCAGAATAACATATAAATGATAATAATTATATTTATTTGTCATATAATATTCAGGCTGTGTAACAGAGTTCTTGATATGCCTCACGGGGTCCGTGAAGGTAAGCAGAAATGTAACAAATGGAATTAAAGATAATAAACAGGTTGGGCTAGATAGTACCATTTAAATAACATTCTTTGATGTCCTCCCCAAATTGTATATGCCAGAGACGCCAGTGGTAAACAATGACACTACATGACAAGTAACTTATAATGAAATCAAAAGAGTACTTTGTGACAAAAATGTTTTGATGCTTGTGATGATATTGTAAGTTGCTTTTTTGATGGAGCTGCTAACTTCAGTGGATGCTATTAAGGAGTTAAAGCATTACTGGAGAAGGATAATCCTGAAATCATTTACACCCAATGCATGGCTTATGCTCTTAATTTCGTTATGACAAATTCGACTGAGTAGATACCTGAAGCTGCAAATTTATTTGAAACCAGTGCCATGTTCTGTCTGAATACTACAAAAGAAAGGATGTTTGTAAGAAAATTATTGATGCAAGCCACGAAGGACATGACAGACTAAGAAAAGTTCAACAAGTTGGTACAACACGATGATGGAGCAAAAACAAGGCACTGAATGCAGTAGTGGACACTAATGAGTTTCGCTACGAAACATGAAACCAAGACGAGGATGACTGTCTATCATCAAGATTTCTTTCATTTTTATTGTTCCTCAGTGATGATGTACAGAACAGGGGTTTTAATGCGAAATGAAAATTTTAAGCTAAACTTTGCTGAATAAATGGACAGAATTTAACACTGTAATGAGGACTTCTATGTTTCAGGACTTATTTACGGAAATGGAGTCTGTTTCAAAATACCTGCAGTCTCACGGATTGGACTATCTTACTACCTGGAGATTTCTAGACAATCTGCAGCAGCAGCTTCAGAAGAAAATAGAGGCAAAAGATGTCTGTTTAATGCTTTACGAAAACACAAAAATATTTTGTGTGAAAATAAATCAACAGCTTGCGCAATCTGGTGTAGAGATAGCAATGGAAAAAAAACTTTTTGCACAGAAGAATCTTAAAGAAAAAGAAAATGCCAGGAGAGCAGATGAACTGGAAAAGAACTTAAATATAAGTGAAAATGATTTATTCAGAATAAAAAAACTTCAACGAAAATTCTGAATACAACTGTTACATGTGTCAGTGATAGATTTCAGCAGCCGAAAGAACTCCAAATACTGGAACCTAAGGACTTTTCAGAAATCAAGAAGAATGGTGTATCTGCAAGAGCTTTCAGAGTTCTTCCGAAAAAAAAACTAAATATAAAACAGGAGAAAATATACAAAGAGCTCCAGCAGTTCTCTGCCGTGTATTTCACTGTCACAAAACGTTCTCGTTTTTGATGATCCTGAAGAGAATGATGCCCCTGAATCCGTAGAAGATGATGATGATTATGCATCTAAACATGCTATGGAAGATGGAACATCTTTGGACGGGATTCACGGTAAGAGTGATAATGATGCTGCAAACACCTTGTATAAAAATTGTTTGTCATGTGCAGGGAAAATTTTGCACCAATTTCCGTCAGTCTAGTTGCTTTAATAATTTATACATTGTATACAAACATGCGTTGTCTCTACCATGCACACAAGTGACATGTGGAAGGTGCTTCTCAAAGTTAAAGTTAGAGTAAACAAATCTCAGAGCTAGTTTGTGTGAAGACATTTGGACACATTTTTGCTAATGAATATGGAAAGAGACATGTTAAATTTAGTGTCTGTGAACGAAGTTATTCAGAAACTCCGCGATTCATAAGCTGAACTGCAAAGAATCTTAACTTTTTAAAATTATTAGTTGTTTCGTGGTTCAGCAGTGTTTATCATTTTCAGTAAAACTGTCGTGTTCATTCCACAGTCAAAAGATATTATTAGTTGTTTAGTGTTACAATTTTTAGTAAGCTGCCCTGTTCATTCCATAGTAAAAGCTATTCGCTATTATTTTTTTAGTGTTTCAGCTACTATACAGAGTGTCTCAAAGTCCCGTGACATACGGTAACTCTCTTATTATCAGAGTTACAACAAAATATAGGCGGGAAAACGGTCTCCAAATATGATGTTTTCAATCTAAAGTGAAAGAATTTTTCAAATCGGACAAGCCGTTTGGGGTGTACACTCTATATGCGCCCAATGTTACATGAAAATGCAACGTTACCATTTACCCGGACCCACAACATAAATGAATGAAGTTACTGTCTATTAAAAACATTATATTTGTAGGCTGTTTCCTCTCTTACATTTTGTTGTAACTCTGATAACAACAGAGTTATCCATGTCAGGGGACTTTTTAGACACCCCGTGTGGCAATGCAATAATAATTATAAACTATTCTCTTGAAAGTTTGTTTCTGGAAATTCTGTGCTTGCTGTGTCATCAAATTTTCAACGACCAATGATAAATTATAGCTTGCAAAAACTATCAAGTAACAACGAATTTACAACTGCACAACGCGATGGCTCATCGCAGATGTTCATTGTACGCAGTGGCGCAACCAGGATTTTATTTCGGGAGGGGCCAAGAATATCCAGTACAGTAGTCTGCAAACGACGTGCTGCACCATTTGATGTGGACAAAATTGAAATTTTGAATTCTCCTCATTACAAGCAATTTAGTTATCCTTATTATTAACATGCTAAAAAACCTTAAAATGAAAATTCCAATTCACAAATTCCCTATTATTAACGGTTACAAGTTTTAAAATTTGCGCTATAATAAATATTTTGAACATCTTTATTTTTGCATAAAATGACGCACTCTTTACTAACATTTATTACTCTAAGAAATTAATGTAGGGGTTTTCACTGGGTATTTCTCCTTTCGTACAGTGCTTTGACTTAATTCAATATTCATTTATGCTTTGATCTATTTTGAAATTTCACCAAAATTTGTCTGCAACGCTGCTGTATAAGATAGATCAGGTTTGCTTCGGAGAGGGCATGGGCCCCCGAGTTCATAGCTCGTTGCGCCACTGATTGTACGTTATTTTAGAAATTGGTGTTATAGTCAGAGCTCCCTCCATAGTAACCGCGGCCTAGGCCCTAATACACCCAGTCCGCCTATGACGGGAGTGCAAGCAAACTTTCATGGAGAACGACTTAAGCGATAGCGATTGTTCCAAAACAATCAACAAGCAAACAAAACTAATATTATCATTCAAATTTCCTATTTGTTATTAATAACTACAGATATATTTCCTTCATTTGCATAAACACTTCAACTTACTAAGGGGACACAATCCTCTTTTGCATGATTGATCTCCACTCTTGCTTTGATCTCAAGCTTTTTACACGTGGAACCGTATTTACCGGGCCCTTTGAACGCGGGGTCTTTCTGACTTGTGCCTTTTTGACGCAGGGCCCTTTTGACTCGCACCCAGTTGACGCCTGGCCGTTTTGACCCGTGCCCTATTGTAATGGTGCTCCTTTTGATCAGGGCCCATTTGACGAAGTTTCTTGTTGACTCTGGCCCTTTTGTCGCAGAACCCTTTGGATCCGGACCCTTTTGACGCAGCGTCCTTATAACTCGGCTCTTTTTGTTGCAGATCCTTTTTGACCCGGGCCCTTTTAACGCAGAGCCATTTTGTCGCGGAGCCCTTTTTACCTAGGCCCTTTCGACGCGGGGCTGTTTTGACTCGGGCATTTTGTAGCGGGCCCCCTTTTGACTCGGATCCGTTTGACGCAGGGCCCTTTTGACTCGGATCCTTTTGTCGTGGTACTCTTTTGACCCAGGCCCTTTTCATGAGGAGCGTTTTGATTCGGCCCCTTTTGACTCGGGTCCTTTTGTTGCGTAGACCTTTTGACCCAGGCCCTTTTGATAGGGGGCCATTTGACTCGGGTCCTTTTGTAGCGAGGCTTTTTTTCACTCGGCCCGTTCGACGCAGAGCCCTTGCGACTCGAGCCCCTTTGTACTGGGAACCTTTGACTCGGGCCCTATTGATGAGGGGTATTTTGATTCGGGCCCGTTTGACGAGGGGCATTCTGACTCGGGTCATTTTGTAGTGGGACCCTTTTGACACGGGCTCTTTAAATGAAGGGCGTTTTGATTCGGGTCTTTTTGACTCAAACTCTTTTATTGCGGAGAGGTTTTGAACCGGGCAATTTTGACTAGGGCCATTTTGACTCGGGCCCTCTTGTAGCGCGGCCCCTTTTGACACGGGTTCATTTCAGGCAGGTCTCTTTTGACTCGGGCTCTTTTGTCGTGGGACCCTTTTGACGCGGAGCTTTTGATTCTTGCCCTTTTGACTCCTACCCTTTTCTTGCGGAGAAGTTTGACCAAAGCCCTTTTTTCGCGGGTCCCTTTTGACTCGTGCCCTTTGTAGAGGGGCCACTTTTGACTTCTGCTCTATTCTTGTGGAGATCTTTTGACCCGGACCCATTTGACGTGGGAAAGTTTTGACTCGGGCTCTTTTGTAGCGGGACTCTTTTGATCCTGGCCATTTTCATGAGGGGCGTTTCGTTTCGGCCCTTTTTGACTCGGGTCCTTTTGTTGCGGAGACCTTTTGAACCGGGCCCGTTTGACGCAGGTCGCTTGGGACTCAAGCCCTTTTGTCGTGGGACCCTTTTGACTCGGGTCCTTTTAATGAAAGGCGTTTTGACTCGTGCCCATTTTTGCGGAGACCTTTTGAACCGGGCCCTTTTGACGCCGAGCCGTTTGACTCTGGCCATTTTGCAGCGATGCCCCTTTTTGACCCGGGGCCTTTTGACTCGGGTTATTTTGTCGTGGGTCTCTTTTGACCCGGGCTCTTTTTATGAGGGCCGTTTTGTTCGGCCCCTTTTGACTCGGGCCCTTTTGTTGCGGAGGCCTTTTAGCCCGGGCCGTTTGACTCGGGTTCTTTTGTAGCAGGGCTCTTTTTCAGCCGGGCTCGTTTGAAGCAAGTCCCTTTTTAATCGGGCCCTTTTGTCATGGACCCTTTTGATGAGGGTCGTTTTGATTCGGGCAATTTTGACTCCTGCCCTTTTGTTGCGGAAACCTTTTGACTCGAGCACTTTTGTTGCGGGGTCATTGTCGTCTGGCTCTTTTGTAACATGGTACATTTTGACTCGGGCCCTTTTGACTTGGGCCCTTTTGTTGCGGAGACGTTCCGACCTGGGTCCTTTTCACATGGGCCATTTAGACTCGGGCCCCTTTGTAGCGGGGCCTCTTTCAACCCGGGTCCGTTTGAAGCAGGGCCGTTTTGACTCGGGTCCTTTTGTTGCGGGCCATATTGACTCTGGCCTTTCGGTCTTTTCCCTTTTGTCAGGCCCTTTTGACATGGAACCGTATATATAACGCAGCAGCTGAGATACCTGGGGCAGGGGGCCTGGGGGAGTATGAGTAAATCGAAGGTAGATCGATCCAGGGCGCAGTAAAATTAATCACATCACTGTTCATATCAATTTATTTTTTCTTTCGACATATCTGGAGATCAGTGTTCTGACTAATAGCCTACAGCGGCGAAAGACGATATACGTTATCGTCTGCGGGCGTTAGTGATTATGATGTTGCTTAGTTACTGTATTATATTATTCTATACACGGAATAAATACTTATGTGTTTTATATAATAATAAGAACCTGATCTACATTTATTACGGCCCTTGCTTTACGACAACGAAACATATTCATGTTCAGCGTAATCAGTTTCCATTTTAAAATAATTACAGTGAGGCGAATGAAATAATTCAAGCCCGAACATGTCGTAGTAAATTCCTGAAGAGTGAAAAGCGCTAGTAGCAGTTGTTAGCAGTTTTTAACTTAACATATAAGACAATAATTTGAAAAACTGAGAATACAAATATTTTCAGAGATGACAGTGCACTGATGCTTTAAATCTATGCCCTTACTCCCTATACCTACGTTATTTCCCTAGTCAAAATAAAAACTCTTCAAAATTAATCAAAATTTCTTATGCAACCATCCCTTCCTTAGAGTACTGCGGTGTCACACACCCGTCACGGCAATGTAAAGGCACTTTTGGCGACGAGGATACAATACAGACAGGCCTAAAAATATGTCGAACACGAGGTTCCATCATCGTACTGTAAGTGCATAACAAGTAAAATGTTCGGGGGCAAAATCAACCTATAAGGGTTAACGTAATAATAATAATAAGAAGAAGAAGAAGAAAAGAAGAAGAAGGATACTACTACGAAAAAAAATAATAAAACTAGTAAGAATAACAATAATATGAATGAAAATGATACTAATACGTATGCGCAAAGAGACGTCGTTCCTCAATCACTACAATCCTGTGAGAAAGGGATAGGAAGGTACCTATTAACCCCTACTTCTAGGCAACATCTCAACATGTGCCCAATTAGAGTAAGGAAAGCCCGTCAACGTCATTGCCTGGGGAATGGAACCGATGGCCATCAGAACATAGTACAACGATAACGTTGTATTTTGCATTCACACAGGGGACGGGGAATGTGATTTTCATTGTTCTACTGAGAACATTTGACTGTACCTGTGTGTTGTTTATTCATGCAGTGTGAATAGTATGGTAATATTTTTTCTTGTTGAGTAGTAGTGTTCAACGTAAAATTATCATTGATGTTACATTGCCTAGCTGTTAGTGAGAGTGTTAGTGACTTAAAGGGAAGTGGCAGTGTGGATATTGTAGGTAGGGCTGTAGTTGTGTGTTGAACGGTTCAAAAGCGTAGAAAGAACGGGTTATCAACTTTGGTGATAAGTTTTCCGTACAAGGAAACGAACACTATCGCATTAATATTATTAGTTTGGGTAGCGTTTGAATAGAGCAATGGCGGTGTTTGATCATTGTGTAGATATTTTGCTGGTGTTGTGCGAATGTAGAAGAAACTATCGTAACGCGGCCCGAATGTATGCAATGCGCTATCCCCAAAGCCAACAAACATCTCACATGGCCGCGGCAACATGGTAGTCTTGTCCGGGGACGAGGTATGGGTCGTTACCGCTCTGCAACCAATGAAGAACGTGTAACAGGAATATTGGCAGCAGTGCATGTAGACCCACATGTTACCACGAGACACCTCGCTCAGGCCAGTGCAATTAGCCAAAGATCTGTAGTGCGTATTTTGAACGAGTACACGTTTCATCCGTATCATATCATCTTACATCAGGAACTATCTGGCAATGATTTTCATGCCAGATTGCAATTTTGTCTATGGTTGGAAGGTATGGAAAACAGACAGCGGAACTTCATATCCACCATCATGTTTAGTGATGAAGCTACATTTACAAACACAGGACACGTAAACCGACATAATATGCATTATTGGGCTAGGGAAAGTCCACTATGGCAGAGAGAGACAAGTTGCTCATCAGCATCTGTGGTCTCTTAATGTATGGCGTGGCATCCTTGGTAACCATATCATTCGGCCATATATTTTTGATGGACGTCTTACTGGTGATACATATGCCGTATTTATCAGTGATGTACTATACCCGGAGTTGTTAGAGAATATTCTTTCGCTGAACGTATAAGAATGTGGTATCAACATGATGGTGCTCCAGCACACAACGCACGCCAGGTCAGAGCCTTATTGGACTACCGTATGGCGAATAAATGGATTGGGCGTCGAGGTCCTATTCACTGGCCTCCACGATCTCCTGACGTAACCCCACTTGATTTTTTCCTCTGGGGTTATGTTAAGGATCGGGTAATGTCCAACGTACCAACAACTACTGATGATATGAAGGCGCGTATCCAAGGTGTGTGTGCATCTATCACTTCAGAGATGCTACATGATGTACGAACATCCCTATGCCGCCGCTTACGGAAGTGTGTGGAGCAGGATGGAGGACATATCGAGCATCATTTGAAACATGGTAAGTGTTGAAATTATTTGCTTTACAGTGATAGAAATTACAACTTTTAACATCGCACATACCCGTAGAAGTACTAAACGTTATTCTACTACTTTACAGGATATTAGGTTGTGGTAATGCTGTTGTAACAGGCTTCCCTGAAATCAAAACAACTTTTGTAGTAAGCTGTTTGCTATTTCACGATCTATCAAAGAGGTATCACTCGCCCTATGTTGCGATTTGAAAATTCCATGTACACCCCTCCATACAAAAGCTGAACGAGGGAACAGACTTTCTGTATTGTACATTGACTCTTAACACTTTTCTTATTTGATGCGTAGTTCGCTTGATATTGGCGTGTAATACTCACTTTGAACACTGCACTTTCTATCTGAATGTGGAACCATTTTTGGCGGCCATTTTGAAACAGGCTTGCCCAAAATGAAAACAAGTTTTGTACGAAGCTGTTTGGCTTTCCACGATCTATCAAACAAGGTATCACTCAAACTATATTCCCATTAGAAATTTGAAATTGGTCGCGGGGCCCCATGATTAGGGCCCTGGGGACACCACGATAACATCATTCCACATTGCCTATGATGTTTTCGTTTTTCATTTTTTGTTTAATCGTTTCCTACTCATACGTTTCCGATTTAAAAGAACTGGAAATTTTACCTGATACAGGATCAATTTTGGGGTCTATCTTGAAAACGGTGCCCCATATCAAAAATTGTTTCCTACAAAAATTGTTCAATTTTTCAAGCTCTTTCGAACGAGGTATCACTCCACCTATGTTCTCATTTTAAAATTTCACGTGTACTCCCCTCCCCCCAAAATGAGGGGCGGGGAAACCTAATGTTTGACTCATTTCTTAGGTCCCTCTGTATTGTACATTGTCTCTTAATATTTTTTATATGATGTATAGTTCGCGAGATATTGGCTTGTAACACTTATTTTGACTCACCCTGTGCAAAATAAGTGTTACAACTCTATGGAGGTGAATCCTGCTACTGAGACAAGAAAAAAAGTTCTCTTGAACTTTCGGCTATTGGACATAGTTTCGGATCTACAAGGTGCCGAAAGCGTGGGAAAATGACTTTCGGACGCCAATAGTTCGGAAACTATCCAACGTAAAGAGGGCGGGAAAAAAATTTACTGAAGAAGTCATATCTGAAGTATTGAATTCTTCATGTTTCACAATCCTACCATGTACGCGCAAGGGATTCCCCAAAGGTATGTAAAAAGTCCCGCATAATATGTCAAATGAAAATTGGTCTAAATGGTTATGAATTGATAGGGTTTCTACCAAGTAACAATAATTCGTGTGTATTAAGACGGTATCTGGAACAAACACAAAATGGTGGACACCTTTATGCCCGTTGTGTGTGGTTGCATAATCGCCAGGTATGGATGCTGGCCAACAGTGACGTTCTGAGTATTAAGTGTAGCTAATTTGTATTCGAATGCTCTAGAAAGACATCTGAAGTGTTAGTAGAGCACAAAAGATGAAGCAGGGTGATTCACATGTGTGGAAACACGTAACGAAAAATGCCCAGAAATGCACTCATACTAAGTAAACGTGAGTTCAAAGTGCCGGAAACGTACGGAATAGCATCAAGAACATGAAATCCATTGCCGATTCACTAATAATATTCCCTCAATCCGATGCAATATGATGTGCACGGTTGCATAAAAATAAGGATGCAACAACTGAGGCCAAGTTGAAATTGTGCAAGGGGACTCACAAAGCAACTGGGTAAACTAAATGAATGCCACTAGTGGGATCGTATGATCGATATTGAAATGTGGCCAATGTGCGTGTTGATATCAACATGTATCTAATGGACAAATGTCAACATGTCCCATTACTGCTGGGACACCGTCCCAAGAGCGAAATTGAAAATACACGTATTGAAAATACACGTATTATTTCTCACTTGTTGGTTTTGAAAACAAGGCGAGACCATATAACGCAAACTCAAGAGAGACATGGCTAATAATTGGCATTATAAGTAGTGCTATCAAACGGGTCGGGTTGTCGAGTCGGGTCAGTCGGGTCAGCTCGGGTCGGGTCAGACTACTCGGGTCGGGTCGTCGGGTCAGGTCAGTCGGGTCAGGTTGTCGGGACGGGTTATTCGGATCGAGTCAATCGGGTCAGCTCGTTTCGGGTTGTCGGGTCGGGTTATTGGGTCGGATCAGCTGGAATCGGGTTGTCGGGTCAGACTACTCTGATCGGGTCAGTCGGGTCAGCTCGGGTCGGGTTGTCGGGTCGGGTCAATCGGGTCAGCTCGGGTCGGGTCACTCGGGTTGGGTTATCGGGTCGGGTCAGTGGGGTCAGTCGGGTCAGTTCACTTTGGTCAACTGAGTTTAGGTTGAAAAACTCGGTTGAAGTCGAAAACTGCTGTTTTTCACTAGCTGCCTCATTAAAAATATCAATTTTCAATTGATCTTATAGAAACCATAAATCTATTTTGAACACTTGCAGCTAGTGCTTTTATGATAAATTCTTATTTTTGTAATTGTGTGTACTTTAATTTTTAAATGTGGAAGATTAATTTTACCAATCGACTGTAATATTAATATCTACGCCAATATGGAATCTGGATTTAGAACAAAACTAGAAGTTGTTTAAGTAAGGCCAAAACAAAGATTGGATATGGACAACCAAGCCCAAGCAGGGATGCGGTGGCTCAGTGGTAGAGAATTCATCTATGGTGCATGGTGTCCATGGTTCGATCCCAGCTTGTGCTAAGTAGGCTTTGTGGTGGAGAAACGCCGTGTAGTGGGTTTTCTCGGGGTTCTCCTGTTTCCTCCCACATTCTTCATTCCACCATTTTATTCATTTCTCATGGTCACCATAATCCTTAGCCTCGGTGCAGAATCGAGGGACCTTAAACTGAATGTTTCATTTTATTTCACCAAGCTCAAGGACATCGATACAAGAACAAGATAAAGATTGGATATGCAAGACGAATTGCATAGTAATCTTGCTCTTGGCATTGTTTTGGTTATCACCAAGTAGCAATGATCGTATTTTCTTGCTTTCCGTATAGTATAGACCATAATCAAAATCACACTTGGTCTTCATTTGTACCGATGAGGCGAACATTCTTGGCTCTTGTATAGCATGAAAGACCACCAAGACTACTAAATGCAGGACAAAGACTTGACTGCAAGACAAAGAATAAGACGCAGTATTGATGACCAAGACCCAGGGAGCGAATTGTTTGAATTTCATTTGTTGGGCTGAAAGTGATGAAATAAAATTACTACTTTATAATTAAATATCATACTGTATTTTTAAACTTTAAATTACAAAATTAATATTATGTATTTTCTTACGTGCAACTATATATACTGTAAAATAGGTTTTAATTACCGAGAAAGAAAAATCAAAGTGGCACGGGTCCCGGAATCATAAGAACCTATTTTAGAATGAAAGTTGAAGGGTTGGAAAAAAAACACAGGTGTTCTCCTGTTTCCTCAACCCTTATCATTGTTTAAACGATTTCCTTTTGTCTCCGCCAAGAGACTCTTGCTACTGCCTTCCGAGAAGACCCCCTGCCGTCCGAGCAGGTGAGAACACTGACGTTGAAGAAAATTTTCTTCACATAGAACTAAAGCAAGAAAAAAATAAATTTCTCCCACGTCGGACATTGGTATCAGTTATAAAAAGAAATAACCAAACCTCAAAAGTGCCAAATATTCATTAAGATGCATATACAAATCCCCCGCTTGATCTAGCTTGTGGTTAACGTGTAAGACTTCGGTACACGTGGTCCGGGTTTAATTCCCAATGGGAGTGCATTTTGGCGTTCACCCAGTGTCGTGACCATAGTGCTCTCAAACGGATCGGGTCGGGTTGTCGGGTCAGGCGAGTCAGCTCGGGTCGGGTGAGTCGGGTCAGACTACTCGGGTCGGGTCAATCGGGTCAGCTCGGGTCGGGTTGTCGGGTCAGAACAAACAGGTCGGATCACGATTCGGGTCAGTCGGGTCGGGTCATCGGGTCTAGTCAGTCAATTCGTGTTACGGGTCGGGTCGGGTCGGTCTTCAACCCGACCCGACCCGTTGAGAGCGCTAATTGTACATGTAATAGCTACTCAACTAACTAACTCTATGGCCTATGGAACCCGGAGGTTCAATGCCGCGTTCACAAAAGCTCTCCACTGACTTCTATCCTTAGCTAATTGGATCCAGTTCCTACTTTGTATTCCTATCTCTGCGAGATCCATCTTAACATTGTCCTCCCATCTGCGCCTAGGTCTTTCTAATGGTCGTTTTCCGATTGGTCTTCCAGTCAAGACTTTGAAAGCGTTTCTACTTTCTTCCATTCTAGCTACATGACCCGCCCACATAAGCCTCCTAGACTTGACGACCCAACAATGTTGAGTAAACCATATAGATTATGTAGTTCCTCGTTATAGCTACTCAACAGATGTAATAATATTGCTCAAATTTAAATCCAGTGCTCGCAATCTGTTCAAGAATAAATATAAACCTTTTTTCCAGGTGTGAATATAAGTACATTTAATTCATTTTTCTTCCTATTTCGCCAAGTTGTCGCATCAGAGAAGTGGATATTATCTATAATTCAACCAAAGGAAAGCAATTCAACCTATGACACAACCCCCGTATCGATTTCGGTCATAAGAGACTGTAGTTTTGCGAACTAACCTATAACTCGATTTCAAGAACGCCAAACTGTGAAATCTCAGGAACCCAACGTGGTTCGTTGCGAATTTCTCAACAATTTCGAGAATCGCAGCAGTGGCGAAGCGTAATCCCACGAGTAGGGTAGGTCCAACAAACTATTAGCACAAATAGCATTTAATGTATAATAAAATGTTTAAAATTATAGTGATACTTCTATTTTCCGTATTGATTTAGACAAAACAAACCTACCAAATCTATTTATTTGAAAGAACATTTTAGCTATATTTCTAACATTGTTTAGAGTTAAATTTATGTGCGTGTATACATAGTAGTTTTTTGTTGTTTAACAAAAAAGAATGATTATATAAGCAAAAGTAGACGGAAAGTAGATGATGATGATGATGATGATTATTATTATTATTATTATTATTATTATTATTATTATTATTATTATTATTCAACAAATATTTATATGAGAAAACACGCAATATGTATTAATGGAATATTCCCATTTAGCTCCCCTGACATTTTAATTAAAGTATTTTGTGATAAATATATACCAAAGAAAACGAAAACATACTTTGTATTTCTCTATTTTCGTAAATTAACACTATTTCACTTCTTCTGACACAACTTTAGTCAGCGCCCGTGTGCTAGGTGCGACAGTGAAGTGGAGATCGGTAACGCTCGGGTTGTAATCGGCTTTTCTCGGAGAAGGGAACAGGGTCCAGCCAGTTAGTCCTCATACTATGTTGTCTAAGCTCTAAGCACAGGTGTTATGTCGTAAGCGAATTTAATGCTCGTTTGCTTTGTACAGTTAATAGCTTTAACTAGAGATGCAAAAAGGCGGCTTTTTTGAATCGATGGTTTTTTGCACATAAAAAGCTAGCTTTTTTTTAGGAAAAAAACCGATAATTTTGGAAATTTTGCCATGTTTCATTTTCATGATTTTTCTGTTTAAATAGCTTTCTTATAGTATACTCTAAAGTTAAATAAGATTCCATGACCTAAATGCCATATTTCGCTCTGGAATTCACCATCATGATGGATGGAGCGCATGAATTAAGAATTAAAGTAAACATAAAGTACGTAGTATTTGAGGGTAATTTTAGAAGCTATTTAACTTTATTTTAACTTCAGAATTATCGACATTTTTTTCTTCTCTAGATCATTTCTTTTTAGTCATCCGTGTTTCACTTCTTAGAGCTTAATACTCTAGCTTCTATCACATAATTAAACTAATGTTTTTCAATATATCCATCAGAGCGTATGTTTTTCAATATACCTGTCAGAGCATACTTCCACACTTCCGTTATACTGTAGCTGTACAATGATTTAACAATAATTTTCCGGACGCAACCTTGAATACCATTTGATAGAAATAATCAGTATCGGATTTAGAAAAATATTTGGAAGGGGTTTTTCTGAATGATTTTTTTTTTTTTAACTCCTAACTTTTATTTAGGAGGAGTTTAAGTTTATGAGTACAGGCATAACAAACATTTTGTTTCGTTAATATATTCAGCTATAATCTTCCAGAAACAACCTTGAAGACCAATCAATGGCCGATTTAGAAAAGTATTTTGGGAGGGGCTTTTGTTATTAATGCTTAGTTTTTCTAAAAATTTCTAATTTTTTATTTGAGGACAGCTTGAAGTTTATGAGTAAAGGCTAAACTAATATTTAGTTTGTTTTAGAAATTCCGTAATTTCGGGGTAGAGGCTTCAATCCGAAAGACATCTCCACCCTAATCCTCTTCACAAATCCATCATTGCTGGTAATTAGTAATAACAAAGATTTAAAAACGATTAGAAACAAGACAGCCAGAACTCACAGATGGAATTAAGAGAAACTTTTGTCAAAATGCGGGGTTGAATACCGGACTTCACGATAGAAGTGCGAAAGCTAACCACTCGTTCACGTTTCTTGTGCAGTTGTGCTTAACTTACATGTATTCTCTCTCTCTCTCTTCTCTATGGCCACAAAAGTTCTCCATTGACTTCTGTCCTTATCCAATTCAATCCAGTTTCTACTCTGTTTCCTATTTCTGCTAGATCCATCTTAATATTGTCATCCCATCTGGGCCTAGGTTTTCCTAATGGACGTTTACCGATTGCATTTCCAGTTAAAACTTTGAAAGCGTTCTTACTTTCTTCCATTCTGGCTACATGACCTGCCCACCTGAGCCTCCTAGACTTGGTGACTCTAACGATGTTTGGTAAACCGTATAAATTATGTAGTTCCTTCTTATGAAGTTTCCGCCATTCCCCATTCCCGTTCCGTTTGGGTACAAATATTCGTCTCAGAATTTTATTCTCAAATAATTTCAGTCTGCGTTCTTCCCTCAGCGTAAGCGACCATGTTTCACAACCATAAAGCATAACAGGCATGATTATCATCTTATATATTTTAAGCTTTAAATTCCTTGACAGAATTAACGACGACAAAATATTTTGAACTGAATAATAACAAGAATTTCCTGATTTCAGTCGACATTTAATTTCTTTGTGGGTATGATTTTGGTCTGTAATACTGATTCAAGATATTTGAAAGTATCCATTGTGTCGAAAGTATTAATTAATATTTTAACGCATTCATAATTTGCCGTATTACGATCCTTGTGAACTTCCTTGTATTTAGATTTCTCTGCATTTACTCATGTTCCTGCAAGCGTTTAATAAGGCTTCTGCATTTGTTTCGATTGTCCTCATATCAGATTTACATCATCAGCATACACCATAACCTGGTGAATACCATTCAACTCTAAACCCTGGTTCCTATCTTTGATTTTTCTTATAGCGTACTCCGGAACAAAGCTGAATAATTACGGCGATAACACATATCCTTGTTTCAGGCCAATCTCGACGTGGAAGCTCGCATTTTTCTACTCGGACTTTACTCTATAATTCATTTAAACACTTAATAAATCTAGCTTTTTCGGTATTCCAAAATCTGAAAGAATGTTGTACAAGGTTTCCCTCCTAACCAAGTTGTAAGCCTTTCTAAAATCAATAAACATTTGATGTACTGGATCATATATTCCAATTTGGTTGATTTCGACTAAATCCACACGGATAATCTCCAATAATTTCATCTGCGTATGGGGTCAATCTTGCTAATAAAATGTTAAGGGAAATGCCTCGATAATTATTACAATCAATTTTGACGTCTTTCTTGTGAATTGGAACAGTGATTGATTCTTCCACTCTTTTGAAATGTATTCCATAGTGTTTCTTTTTTGTAAAAACAAAAAAAGAAAAAAAAGAAAAGTTTTGTAACGATATGTTGAATTTTCTTTTTAACTTTTTCAGGACTGGGTAAACCGTGATGGTGGTTATATATTCTACAGCCTAGGAAACCATACGCTCAGGTGAACCGTCTATTACGTATATGATCCATAAACAGAAAATTTGATACTTTCCCGATTCTGAACAAACTTAAGGGACAATCAGTGCATTACAGAATTTGGAGCTTTACCAATTTTGCAGATCCGAAGCACCTGATAGGTGGTAACAGATTATTACGTATGTGATCAATGAATGAAAAATTTGTTCGAGCAGAACCACCCGAAACCAAGCTATTGATGTGCAGATTTCTCTCATTTTTTTTTTCTTCAAAAAGAGAGTGTGTGATATTTTGAAGTAAAAATACTACATACAATTTTGCTAGTTATTTGTGTATCATTTTTTAAAGTACTTATTGTATATAAGAGGTTACAATATTATTACATATATTGGTTAATCCTTTGGAATTCATAATATAAATATGTTAAGAATTTTAATTTTTTTTTAATTTATGGTTTATTTTCGAGGTTTCATATTATCTGCGTCAACCACTAATTAAATGATTTCTTTTTTTTTTGTAGAAAATCGAAATAAAGTCTGTTTTATCAGTTTAAAGCAAAATTTTCAAAAAAGCCCAAAATTTCCCAAGCAAAAAAGCGAAGCAGAAAAAATCGAGTTTTTTTTTTTAAAAAAAAAGCCGGTTTTTTTTCGAGCCCTTGCATCTCTAGTTTTAAAACAAATTTATAGTATTAATCTTGATACTTTAAGAGATCTAGTGAAGTGTGAACTTTTTAGATTATCAATATATTTTGAAAATGACTCGAAGAATAAAGTATGGAAGGCAGTGAGGGAGCCAAAAGATTGTCTGGGGGCCAGGCCCCCTTGCTCAAATACTTGCCCCCCTAGTGCCCCCAACACAGAATGATACAAATATGTCGACAAACGGTGAGTTGATAGTGGCCACAACTGAAACTACTACCGAAACATCTCTCGAAAACAGAGTTACCAACTGCAGAATGCCGTATGTTGGAATAGTCTGCGTTCCGAGTAAAAAGCTCCAGGCTCGTTTTTGTTTGTAATACAGCAAGATCTAATTCATCGAAATCTATATGGCCCATTCATTGACCTCACCATCTGTAAGTTCCTTTTAACCTCCATTCCTTATCTGGTTATCTTTGTTTTCGACAAAGAACCAGAAGAAAAGCAAAATCAGTCGGCATTCTAATTCGCTTCAATGTTGAAAGTCATACTAAAATAAGAGATGATTACTTACAAATAGCATACACTGCAGTAAAACATTACACTTGTGTTGAATGAAAGAAGTCTTCATACACTAGGTAATTAATTTCATTGATTATGGCGCCATAGAATAAGTCCATAGCATTCATTAAATAATTTGGTATTATTATTATTATTATCAAGTAATCGAGCCGTCGTGTTTAATATACAGTAAAAGAAGAACAGAAGTTTTTATTATTTCTGTCATTCTCTCTGTTGTTCGTATCCCAATTGTTCAACAAAATTAAGATGCTAAATACTACCAACACCTGCTATTTGCTACGGACAGTGGTTCTCCTTCTCGACTACCTTCTGGTCTTGTCTCTAGTATGTCTAGTTTCCTAACGCTCTTGGTCGTTGGAAACTCTGAAGTAGAACGATTCATTTAAATTATTGAGCCATTAAAATGCCAACTCCGTTGAATATAAATCCATTTATTTATTTTTTTTACGTTGTCCTGACAACGACATTCCAAAATCCTATTATTTAAAACATATAAAACATATGAATATCTTTTTATATCGATATTATAATAAATATATTTCTTTATCCTTTTCTTCCTCAAATTACATAACCAGCCTAGTACATATTTTAAAATATCTTACGCCCTAATAAAATAAGGATTTAGAAGTAGTAAAAATGATTTACAAGTAGTAAAAATATACAAATATATAACGTACTGTTGTATATTATGGCGCTCGACTGACTTTTCCTTTTTTATTCTTTAACATTTATATTATTTACATAAATTCGAATATAATAAAAACACAAAAGTAAGAGTTGCTTGAATATGAATTTCTTAGGAAAATCATAAATTATTAACTTCAATATATATTTTCGCATTACAAAGATGCTTTTAAATATATTTTAATAACATGGAACACGAATAATGTGATTAATATGGCGTTCTGCCATCATAGGAAAACGCATGAATGTTAGGAAACACGAATATTAAAGAAAACACATAACATTAAGACATTTGTTGACATAAATTGAGTAATTGCCATTATAGACATGAACTCAAAGATTAAATAACATAAGATAAAATACATTAAACAAACTTACATATCCATGAAATACTTCGTTTTCCTCCTATTTGAAAACTAAGTTCCCTCTGTTAAGTATTCTTTATATTAGTTTTCCTTATAATCTCTGGATGAACTAAAGTTTTGATTAAATCCATCCACCGTTTTCCAGTGTTTTCAGTAGGTTGCCATAATTTAATTTCATCAATATCTCGTAATCCTAAAATTTTCCCCGTTCTTATATCCATAAGTTCAAATACTTTAGGATTAATTTGTTTGATACCAAAATGTGTTACGATTATTTATATTATCTTCATAGAATTCAAATAAAGTATAAATAACAAACGAAATCATAACGGTATTTACAGTGAAATAAAATAATAATCGATTGAATATATCCTTTCGGACGCCCCTACATTAGGTTAAGTTACGTGACCAACGAATTTGTTTAAGTTGCCTTGAAAGTCATAAAGCAGAATACAGTCTTGCGCGTTATTTACATCTACAGTTCCTTGTTTCCTATTTTGAGAATTTTTGCCATCTGTGAAATATCTATGAAATCCACTTCGAATGAAATTAGGTCTAATGACTACATGTTTCATAAATGTAGTACAATTAATATTACTGTTGCTACTAAGATTAGGTTTGGTTACGCGATTACTAATACTGTTGCTACTAGGATTAGGTTTGGTTATCTTACCGGTAAAATTTGGTTCAGTTCTCATCCGTTTGACTGGTGACGTAATATCGTATCTTCTAATAGGGCTGTACCTATTTTTTCCCCAATACTGACGGTAGTTTGTCCTACCACGGTTTCTATTCCGTGGAGTCTTCCTCTGGTGATCTGATGTCTCTCTGTTCTCAAATTTTTCAGGAAACCCTCGCGCAGGTATGTCTTCCGGTACACCACTAAATTTTGTAAGTGATTTCACATCACTAAACCGTAACGATTTACCTGTGTTTGTCCTCAAATACCTGTATTGGCTTCGTTTCTGATGGTATGATTGCCTCACTCTTCTTTCTCCTTCGGTGCTATCTTCATTACAGCTCGACGATTCATTACGTTCATAAGCTGTTCGAGGATGACGTATAGATTCCCAAGCGATAGATGTGGGATGTACAGTATTCGAGTGCCCATCAGTCTGCATTACAATTTCGTGGATACGCCTTTCTTTAATGAAGTTTACTTCATCTTGTAACTGCTTGATTTGGTTAGCGTGCTCATTTACCGTTGTCTCTAATGTCTACAGAGTCTTGAACTTCGCTGAATCTCTCTATTATCTTGCCCATTTCTTCATCATAACGCTCGAACCTAGCTGTAATTTGCTGATTCATTTGACTCAATTGTTGTTGTATTTGGTCCCATTTGGCATCGTTACATTGCTGCGATTGCTCTAACTTTTCGTCAAAATGTTGAGCTTGATCCCGAGCTTGATCCTTAATCTGTTGATTCATCTTTTGGTCTAATTTCTCAAACTGTTCATCACTTCGTCCAGCTTGTTCCTTAATTTGTTCCGATATTCCCTTTAAAACATCCATCATGTTTTCTGGAAAATTCATATCAGTATGTATATTTTGGCTATCCGTAGTACTCATGATATTTCGAGATATTATCTTGCCACTTCTTAAAATGGTACAATTAATATCAGGCTCAACGATGCTCGTTTTTACTTTACTTCTAAACGATACAACCTATTCTCGGTGTTCCGGCACCAATTTAGAACGGTTCATTTAAATTATTGAGCCATTAAAATGCCAACTCCGTTGAATAAAAATCCATTTATTTATTTTTTTTTCGTTGTCCTCACAACGACATTCCAAAATCCTATTATTTAAAACATATAAAACATATGAATATCTTTTTATATCGATATTATAATTAACATATTTCTTTTTCTTTTTCTTCCTCGAATTACATAACTAGCCTAGTACATATTTTAAAATATCTTACGCCCTAATAAAATAAGGATTTAGAAGTAGTAAAAATGATTTACAAGTAGTAAAAATATACAAATATACAACGTACTGTTGTAGTAGAAACCTTCTGTTGCGATGTTAACAAGCGATACTAGCGATATCCAAGGAAAACGGAGTCAGCACCTGGTGAACCTATAGGCTACTACTAACTAAAGCCTGGGGAAATGAGGTTAACAAAAACTAATGATTCTTTATAAATAAGTCGTCCAGAAGTATTTTCCTTAAACGATTTTAACTGTAGCTTAATCCCAAAACCGCTACTACTACAAAAATTCCGAAGTTTATCACAGAGCCAGTGCTGCAGCCTCCTGATTACTAACCATCAGGTAAGATACCGAGATGATACAACTTAGTTGAGACAGTAATGCTATTTTGTGTAAAAGTGGTAGTTATTGCCGTGGTTGTATCATCTCGTTATCCGATGTTTAGTAATCAGAGATATATCAGGAGTTTGTGTGACTGATCCACACACATTCTATTCAGTAAGTTCAGTCAGTGAATACCAATTTTTATCACAGATTTATATTTGTTCTTCTTCAAAATTGCATTTCTGAGAACATTAAGCAGTAAGCATTTCTAAGAAAATTACATTGTAGGAATTATGCAGAACACTAAATCACTGGTGACATGAATTTTCAACATGGTGTACCAATTAATGCCCCTCCTTCAAATCTAATCTGCAAACTAACAATATTAATGCAGCATCGACTACAGGATAGTAGCGTTAAGTTATTTCAACTACATTTGAATTTATTTTAAGGCTTTGAAACATCCGAGTCTCAGAGGATAGAAATGAGGGAAATGAGTCAATAGGGCAATAAAAATTTCGCTAGTGACACCAAGGAATCTTCCGAATCTTAAGCTGATGTTCTACCGCTGAGCTTTGGCCATTCGGTGTGGGTGTGAAGTGTTTGTGTATTTGAATTCACGTCAAATTCTTAAAACTAGTGAAGGTAAGCAAACGAAAGAAAGAAAAAGGCCACGTATACTTCTTTTGCTGTAAGGAGTCCCGATTGAAATTTCTGTTCTGACACTGTTTGAGATTAGGGAAACAAAAACACATTTCCTCTTTTTGCTTCAAAGAGTGTTAACTTCATCATTTTAATGAAGTAAAGGCAAATTCATTACTCAGTTTTAGAGCTCAAGGGTAAAATAAACCAAAAATAATTGAATTACGACCAGATTGAAACAAAATGTCGTAACCGAGGCAGTTGCCTCGGGTGCCAGCAAACTAATCTGTCTGTTTATTGGGTAGATGCAGATGAAGGGGTGCTAATCGCAAAATTTTCCCTGTGTACCAAATGTCTAGTTTCGTCACCAATTAGGCTAAATGAAGTAAAGGCAAAATTCATTACTCAGTTTTAGAGCTCAATGGTAAAATAAACCAAAAATAATTTAACTACGGCCAGATTGAAACAAGATGCTGTAACCGAGGCAGTTGCCCCGGGTGCCAGAAAAATAATCTGTCTGTTTATTGTGTAGATGCAGATGAAGGGGTGCTAGTTTCGTCACTGATTAGGTTACCATATTTTTAGAGCCTGAAATCGGGACATTTTCTCTCAAATATTAACAATACATAATAATTATTGACAATTTACTTTAAAGTGAAACTTAAGCTTCAAGAGCAAGGCTTAAAATTTAAAGTGGACTGGGACATCAAATCAGTGCCTTGTTAGAGTTTAGCTCCTGTTTCTGTGCGGCGTTCGTCTCATAAAATCATTTGTTCTTGCCCATTACTTTTTACTTTATTATTATTATTATTATTATTATTATTATTATTATTACAGTATTAATACAGTTTATCTACCAAACAACTATTTATATTATTATGCGGTATTAAACCAAATCTGGAACTTGTTATATTTATTTACTTCCATCATTCCATCCGGCAAATAGAGTGATCTGTACGAGAAGAAATGTTTTCGGGCTGGTAAAATTTGAAATGACTGCTGGCATGCTATAACGTTGAGCTTCACCTTGTCTCAAGTAGATGCAGACGTGTCGGAAAGTTTGATTCTTGTAGATTCATTAGTTTAAATGCTGTAAAAGATAAAGTCTGGAGAATAAGGGTCTCAAAGAAAAACATTCGAACAAATTTATCAGGAATGTTTGGAGATATGCAAAGAAAATGGTCTTGAAATTTCAGATCCGGAAACACATAGACTATAGGGATTCCTCGTGGAAACGCACTAGACATTCGCCATCGAAATATCATAAAATCATTTTGGATCAATCTCTTCATTGGAGGCAGAAAATGAATTTTCTATAGATAATATACTAAGAGATCTTTTTCTGCCTACAATTGATAAGGTAATCACTGCGACGGAAAAACGCACCGGATCATGTAACAAAATCATTAGAGTAATCACCATTCTACATCCAAAAAGTGAAAACTTTCTAAATTACAACATTGTGGAACCTGTGGTCCAGTATTATGGAGCCTACGGCCCAATATTATGTAAGTGATCTGGAAATATTCAAATGTGAACTCAAAATCCTCCCAAACACAATTAACTTGTATGAAGACGAGAGAAAACTAAAGTTGATTTCTTGATTAATTTCATTGATCTTTTTGTGTCTAAAAAAAATGCATTCCTAGAAACCTACAAGCTAGAAATCATCTCTGTGACTAGACCCTATATCAGTTTCTAGTGCTACATGTGAAAGGCCATTCTCATGTTTGAAAAGATACGTATGCGCAATTCAATGATTGATGATAGGTTGAAAAACTTAGGATTACTTTATATTGAAGAAAATTGCTAAATCGTTATATCTTGAAGAAGTTGTTGATAAGTTTGCTGCTGCCCACAAGAATGTAAAGATCATTCTCTTTTAAGTAGAACCTATAAGTTATTTTCTTCACCTGTAAATGTATTTCTCTGCTTCCACTTAAATCAACTAGCCACACATATTTTAAACGCAGTGATTAAGTAACTACTTACTTATATTAGAAATCAATTGTATTAATGTATCCTAGTTTTTGAGGCAGTAAATTCTTACATTTTCACTGTAGAAGAGTAAAATCATGAACAACAAAAATGAAAACATTCACACACACACAAACAAACACACACACACACACACATATATATATATATAAATATATATATATATATATATACAGGTGCACGCATAAAAAATTACTGGGGATACTCTGCCTAACTTTGGACTTTGACCTCGACCTTTGTGACGTCATAGGTCAAAGGTCAATGACCTTGGCCCAGAGTCAATGACCTAAAGGTACATAGGACCACCCCCTCTAAATTTTGGCAGGGGTACCATGGCCCACCCCCTAAATTTTGGCAGGGGTACATAGGACCACTCCCCTTAAATTTTAGAAATTGCCAAATCTAAAAATTTGGTATGGTAGCCTAGGACCACAGTATGTAACTCTATTAGTATTGGGTGTCTATGTCGTTCCCTTTTATGGGTAAAAAATTGCCAAAAATTCAAATTTCGGGGGTTTTGACCTAATTTATCCCCTTTGATGAGGTGTTATTACCCTATATAGTTATATGGGCGTATACAGCGGTCCATTCACTTTCATAAGACATGGATATATTAATGCACCCTTTGAAAAATTTGGGAGGGGTACCTTGGCCCACCCCTTTAATTTTGGAAATGGCCCAATTTAAACATTTGGTATTATAGTATAGGACACTAATATAGATCACTATGAATTTGGGTGGTTCACCTCGTTCCCTTTTAGGGGTACAAAATTGCCAAATTTTAGTACAACCACGTGTTTGGTTTTTGGCCCAATTTATCCCCCTGTGATGAGGTCCTATTATCTTATATGGTTATATGGTCATGTATAGGGGTCCATTATCTATCATAAGACATGGGTACATTGGTGCACACCTTTAAAATTTTGGGAGGGATACCTTGGCCCACCCCTTAAATTTTGGAAAATGTCAAATTTAAACATTTGATATTATAGTATAGGACCTCAATATGTATCATGATAAATTTGGATGGTCCACCTCGTTCCCTTTTAGGGGGTACAAAATTGCCAAAATATAAACGTAAGCAATACGTTGTACCACGTGTTTGGTTTTTTGGTCCATTTTATCCCCTTGGATGAGATCCTATTACCTTATATGATTACAGGGATCTATTTCCTATCATAAGACATGGGTATATTGTTGCACCTTTCTTAAAATTTGGCAAGGGGTCCACTGAAATTGTCCAATTTAAGCATAGTACAGGACCTCAATATGTTTCGGTGGTCCTATTGCCAAATTTTTTAGTACAACCACGTGTTCGGTTATTGACTCAATTTATCCTATTTGATAAGGTTATAAGGTATGGACGGGTATCCCCTTTAATTTGGTAGGACCGTTCGGGTGTAGTACGGTCACGTGATCGATGATTTTGTTTTGATGCGCGACGGGCCCCTGGTCAATGTTCTCTAGGAATTAGGTGGAAACTTTGAACAAGATTCATGGCATTTAAAACTTTTTTCAACTTTCAAACAAAAAAATCAAACCAAAATTTTCAAAACAAAAATTGAAACGAAAACATTTAAACGAAAATCTTGAAACTAAAAAATTTTCAAAAAAAATTGAAACGAAAAATTTTCAAACAAAAAATTTTGAAACTAAATTTACAAACAAAAATTTCAAACAAAAATTTTGAAACGAAAAATTTTCAAACAAAAATTTTGAAACGAAAAAAATTTCAAACTAAACAATTTTCAAAACAAAAATTTTGAAGCAATATTTTTGAAAGGAAAAAAATTCAAATAAAAAACAATTGTAACCAAAATTTTGAAACAAAAATATTTTCAAACAAAATTTTTGAAACAAAAATTTAAAAACAAATTTCAAACGAAAAATTTTTCAAATAGAATTTAAATCAAACAGTGATCAGCTTACACGGTTAACCGTTAAACTTTATCCGCTTTTTAACTATTCGATTAACAAATAAACGGTTTTCAAATATTCGGTTAACAAATAAACGGTTTTCAGCTATTCGATAAACAGATGAACGGCTTTTTCCGTATCTCGCCAACATTTACCAGTGAGTGCAAGAAGTTACAAACTAAAACAAAAAAAAATATACTCGCTTTAAATACGCATCATTTTTGAAACAAGGTGTTAATGGTCATCATGGATACGCAGTGGAAACATCCATTTACCTGTATTCTCGCAGGACCTAGTGGTTGTGGAAAAACGTATTTTGTGAAGTGATTACTGTCACATCTCCCAACCATGATCAATGCAAAATTTCGTAAGATATACTGGTATTATGCAGAATGGCAAGACGTGTATGCAACAATGCCGGTTCCAGTAGAATTTCACGAAGGACTTCCACGAATGAAAGATTTTCAGCCTCAAGATGGACCACATTTGATTATTATTGATGACCATATGCGAGAAGTGAATAGTGATATTGTTGATTTGTTCACAAAAGTATCGCATCATCGAAATATTAGTGTGATTTTTATAACACAAAATGTATTTCATCAAAGTAAAGCAAATAGAAATATGAGTTTAAATTGTTTGTATTTGGTGTTGTTTAAAAATCCACGTGACAAGTCACAAATCAAGCATATGAGTTATCAAATCATGCCTGAGCATCCACTGTTTCTACAAGAAAGTTATGCAGACGCAACAAGAAATCCACATGGCTATTTACTGATGGATCTTAAGCAAGATACACCCGATGAAATGCGATTTCGTACAAATATTTTTCCCGACGATTTGCATCATTATGTTTACGTACCAACAAAACATGTTTAAATCATTGTGCATGTGAAAAGAATGACAGTCTGTCACGATGTCTCCTACAGTGAAACACGCTGATCTGCTACGTGCTCTGCACAAAGCTAAACCAAGATTGCGTAAAGCTATTATTGCCAATGCAGACGCTTCATTAATTCATAGTATTTGTGAATGTTGTTATAATGTCTTAAAAGGCAATGTTCCACTGACAAGTGTGCAGAAGTCAAGATTAAAGCGTTACAAGAACACGCTCCGCTATCTCGTGGACAATACAAAATCATTGGATAAAAAGAAGAAACATTTAGCCATACAACAAGGAGGATTGTTACCTGCATTACTTGCACCTATTGTAGGAAGTGTGTTATCCAGTATTTTGTTTAAACAAAAAACATAATGGAACATAGCAAGAAGATAGTTTTAGTGCCACCAGAAATGCTTCAACAAATTCATGCATCATCATCCCGTGCGAGTGAAAATCGAGAATCTAATCTCGATCGTGAAATGCAATCTGTATTGAATACATCGTATTTAAGTGATGAAGAAAAATGGAATCAGTACAATAGAATATTACAGAAATATTTTATGTAATACGTAAACAAGAAGAACCAATACCACTTACAATTACATCAATGAAACCTGATGGTGACGTCCCGAATGTTGACGATAGCACGAAACAAGAAATTTTAGCCGCAATACCACAAATGTATCGTAAGAAAGACATACTATTCCGTCGTTTAAAACAAGATGACACAATTACGTGGGATCATAAAGGAACAGTGTACATCAACGATAATAAACTACATGGATCCAATATTGTGGATTTAATGTGCGATGTGACTCGACCGAGGAAACATTCTAATCCTCAAGGCTGGGAATTGTTTTGCAACTACCTTGCATCGTCAAACACACCTCAAGAATTGATAGGTAATCCACGAGGATTAAACTATATTGTCAAGCATAATAGTACAACAGCATCTGAAGGATCTGCACCACCAAAACTGGCACCTGAATTATTTTCTTCCGGAGAAGAAGAAGAAGATGATGACGATGATGATGTTTTAGAAGTCCGACCAAAAAGAAAACGTATCATTCCACAATGGTCAACGTACAAACCATGAACAAAAAGTTGAAATCCATTTATTATAATCCAGCATACCCTGCATCGTTTTCTACTGCAAAGAAATTATGGCAAGCCACAGGAAAATCTATACCTCTAGCCAAAATAAAACTTTGGTTAAACAAACAACCTACCTGTTAAACACGTTACATCGTCCTGTACGTCGTCGTTTCCGTAGAGATTTTTATCTTGTGAACAATATTGATGATCAATGGGAATGTGATTTAAATGATTTACAATCACTTCAAAACTATAATGACAATTACCGCTATATTCTTACAGTGATTGATGTGTTTAGTCGGTACGGGTGGGCTGTACCACTAAAATCAAAAAGTACCGAGGATATAGTGAATGCATTTGAAATGATTTTCCAGGACAGGAAACCAATTGTGCTACGTAGAGATCAAAGAACTGAATTTACCAACAAGACAGTACAAAAGTTTCTCAGGAAACACAACGTGGAACATGTTCCATAAAGGATCCAGATATTAAAGCCAGCATCGCAGAAAGATTTAATCAGACATTGAAACATCGTATGTGGAAATACTTTACCAAATATCAAACATACAATTACATTAAAGTATTGTCTTTACTTGTAAAAACATACAATGAAAGTCGGCATTCCAGTATTAAAATGGCACCTGCAAACGTTTCTCAGGACAATTTACTGGAGGCGTGGCATAACTTATACGACAAAAAGCTACAACGTTCAAAACAAGATACGGATTTATCTGTTGGTGATACTGTTCGTATAAGTAAAACAAAACGTATCTTTGACAAGGGTTACCTCGAGAACTGGACTTGGGAAATATTTAGAGTAAAAGCCATTGTACCAAGAAACCCACCAGTGTATCGACTAGAAGATTTAAATCATCAACTCATCGATGGTGTATTTTACAGAGAAAAATTACAACCAGTGCCGCTCCCTTCGACGTTCCTCATCGATAAAATATTACGTACAAGAACAAAACGTCGCACAAAGGAGTATCTCGTCCAGTGGAAAGGATATCCTTCCTCATTCAATTCGTGGATCCCTGCAACTTCATTGAAGAAGAAGAAGAAGAAGAAGAATGGAACCTGATCAAGATTTTTACGTTACACTTCCCAGTAATAGTTCCATGGATTATTTTCAAGAAAATACATTGACTTCATATGTTACGAAATTACAACGACGTGTAGAGTTTCGCCAGAAATGGGATGTGGCAATTGTAGAGATTCATTATCCACATTCTTTGCTGAACATTAACAGTAAAAACAATAAAATATATTACAAATCATCAAGTAGTAATGATCAGGAACCGTGGAAGGTTGTAACGATCCCTGTACGCTATTATAACAATATAAGGGATCTTATTCATGCAACTAATATACATCATAAAGAAACCAATTTATTTATATCGCATGATGCAACTAATAATATATGCCTCATAAGACATCCCAATAAGGAAATCCATACTTCTGTACAAATCTCACCAAGTGTTAGTTTAATGCTTCGATTTGAACCGAAAAGTGATTTAAAAGATATGGAAAAGGGACAATATACACCGGATGTACGATTAGGCTTACCATCACAAATGTACGTCTATTGTGACATTATTGAATCTGTCATTGTTGGAGATACAATGGTACCCTTGCTACGAATTGTCAACATGGATCCTGTGAATCATACTTTTGGAAGTCATGCAGTACAAATCTTTAATCCTGCACATTATGTTCCGGTGGAAAAAATGAATTTTGACAAATACAAATCGATATAAGGGATAGCACAGGTCATCGTATGCCATTCACCTTTGTAACGGTGTGTACAAAACTACATTTCCGTCGTCGTCGTCATGACTGATCCGTATTTGCAATACTACCAAAAACAAGCGTTGTCCGGTATCGGCAACGTCTATGTGGGAAGTCCCTATCATGCAGGACATGGCATTGGAAGTTTCCTTGGTGGCTTATTTCGTTCAGTGTTACCACTTGTGAAGCAAGGAACTAAAACTGTGGGAAAAGAATTATTAAAATCAGGTGCCAATATGATTAATGATGTTGTGATCTCGAATCAACCGCTGGAAGAATCGTTCATCAACGGATGCAAGAGGCAAAAACAAATTTACAAGAAAAAGCTAAAAATAAGTTGAAAACTATGCTGGGAAGTGGATATCATAAACGAAAATGAGATGACTGCTCTCAGTTTGAGGTTGACCTTCCAACGATCAGCAACACCATCAATCCTACGAAGAGACGTAAATTATCACATAAGAAGAAGAAGAGATCATTGGCATCGTCACCATATATTTCTGATTAATTCAACGATGGCTTTCTTACATCATCAATCCTGTGAATGTGTAAAAAGTGAATTGGACATTCTTTCAACGTTACCTACGCAAACCAGTGTTCTGGACAATCGTATTATTGGCTACAAACCAATTAGTTCAATAGCTGAAAATTCACCAATAGAATTTGTAGTGAGTGGTAGCAGTGATGAATATATTGATTTGCCACAAACCTTATTGTACATCCAAGCACAAATTGTGAAATCAGATGGTTCCTTCTTCACCGAAACGGATAAAGCAATTGCACCTGTCAATGATTTTCTAAATGCTATGTTTAGTGAAGTACAAATCTACTTGAACAATAAACTGATTTCATTTCCGTCACATAATCATCCATATCGTTCGTACCTGGAAAAAACTGCTCAATTATAGTGATGAAGCTAAAAATACACATTTACAAACAGCAATGTGGTTTCAAGATACGGCTGGTCATATGAACGCAACCACCAGGGAGAACAAAGGATTTCAACAACGCTATGAACTGACAAAACAAAGTATGAAATTCGATATGATTGGACATCTTCATTGTGACATTTTTAATCAAGATAAATTTTTAATTCATGGAGTGGAATTACGTGTGAAACTTATTCCTGCAAAGCCAAACTTTTGTCTCATGGCCAGTGAAAGTGGTGTCAATGCAAAAATCAATATTCTAGATGCATCGTTGCAGGTGAAAAAAGTCAGCATCAGCCCTAGTGTCAAATTGGCACACAATAAAATTTTACAATCTACACCGGCAAAGTATCCTCTGACAAGGGTTCAAATGAAATCATTTACCATCCCGAAGGATATACAATCCAAAACTATTGATAACCTGTTTATGGGAACATTGCCAAATCGTATTATTGTAGGATTTACATCGAATGAAGCATCCAGTGGAAATATTACCAGCAATCCATTTGAATTTCAACATCTAAACATTAATTTCTTTACATTGTACGTGGATGGAAAAGCTGTACCTTCAAAACCATTGCAACACAACTTTGAAGAAAATCTCTACATTTCATCATACCACAATTTTGTTCTCAGGCTCTGGCATACATTTTACCAATACTGGAAATACAATTTCAAGAGCCGACTACAAGAATGGATATACACTGTTTGTATTTGACCTAACTCCCGATTCTTCTGCTGGAGATTGTCACTATTGGAATTTACAACGACATGGAGCTATCCGATTGGAAGTTCATTTCCAAGAGAAATTAGCAGCACCTGCAAACTGTATTGTGTATGGGGAGTTTTCCTTACTCCTAGAGATCGACCACCAGCGCAACATTATCCTGGACTTTTAAATTACAAGGTACGTATACGTTATGTATCATTTCCATTCACGATGTTGAATGCATTACAATTAGCTAGTGCTTTAAACGGTAGTCCATTATTCAGAAATCATTTTACCGGGGTATTTGCAAGCGATGAGTTGCCCTCACGGATTTCTCTTCCTCTGGCAATCATTGTAAATACAGATCCATCTACAAAACTAGGAAGCCATTGGATTGCAATTTTTATTGATAATCGCGGTGTTGGAGAATATTTTGACAGCTATGGCCTTCCTCCTTATGTACACAACATGTTGCATTCTTAAAACTTCATTGTATGTACTATAAATATAATAATAGCCAAATGCAAACTCTTGGTTCATCCGTATGTGGCTATTATGCTTATTTTTATTTGTGCTGTAAAGCCCAAGGAAAATCTCTGCGTGAAATTCAATACTTGTTCACAACAGTACCCACGGTTAATGATCGTAGACTCTGCAATATACCTTCCAGGTAATTTTATCATATTTATCATTGAAAGTGTATTTGTTTAATCATCATCTATTTCTATACTAATCATCGTTTTCCTCGTTCTTTTTACAGAATTCACAATACGAAGCTTTGCAAACGGGTGCTATGCTGCTAAACATGGAAACAAATCATCACAAGCAAGAAGAGGAGGAGGTCTAATGAAGAAACCCAGCTCAATATACAAACATTGTCAATACCTTAGTGTAACAAGAAAGAAAAAGAAGAAACCAGAAAAATGAATAAAATACAATATATGCTTATCTATGTGTTTTTATTGTTCACTCCATCAATATGATACATACAACGTTATCAGATTCTCCTAAAGAACTGTGCGATATAAGACGAGAACCCTGGGCAAAGTTTCCACCTAACTCCTAGAGAACATTGACCAGGGGCCCGTCGCGCATGAAAACCAAATCATCGATCACGTGACCGTACTACACCCGAAGGGTCCTACCAAATTGAAAGGGGATACCCGTCCATACCTTATAACCTTATCAAATAGGATAAATTGAGTCCATAACCGAACACGTGGTTGTACTAAAAAATTTGGCAATAGGACCACCGAAACATATTGAGGTCCTGAACTATGCTTAAATTGGACAATTTCAGTGGACCCCTTGCCAAATTTTAAGAAGGGTGCAACAATATACCCATGTCTTATGATAGGAAATAGATCCCTGTAATCATATAAGGTAATAGGATCTCATCCGAGGGGATAAAATGGACCAAAAAACCAAATACGTGGTACAACGTATTGCTTACGTTTATATTTTGGCAATTTTGTACCCCCTAAAAGGGAACGAGGTGGACCATCCAAATTTATCATGATACATATTGAGGTCCTATACTATAATACCAAATGTTTAAATTTGACATTTTCCAAAATTTAAGGGGTGGGGCAAGATATCCCTCCCAAAATTTGAAAGGGGTGCACCAATGTACCCATGTCTTATGATAGATAATGGACCCCTATACATGACCATATAACCATATAAGATAATAGGACCTCATCAAAGGGGGATAAATTAAGGCAAAAACCAAACACGTGGTTGTACTAAAATTTGGCAATTTTTACCCCTAAAAGGGAACGAGGTGAACCACCCAAATTTATAGTGATCTATCTTAGTGTCCTATACTATAATACCAAATGTTTAAATTGGGCAATTTCCAAAATTAAAGGGGTGGGCCAAGGTACCCCTCCCCAAAATTTAAAGGGGTGCACAAATGTACCTATTTCTTATGATAGGTAATAGACTCCTATCCTTGTAGTACCTAGGATACAGTAGTACTGGGGATACTCTACCTAACTTTGGACTACTGTATACATGATCATATAACTATATAAGGTAATAGGACTTCATCCAAGGAGATAAATTAGGTCGAAAACCAAACACGTGGTACAACGTATTGCTTACGTTTATATTTTTGGCAACTTTTTACCCATAAAAGGGAACGACATAGACACCCAATACTAATAGAGGTACATACTGTGGTCCTAGGCTACCATACCAAATTTTTAGATTTGGCAATTTCTAAAATTTAAGGAGAGTGGTCCTATGTACCCCTGCCAAAATTTAGGGGGTGGGCCATGGTACCCTTGCCAAAGTTTAGAGGGGGTTGTCCTATGTACCCCTAGGTCATTGACCTTGGGCCAAGGTCATTGACCTTTGACCTATGACGTCTCAAAGGTCGGGGTCAAAGTCCAAAGTTAGGCACAGTATCCCCAGTACTACTGTATCCTAGTTGTTTGAGGTAGTAAATTCTTACATTTTCACTGTAGAAGAGTAAAATCATGAACAACAAAAATGAAAACATTCACACACACACACACACACACATACACACACAGGGGCACGCATAAAAAATTTCATTCATTGGAGATAGCCCCCTCAAAATTTTCTTGGGCCCTTCATTGGCCCCCGTGAAAAAATTCTAGCTACGCTACTGATGGAAGGGGACTCGTCTGAGAAATCGAGTCCCTTGCAGCAAAGCGATGGCGCAAGCAGTGATATTACTTCAATTGGTACAGGGGACAGTAGAGGTGGGGATCGGCCGTTTCAGTGTTGTATTGTGGACCAATTAGCAACAAATAATAACCAGTGGTAGAACTACTCCAAGCATTTCCATTCAGATAAAAATGAAAGATTATATACATAATATCAAACTAACTGCATGTAAGACAAGAAACAAACTGTATTGCTGGCCTTGTATTCTGTTCTACATAGAAAAGGACGTGTGGTATAATGATGGCTTTTGTGAAATGAACAATTTTCACAAACCCAAGTTGCGCCACGAAAAATGTTATTCACACCCGTCAACAATAACTAAATTGAAAACTTTTAGGGAGAACCAGAATTGATTTTCAATTGAGCGAGCAATGCAGAAGTTGTTTCGAACCGAGAACTAATGAACCGATTTATTTATTCCTCTTGTTTTATGACTAAACAAGAGCTATCATTTAGAGGTCATAACGAACAGGAAGATTCTGTCAGTTAGGGAAACTATATTGAAGTTATTCAGTTACTTTCTAAGTGCGACACTAAATGGACTTGCAGGGGCGTCCGAAGAAAATTTTCTAGGGAGGGGCCCATCTCCATGGTTGTTATGTTGCGTCTGGTATTTAATATACGTGGTTTGTTATATTACGTATACATTTTCGTGAGCCAGAGGAAGGCCCGGGTCCAACCCTGCCCTCTCGTTCGGGCGCCCATGTTGACTTGTCATCTTCACAGCACGGGAGTATTTAAAGGAACATCAAACAGAATTCAGAATTACGTTATTCAATGTGTTGGTGAGTAATTCTGGATAAAATAAAGTCAGAAATAAACAATACACTTTTTACAGCAATAATGTTGAACAAAGCTACGGACATTGCAAAGATCTCTCAACATTCAATCGGTACGTGAAAGGCAATATTCATGAAAGATTTGTTTTGCAGATGTTACTTATTTATTTAACGGCAGAGTTAAGGCTATGTTTGCCTTTTCATACACTCAACCAACTCAAATGTATACAAGATATACGTACTACCATTGACGTCAAATCCATAAAAATTACAATTGCTACATTAATGCATATGTACCCTCACGCGCAAAAAAAAAAAAGCGCGTATACTGTAACTCACGTTTTTTCGCAATTATTCCATTTTCCTTATGTTTATGGGTTAAATTCAGTTATTAGTAAGTGGAGATAATAGAAAGCAATCCATCTAAGGAGATGTTTCCAAAAAATATTTTATAATAAAATAATAAAAATATAAGCAAAAAACAAAATTATGTTCGGTTTTGTGTATACTGGCAATTATGTTTTCGAGGGATTTTTTTGCAGTATCATAGCACGATTGCAGAGGGAATAGCAAGATTGATAGGGGAGAGTTGAATCAAGGAACTAGAAAGTGGAGTAAAATATTGCATTTATTGGCTTAAATCTAGGGCGTAAATTGTCTGCCAAATATAAATCAGATTCTGTAAGCAAGATGTTGTACGGAAATATAGAAACAAAGAGAAAAACTGTTGTCTTAAGTTTGGAAGTGACATGCTCTATAGCCATGAGCTATTTGTTAAGAAAAAGACAGACATCAAAAGATAGTCTGTGTGGTCAAGTGGGTAGAGTGGCAGACTGGCAATTCTTATATTGTTTTGACTCCAGATTGAATCCCATCCGATCCCATCCATTTTTCTTTACAAAACATTGTAAATAGTGTATAATTTTTATGTTAATAAGAACTGAAACAATATAATAATGAAATAACTTTTTTGTTTTTTCTGATGACGTATTTATTCGAAATGTGCTTACTATTACTAATAGCGACTCTTTTCAGTTTATAGTATGGTATGGTTAATCATTCCCCCCCCCCCCCGTTTTTACAGAGCAGAAGTAACTTTAACTCACTGCGAGTGTTCTTCGAGTCAGGAACAGAAATAAAACATGCGTGACACGCAGCCTTACACACAGCGTGACGAACACAGTCACAGCGATAGCTCGTTGTCACGAAGAAAAAAAGCTTATGTTAAATTACTGTTCTAGTGTTTCTGTGTGTGTGTTTCTTTTTAGAGTATTGACTCTCTCCCTCTCTCCTTTTCTTTCATATCCACAATTGCAACAATTGCAATCATAAGTCTGTGTAAGAAATAAAGAATGCTTTCTTGAAACAAAGCTAAATTTTACAGCTCTATTTGTGAGGAACACGAATGCTTCCAAAAGATGCCATGGATATTAACTATAATCATACTATTCTTTCGAATTATATAGTAGCGTGAAAAACTGCTAATAAAATGGTGTAACATGCATAAGCTTTTTTCTCTAGCGTGACAACACATTAAACCTAACAAATTAAATTTTTGGAATTACAAATTATCACATTACGTGTCGGTGTAGGCCTATTCGTTTTCACATTCGAGCGACAAAAGAAGAAAGTGTGATCATAGTTATAAAAACCGGATACCAGATTTCAATGAATTCAAGTTACATGGCTCCTACATATCGAAGAAATTATTTTTCGATGTCTGTTCATCTATCCGTCTCTCCGTTCGTCACGCTTTTACATGCACTCAAATAGAGGCCATACTGTTCAACGTATCTGGACCGAATTCTAGACATAACGTTTTAATAACATACTATCTTTCGAATTTTATATCCTTCGACACCTTAAAGTAAAGGTGATTTACTGAAAGATTAAAATTTAAAATAATTCAATTTTTTGAAGAAAAAGAAGCTGTGACGTTTTTATTTATTTTTTATAAATATATATTTTATTAACAAATCTCCACCGTATATGAATAAGTTTTCTGGAAAAATATATATGGTGTAATTTACTGTATGGTATGCGTTCTTTTTGCAGAATTTTCTCAACCACATTTCATAAATAAACGTATCATTAATAACCTAACAATATGACAACTCGTTCGAAGGAGTAGTTTACTCGTAAGGTGACCTTTCCCCCGATGGTTTTCCCATTAACGCCTCAGGCAATTTTGTTCATATTTCGTAAAGAAATGTTTCATTAACACACTAACATACAGCATAAATCGTTTATTCCGATAACATACAGAAGAAGTGGTTTTCTCAAGGGTTGGATTTTTTTGACAATTTTCTCAGTAATAACTGAGACAAATTTGTTCTAATTTCAGTAAAAATATTTTCTGTAGTAATCTTACAATATGGTATAACTCGCTTGTTCCGAAAAGAAAAATTCAAAAGAGATAGTTTACTTTGACAGTGATTTTTTTCCCGACGATTTGCTTAAAAATTACTGGATATACTGTCAAATTTACAGATAGAATAGTTTTCCCGATCACCTTCCTAAAAACAACTCAGGAGATGTTTCTTGTTCATATTTTATAAGTACGTGTTATATAAATAACCTAGCTATACGGTATAATTCCCTCATCCGGAAAATCTAGAAGTGGTATATTACTTTTGGCAGTAAGTTTTACCCTGCGATTTTCTCAAGAACGATTCAGCCGATTGTGTTCGTATTTCATAAATAAATGTTTTATGAAAACACTAACAATATAGCATAGCTCGTTTGTCCTTAAAAGATCCACAAGGGATAATTCATTCTTGGGGTGACTTTTTTCATGATTTTCTCAGAAATTACTCAGACGCTTTTGCTTATAGTTCACATACAATTATATCCTTAATAATTCTAATATATGGGTCAAGTTATTTCTAACGGAAATATGACCAATGGGTACTTTACTTTTGGACCTGAAGTTTCTTCTAGCAAAGTTTTCCAAAACATTATTTTATTCGCATTTTGCAAATAAATGTTTCAGTAATAGCTGCAGCCTAGTACGAGCCAGTTTAAGAAATTCGAGAGAGAAAGTTCAAAGCGTTTGGTCCGTACCCTTTCTTAAATATATTTTTAAATGTAACGTCTAATCACAATTTTCATAACAAATTGAAGCTTCTTTTTAAATTTGGCTTGTTGTGGCCAAATGGTTCAAGTGCATTGGTTCTGGATTTGATTCCCGGTGAGAGATAGTGTATTTTCATCCAACGTTAAGGTTAGTGATGGGTAAATTTCCGGGAAGATATTTTTCGGGAATATTCCCTGGGAATATTCCCGGGAAGATTCCCAAAATGGGAATTTATGTTCAATCAGAAAGAAAATTGCATTCTATTACTATATTATGATTTGAAACTTGAATTAATTTTTATATCACAGCATATTATTACTGTTGTCCACAGAGGATTCTTTAAAATGTATATTCTGAACGGTACCATGTTACTTTATTACCACTTTATTATATTTAGAGTGCGCATAAATGTTTATTTATTTACAATATGTTCTATCAATTAAATATGTGTGAAAAAATTATTTAGTAAATTATATAGTAACAGTTTAAATTTATATGTAAGTGGATTTGCTCAACTTGACTCTATTGCTGATATTATAAACACACTAAATTTATAAATGTTATAAACATGAGATTGGGTAAATGTTAGAAGATACATGTCTTACTAATTTATCAACATTTGCGCATACATATTTATGTTCACAAAATTTGCAACACACTTACTTATCTTTATATTTTAGCACGTAACATTGCCATACATGACCTTTCATTCTACCTATTTCTGGAAATTCCATACGTTAATTCACATGTAAAAGAAGTCCGAGCACTTGTTCAGAAATTTGAGTCAGAGAGAGGAGACAGACCGACATCTATTACTAATGTTGGTTCAGGGTTTATTAATAGTACTTCACTCTATTTCTACATAATTCTAAATTACTTTACAAAATAGTTCCTTTTCATCATTTGTGAATTAGTACTTTGCTAATTTTGGCATTGGGGGCCAGCTTTTGCACCTACTTTTTTCGCGATATTCTATTCCGATGCGTTTGTTTTATAGTTTCATACGTTAAATTACGTTACCAACATTAAATTCAGACAGCGTTGCAGAGCGAGCGTTAGCGAATGAAGGCGCGTTAGAGCCCCGCATGGCACGTTGTTTTCTATCTTCGTTACCAATAATTCACTTGCTTTTCTCCCACAAATCACTTCCACTTACCTTTCCGTTTTGTATAAATCCCCATGTGCCCTAAAAATGTGTTCGACACTTTCTTGACTACTTGAACATCACTATCAATTCATTTCTTCCGTACATCATCCTAATTTTTGCTAGTTTTGGCCCCGCAATTCTAAACAATTATCTTACTTTTTAGTGCAAATGGAAATGGAACTTAAAAAAACATATTATTAGGTCTAGTTATATAAAGTACAGTCAAAGAATTTTAAATTTTTTAATCTCCAAATTCTTTAAAATCTAGAATTAAATCATAATATATTAAAATAAAATAATTAGTCATATTGTTCTTATAATTTGGAAGATAAAGTAAAGAAATGGAAATAAATTCCTTCCCGGGAATTTATAGGCCAGGGAAAAAAAACAGGAATATTCTCATTTCTTAAATTCCTTCCCACCGGGAATATTCCCACTGCCCATCACTAGGTGTAACGAGATGTCGTTTTCGATTATCTAGTATTTGTAACGTTCTTTGAAAGATTTCGAAGACATGTTTCAAAAGATTTAAAAATTTATAAGTTAGGTACCCCACGGTACCCCCGAACCCCATTGGGGTACCTACCAAATTTTGCATAATAATACATTTTCAATTGTTGTTAAGCCTCAATAAGTACTTCTTCGAAATTCATCGTTCTTCTACCCGAAACGCAAAAGTCCATACCGGACCAAAATAACTTACACCAATTGACTGCTTTTTTTTTTTTTAATACGTGAGAATGAAGCTATTTTGTGATGTGACTGTGGATGCGTGTATTCGGGAGGAAGAATTGTCTCACAGTTTGACAGTTCACAGTTAATTTTTTTAGTATTACATAATTATGTGGATATTATGAAGTGTTAGTGATTGTACTGCAAACAATGGTGTCCATCTCAGTTTTGTGGGCAGGTTTGCTTTGAGGAACATAAAAGGTAGGACTACAAATTCTTAATTTTAAAAAATTGCATGTTATTATAATTAGAATCATAAATGTGCTGTAAAGTAGATTTACGAGTACGAATCTAATTCTTCAATGAAGTACTGAGTATTTTATACGTGTCTGTTATTTTCTTCATAGGAAAATTCTATCTTTAAATTGTCCATACGCTCCACCACTCCTCTGTGAATATATTTTCAATTGAGAGTACTTTGCATTGCGAAATCATTGAACTCTTGGTTTCCAACGTTACCCCCCCCAGACCCTGAAAATACCCCCTCGGAGATTTTTTTTTCTGAAAGGAACACTGGTTGGCAGTCGAGCTAAATCTAGATATCTGTAAGTGTAAATCAGAGCCCTGCACCGGCTGGGCGCGCCCGGTTCGGCCCGGTCCGTTTCAAGTAATATCAAACTGGACCGGGCCCTAACCAGGCCGGACAGAAATGCTCTGAAAGACGGATCGGAAACTAATGTTGTCATTCTTTTTTTTTTAAATGTCCTCCACCACCCCAGCCTTTGCCGTGTTCGTATGATCTTACTGTCAGCCTATGTTAATCGTAATGTGTTCGGGAAACTGACTTTATTCAAGACTGCAAAGTACTGTGATACTACTACTATTACTACTTCTACTATTACTACTACGACCACTGCTAATACTACTACAACTGCTACGACTTCGCGTCAGAGTTGACATGTCTGATGGTACCAAATTTACCTTCTAAGTACAGAAGAAAGCAGAGAAATGCTAGTTATTATGGCCGGTCTGCGTAGAATGTGAACCGATGCTTGATCTACGAGGGACAGCGGTGGCTCAGTAGGAAAAGCACTCACATCTGGTGCTAGAGGTCGTCGGATCAATCCCTGCTTGTGCTATGTGAGCTTTATGGTGGACAAACACCGTATGCGTGGGAGTTTCCGGGGTGGTCCCGCTTCCTCCCATTGTTTTCATTCCACTAATTCATGCCATCATCATCCATACGGCTTGAGCCGTAGTTACCTAAAGAACTTATGATAAAGTCAAGTACCTTTTATGGATTTAATTTAAAACAAATACAGCGTAGATTTTTCCCGATCATCTACTTAAGGAAATTTATAAATAAAAATGTAAATTAAATGACAAACCAAAGAACATAAAATGAATTAGACATTCAAAACATTAAAAGAAATATCTTCAACCTGTCATAGATAAAAAGTCAACCGAAATATACAAAATGATGTACAAAGAATCAATGCAATACATAATATACGAAATTCCAGGCAACAGTGTGCTGTGCAATGTGATATAATTGAACCTTCATATAGCAGTACTTGATGGTAGATGTGGCTAGCGTGGAACGGATTAACTATTTAAGATAAAAAAACTTTTTCCATAATAGGAGCACAGGGGAATGATTTAAAAATACAAGCTGCGTTTCCCCGCTGAATTGCTAAACTGAGTCTCTGTATTTAAAACTGTTTGCTCCGCGGATCTCCTGTTTTCACAACTAGCTGTGAACCAATTTGTTTCACTAGATTCTTTGCCTCTTTGCTGAAAACATCCATTGTTTCAACAGCAAAGGGAATGAAAAAATGGTCTTCTTTTAAGCATTTATATTTTAAATGTTTTCGTCTGCACGCTGTTTCTACCGCACTTCCAGCTTCCTTAGATGTTGATACGATATGAGAAGCAGCAAAAGTATCAACACAAGTGACATCCCATACTAGACATTGCCCATTTTCCCAAGGAATTAATATGATGCCATCTGGTCTTTTCCCATCATCCCTTGATAAACCTGATGGTTCTAAAATTGAAGGCAGGTCAATGCTGGCCAAAGCACGCTTTAGGATATCATTTAATTCAGCGTGACGGGACACTCTGCCTGCGCTTTTGGGACAGCTCAATGGATGCAAACACTTTTCATTGACTTGCTCCCGACAAATGCATGTAAATTTTTTACACATGTTCATGCCAAGGCGTTCATGGATTTCAAGATTATTTTGTCCCAGCTTTTCTGCACTTCCAATGTGGATGGTATATCTTGTCCAAATAAGAACTTCCATGCGTCAATTGTCTCTCTCAAGTGATGAATGACCACATCATCAACGGGAATATTAAGAATGTTGGAAATGAGTGGACCCACCCCATAACAAGAGGAAACACAAGCTGGAAGAAGAGAAGGCAGCAGTAATAATTGTGATGATCTATGTTCAACAGATCCGATTCCAACAGATGAAGAGGATGAAAACCGGAGAAATCCAGGCAGTTTGAAAGAAATATTTGAAATTAACTTTGAAACTATTGTTAAGGACCCTCACTATGTAAGGGTAATTTTCGATCTGAGTCGGCTACAGACACTACACCCGGCAGTAATGTTTGGCAAGAGCAAATAAACAGAACTTCTTGCAACGTATGCTTACAGTCAGCATCCTCCAGTAACGTTTGTCAAGAACAGATAGACAAGTATGCATGTAACGCAAACTTATCAGCTGAGAACAATCCATCAGGCTCGAAACCAAAAGTACGAAAGATTAACAAATGTTGCTGCTGAAACAAGAAGTTAATTATTTGCGCACTAAATTAGACGAAGAGAAATGCTTAGTAGATGCTCCAATGTGCTTCCAGAGATAAATAGCGGAAGCTCAAAGTATCGAGAAGTGTCAAGACATTCTTGTTCACATCCTAGATGCCGAAGATTATAACAGTAAGTGGTTCGTGTCCTGCAGTTCCCTAGGAAGGTTTGGGCATTTACTACAATCCGGGATTCGATCCTGTATCTTCTGGGTGTGTCCTTTAGACTTTAATAACAGTTTGGATCGTCCACCAAAGCCACTGGACAACACGGTTCAGAGTTCGGGTCAGAACGTTCTGGGAAATCGACATAAAAGTTGACTCTAATTGTATTCTCAATGCCGATACGATTTAATACTGTGAAAATTATTACGTCGCATAGGCATTGGTTACGTGTGCTTAAAAGAAAAGTAAATTAGATCATTTCTTAAAACTAAAAATATAAATTTAGATCATGATAATTGTTTTGGTAAAGGATACTCAAGATTGCACTTTTCACTTTAATTAACAACACTAAAACAGCACAAACACATATTACTTTACATTTGGCACTTTAATTTGAATAATTGAATATGATAACGAAATTTAGCGTTAGGCCCAATTATCCGTATTGCAATCGCGGAAGACGCGGTTGTCGCGGGTTACCGATTGTATTTCACTACATCGTTATTTCCCACAATCTCACTGTCACTGTTAACTCACTTTGACGTTGAAGGAAGATCATTTTTCGTGGTTCCAGGGGGAACTTCTGAAGGTCACGGGTGGCATGCCCTCTTCATCCATTTCGTCTTTTGTTGATAGACCAGAAACTTTACACTGCTCTGCTGCTCCTCGTCATTAAGAGGATTTTAAAATTAATAATCATGTACAAATGTTTTAAGATTTCATATCTTCTTTATGAGGTAACATTTTTATTATTATTAACGCACCATATAATTTGCATTGGTTCATAGTCGTACCATTTACATTTTCTACATTTTGCACTAGTTAAAATAAAACATTATTTTTGACTCTAAGTGGTCGTACGTTGTTGTCCTGTTAGTTGCACCAGTCAGACTAACTTAATTTTCTCTCCGTCTCCTCGCTTTTCTACGCAGTGGAAAGCTCTCGGTGCAGCCTGGTGATGACAAAGCTAAAAATAGCTATGACAATCCATAGGAGGAACTTTTAGAGACGAAGTTTATTCTCTGTGTTGAATTTTGGCACCTTACTTGGGGAGACGAGAGGATCACCAAGATTTCTGTCGCAGACGCGACGCACACACACATTTGGGGAGAGAGAAAAACAAACAGAGCCCTGCAACGCTGATCACTTCACTATTGTCCCCAAATTTCTTCCACTGGTCTTCAAAGGGTTGACATCGATTAAATCTTCTTGTGATGGAACGGTGAAAAATTTTTAAAGTTCATTCGGAAGTACGGTACCGAACACGTGGGCCATACAAGACGAATTTCGGATTACGGTTGGGCCATAACTTAATAAATTTATTGATGTATTTTATTATATAAATATTTGTCGTTTTAAAATATTTAAGTGCCACAATTTCAAACACATAAAAATATAAACAAAGTTATTGTTATTTTCTTCCAAAATAGTATATTTGATGATTTGAGTAACTAATTACTGGCATTATTTAACATTATACACAAATATATTATACTCAGTGGCGTATTTACGATTTTGTTTCGGGAGGGGCTTTGCTAACTTTCGGGGGGGGCTTTGCCTGGAAATGTGAAAATTCTGTAAGATATTTCATTTACTTTACTATACTAAGTAAGATTTCGGGGGGGCTTAAGCCCGGAAGCCACCCCCCTAAATACGCCACTGATTATACTTATAAATATATTGAATAGTTATTATAACAAAATATTTACTAATGTAGTGCCTTGTACTCTTTAAGTTTGACAACAATTAATTGTATTACTATCATAAGAAAGCATTCATTTTCAATATTTACTTTCATTAAAAGCCACTCCAAACACATTGGAAAACTAACACAACAAATGCATACTGGTTTTCATTATTTTCTTATTATTAGTAGTATTATTTTAATTATCATTACTACTATGAAATAAAGATGTGGCACACAATTTAAATTCAAGTAAGAATACATGTAAATATTTTCAAAATATTGGTTGCGATATCAAAAATTTTACTTAAATCTACAACACTAACTAATCATAATACTTTACATTTATTACATTCTGGTTAAAAATTGACCAAGAATGGACTGAGCACTGGATGGTTTGTCAGACCATTACACTTTTTTAAATGTCTGCCCTCCTAAATTTAGAAGAAGCCACCCACATTAAAATTATTTATTTCCAACCCGGAGGTGAGGGATAACAATAGAGTAAAAAAGCTAAAATTTAAAAGAATAAAGAAGGGAATAATACAAAAATTGCCTACGCCGGGCTTTACACAAATATAATGTTACCCAAAAGGGGGAGGGAACCTCATCTCATGCATTGGCAAGCCACTTGGCATATGTTTCCTTCTTTAATACAAGGCTACGGCCGTCCGAAAGTCACATAGTGGGTCACGAACGCCTACTAACGCCAATACGTACTATGCAAGTACTACAAATCATGGCAGAGTAATCATATTGCTACACAACTTTTTTCTGAATTACCACTCATTGCAAATGTCAACTTCATAAAATACAAGCAGTCCGGCACAACGAAGTTTTTTGTTTATCCTACACCTACTCGAGGCTTTTTTTTAACACAAAAACAATTTTGAAAGGTTTCATTTGCCAATAAACGACTAATGTGAATGTATAAACTACTATGTGGTTTTCACCAATTCTGATTACTATAGAAAGCAGTAGCTCAAAACATAGATTATGTAATATTGCTTTCTCAATGATTATGATCACTGCATTACACAAGAAATTGACTAACTTATTACTGCTTGAATTGCAATTACTTTTTTCGTGTTGTTTTTCTGTGCACATCAATTTCACTGTATGCATATTGAACACTAGATTGTCTTTTTGGCTTCACTAGGTTTTTCCATTTACCTGTATGCTTGACCTTTGTTACTACGTCACGATCAGCTGATACCAAATCACTGATAGTAGTGGTGATTGACATTTAATTTTATTGTTACATTTGCTTTCAAGTCGCTTATACGTAAGAGGTTTATTCACCCAATTACAACATTCTTTCTGAAAAGGTTTATGATTTTTGTTAACTGCAGGTGATAGTAGACGGGTTCATCCCCGTGGGAAAATTTTGGCCGTGGGAACGTTCCCACGAGGCTTAAACCGGTGTAAACCAGTATGTTGCTATGCTAGAATAAGGAAGTAGGGTAAATGTGCCAGTCCTCGACCACCTAACTCACTTTCTTATCGTCTTTAATCGTTTTTCACTCAATGGAACAACTTAAGAGGATGCAAGTAGCTCACGTGTGTTCCTAAAACTATATTTTATTTATACTTTATCCAAAATTGAGATAACTTATACCATTTATGTAATATTAGTCGGAAAAACACCAGTAACTGATTTCTTTTAGTGTTCGACCATTTTTCGTTAATGTTCGACCGCCTACTGTTTAGTCACCGACCACTACTCGGTTAATGTGCTTTTAATTACAGTATGAAAGCTAAAGCATAACTTTACTAAACTAATAGCATTTGTAGATGTTACATAATTAGTTTTTCAGGTATCACTTCGCAATTTCGCACAATAGTCGCTGAGATTAAGTAATTTTGTGATAGTTTTGTCAAGAAAGAGACCACCAAATTCATTTAAGGTTCAGTGGAATGCAGCACCAAACATGCTTCGTCTTCTCTGGGTTGAACGGCTATAAACCCCATCTTCTAAATTCATTTTTAATTACTAATTGTGTTGCTACCTTGTATATCACTCTTTTAATTAGTGGTGCAGAAATAACACGTGTAACATTTTACTCAGTTTCCATGTATAACTCTCGAAAACGATTTGAACACCGATACGTCGCAGGGTTAAAGAATATGTGTGCTGTTTGGTGGAAGGCAGTAGAGTACTATAGCATGTCTGGAACAAAATTCGGTGACTTCCGTTGCCAAGTGAGTCTTGTGGCCGTCGATTAGCAGAAGGACTGGTTTCTTAATAGCGGGATATTCACCCATTTTAGGTAGTCGTTTACTATCCATTCGTAGTGTTTCACTTCGCATTCAGCCGCTATCTGACCTGACCTGCCTATGAAAATCTCTGAAGAAACTGCACTGATGACGTCCTTTGGAAGATGTCTTACATACAGATATACGAATATCGGGGATACAATTTCTCCTGCTGCGGAAAAAGTGCAAAGCAGTGTTAATGTTTCTTTCTCGTTGCCCTTCACCTCGTACATATTTTTCCACGCTTTGGACCCCAACGCTTTTCTTGATTTGGGACACAGTTGAAATGTGGATTCATCAGCATTAAATATTCGCTCAGAATCATTTAGAATATCAGATTGTCCCGTTTGTTTCAAGTATTTCTCAAGGTCCTAAAACCACAAGCGAATGTTTCCCTCGGTTACAGCGTATTGCGCCTTGTTCAAAGTTTAGGGACACGATTTGTGGGTGTCTCCTCAAGTAAGTGTAGTACCAGGTTTCACCAGCTCAATTGTCTTTGAACGGCGTTTTGAGTTTTTCTGAATCGACAATTTTTTAACACTGTTCAGAAGATCGTATTTCTTCTGTAGAAAGCTCTTATGCTCACATTAAGGAGCCAGTTTGCTAATCCCTCTTCTTCTTTCTGTGTTAGGTATGGCTCTGGATCTATTTTTCGCTTTTTGGGACTGTGACCATGAAATTTATCCATCAGCGTTACCCGAGGGATTCCATAGATTACTGATGCCTTTCGTATGTAGCGCTTTTGCGACAAGCCTCCAGAGCTTTTTGTAGATCCTCGTTTGAATAAGCTGGCAGTTTAAGCTTAGGCCTACTCACTCATTAGCTCTGAAAGAAACAAAACTTCATAAGGACATGCAAGGAAAACAGATGTATTCCAGACGTAAGCTGATAGTAGCTATTCTGCTAACAATATTTGAATGTATTCCACGACGAAGCGAGAATAGTGTAGTTCAATATTAAACGAATTTGACCAAATATAATAAATTTATTATTCAAATTAAATGTCATGCCCTAACAGTGCAGTTAATTTTCTATGAAAATGTTGGGAAACTACATGAATATTCAGTTACTTGAATTTGAATTTATTCTATGGTCTTAAGGCATCTACGGTTCCGACCGTGATAGGTTGGGGGAGAGAATGTTGGAAGTTAGACGCCCAGGGCCTATTTTGATGATACCATCCCAGCATTTGCATGGTGTGACTGAGGAAAAACTCGAAAGAACTCAGTCAAGATGGTCGACCGCTGGGATCGAACCGAGGACATTTTGAATGCTAAGCCAACGCTTTACTATTTTTTTCAAAGTTCGTATCAGCCGAGACATTAAGCCTGAATGCTTCTCAAACCAATTGGAGGTAATCCAATCCTGATAGGAACACGAACACAGAAATATCGAGGACAATTAAAAATAACCTTGCTCTTGAGAGGGATTCGAACCCTCAGTGGATTGCCTCTTCACCATTACCACTGAGTCACGGCCATTCGGTGAATATTCATGTATTAACGATAAGACTCAGCAGATGATTATACAAATGTAAATTGATCACTGAATTGGTGTTTGAATCAAGAAATTCTGCGAGAAAGTACAAACGCAAAGCATGGTCGGACACTGAGAAAGAAACAGCTAATCTTCGACCAGTACAAATGTATTACGAAAAGTAGTGGTCGAACACTAGTAAATGTTTTCGTATTCCAGTATAACTTCAGAATGGGTAACTAGGTACTCATTTCATGCAGATGAATCGAAAGTTAGTCGTTATTGATATTTCTACAATTTTTCACTGCTCGACCACCCTGTGGTCGAACACTAGTTAACAAAGAATATTTCATAAGTCATTGTCCGACCACTACATTTTATTGATTTATTCTTCATACCTTACAGTTATCACTAAAATTTAATTACTAAAATGTGCTCTATAGTTCCATGTGACAGAATAATATGCGCATTTCTTACTTGGTGAGATAAAACTATGGAAAAGCACGAAAAACAGGGCGCTGTCGTTCCCATTTGCAACAGATTAAAGTTGTTGAAAACTCAGTGCGTCTTCCGTAGGCATACATTTGATTGGCTATTACCGAATGCATGTGCAATATATTTTGACAGTATCTTTGTGATTTGTTCAGAATAAGCTGCAATTCAATTATAACGGAAAAGCATGCATTTTTATCGAAAAATAAGCCTAATAGTGTGGAGGAAAAACCCTACTTTTGGACCAAACCAAAAATTTCAGTATGTCAAATGTTTTTCAGCGGTTTTTACCTCATTTGAGGGTGCTGAAACTGAATCTGCCGGGTGTACAAATGTACACCTTGAGCATTTTGAGTAATTCAAGATGGCGGCCAATATGGCGGCTGTAAAAGTGATAGGAATATTTTTGTATATTTTATCAAGGTGGGTATCAAATTATATGTTTTTTGGGTTGCAGATTCCAATAATAATGTCAAAAATGTTACGAAATTGATACAAATCGAGATATTCAATATGGCGACCAATATGGCGGCTGCAAAAGAAGTTTATGTTATCATTTCTGAAACCTATTTTTGAAAAAAATATTTACTGACATGAGTAATAATAAATCGTAAATATCTTAATTTTGTGCTCACAGATGGCAACATTTTCATAGAATTTAGGAAAAATATCTCAGAAACAAAATAAGAGATATTTAAAAGAAAATGTTATACATTTAGTTTCACCAAAATTGTAGTTATACTCATATTTATGCGTTATGGCCATGGACCAGGAGGAATAATCGGACTTACACTAAATCCATCAGCAGTGAAGCGATGGGCTTTCAGTCTTCACACCTGCAGTCGTTTAGAAAATGACATTTATGTCATGAGAGATGCTGGACGAGATATGGAAATAACTAAGCATAAGGAAGAAATGCCATCCCGAGTAAAAGGAGATGCTGCAGACCGAATTAAATTAAAGGAAAAGCTGTCTCATTGTATAGATCCTCTGAAGACCGATGATCACCCAAAAACTATTCTGAATATTGTGACAGGAAAAATTTGTTCCCAGAAAGTGAATGTTGATAATGCTGTTGAGATAGGTGAGAAGGCGTTGTGTTCTTACGAAGAAAAACTACCAACTGGTTTTCACGATCCAATCTCAACAACGGTTCGTAATGTTTCCTGCGATGACGTCAAAAGAACAGCTATTGTGCTGCCAAAATGTCTTGAGCCGTGGCAAAAATGCGAACTAGAGCTCACACCCTCACACACCTTCGCCTTGAGCCAATGAGGGCTCAGCTGTTGCTAAGCGAGAGAAAGTGAGTGGAATTCCTTCAGACGATAGCAGCGCTTGCAACGAAAGACTAGGGATCAAGTCAATGTGGTATAAAAATAGTATTGGTGTCATTGACAAAGAACTCTTGTACACGCGTGCAATGTGTCTCACATCTACAAGAGATATTGATGCTAAAGGAGTGATTTCATATGAGCTTGCCGCTGTCCCCACATCTTTGTTTGATGAATATGGGACTCCCAGGCGCTGCAAAAGTAAGTCAAAACTGAAACAAATATTACAGGTAGAGAAATCTATGAGATCGTACAAGCACGAAGATGCTATCATACTTGATGGTTGTGCTGTTTTGTGGGTGATCAACTGGCTATCTAACGGAACTGTTCTTGACTTCATAAAATTGTATCGGTCATATGTGCTTGAAAAATTGAACAAATGCAACATGTACCTGATATTTGACAAATACAAGGAGTACAGCACCAAAGGAGGAATAAGAAGCGTCAGAAAAGGATCAACATGTAGCAGGTGTCATAAATTGTCTTTCAACACGTCCTTACCCTCCTAACAAGTTGTGCTGAATGTTACGAAGAATAAGGTACACTTAGTACAACTGATCTGCAAGTATCTAATGACAGAAGGGTTGCCATCAGATTCCACCAAAAGCATATTCATCACTGGACCAGAAATAACTGCTGATTGTATCAAGGAACGTCCAGATATGAAAAACACTCACAAAGAGGCTGATGTCATAATTACCACACAAGTAGTGATGGTAGCCAATCAGCTGGACTGAAATTGTACAATAAATGTAATTAGTGATGACACGAATGTGCTTCTCCTCCTGATGCACCACTACCACACACAAAAACTTACTTGTAACATTTTTATGGAGGCAACTCAAAGTCAGAGAGGAGTTATTGACATTGGATTGTCTGTGTCCAAACACCGTGATATTGTTTGTAAGTTACTAGCACTTCATTCTCTTTCTGGCTGCGATACAGTTCGTACTCTTTTATGGCATTGGAAAGCAGAAGGCAATGAAAGTACTACAAAGTGGGAAGGAGCTTCAAAAGCTTGGAAATAAGACATCACTACTTGAAGATGTGACTCAGGAGGCAACTGAGTTTATAGCTTCTTGCTATGGTAGTAGGATAACTGGCCCTACAATGTCTGACGTCAGAAGAGATGTCTGGCTGAAGAAATTGTCAAAGAAGACTGCCGTATATATGCCGAAATTGAAGAGCTTGCCACCAACTACGGAGGCATTCTCTGAAAATGTAAAAAGAGCTCATTTCCAGGCTTGTATTTGGAAACAAGCAGATAAACCAGACCCACCAGACATGGATCCGACACATTTTGGGTGGTATCGTGATGAGCTGAACGAAACATTGGAACCAGTTACTATACCACCGGACCGAAAGACATCTTGAATATGGTGAGTTGCGGCTGTTCTTCTGAAAACATGTGTAAAGGACGTTGTGGCTGTGTGGCAAATCATAATAGCTGCACTGACTTCTGCAATTGTGAAGCCTCTAAACGATGCCAGAATATCTTCACACGCCAAAATACTAGGAATCTAGAAGACGAAAACATGGATACTTCTTCTGACGAAGACTGACAAGGGACTGATCTATGATATTTATTATTTTGTTGCGGAATAACATAGAAACATCGGCATTTTGTATTGTAAATGTACATATTTCGCATTAATGTGGCCAGCAACATAATTCTTGATTAAGAAAACGTCCAGGAAAAAATATAAGAAAATCTTCAAACCTAAGCTTGTGTTGTTTGTTTTCTTTTGCACACAGAAAGGAATGGTTTTGTAAATAAATATAGAGAAGCCCAAAATGTGGAAAAAATGTTCTGGAGTGCAAACAAGGTGAGTTGCGGTGACAAAGCATCAACACCCAATCCAAAATTTCAGTGTATCAGATATTGTTCTAAGTAAGTCCCTAGCTCGAGGGTCGCGAATCTGAATATTCCATATTGAATATATTAATTTGTATCAATTTCATAACATTTTTAACATTGTTATTCGAATCTGCAACCCAAAAAACATATAATTTGATACCCATCTTGATAAAATATACAAAAATATTCCTATCAATTTTACAGCCGCCATCTTGACCGCCATCTTGAATTACTCAAAACGCTCAAGGTGTACATTTGTACACCCGGCAAATTCAGATTCAGCACCCTCAAATTAGGTAAAAGCCACCGAGAAACATTAGACATACTGAAATTTTTAGTTTCGATGGATTTCCTCCAGACTATAATATATGGTTCTAAAGTGAAAAGTGGTCGGCAACTAGGGGGTGGTCGAAGACTGGCACAACCACCCTATACTCTTGGACGCCTACCAGATGTAAAAAACAAGATAAAACATGCCTTTTTCGTGTTCTTGTCGTGTATTGGCTAATAACTTGAATCCCCAAACCCCCCACCCCTCCTGCGAAGAGCGTAAGCGGAACGTATGTGCTTGTGTAGATCATTCTGTTAGCAACTGTTGCAAAGGAAGAAACTTCAAAATTTAAAGATGTCATCGTCAATGAGTTATGAGTTTATTAGATAAGCTTAATAAGCCACCAATGGTACCCTTTACAAAAATGCGAGATTTGGAGATTGGAGTACCATTTCGTATTGTAAATTGTGAGATAATTACAACGGTATATGGTAGGAAGGCATGTGTGACATTTGAAGGAGGCGAAAAAGTGATTTTACCTGGACGTTGTACTGAAAAATTGGAAGCAGATAATGGTGCATTATTAACGTATTTACAAAGTGGGAATGTCTGTTTAATATATAAAGGAATGAAGATTAATGTATCTGGACGTAACATGCACGATCTTGAATTTACTGAACTGGTTTACTCATCGTAAGTGTATGGTAGCATGTACAAACAAGATGAAACATGAATTTTCCTCTTCGCCCCCTTCCTCTTCATGGATGCGCAGTCATCTGTATGCAGAGTGTCGTTATTCTGTGCTGGCCAGCGACTGGAGTAACATGTCTTTGAGTGCTTGTGCATCAAATATGGACACCAAGAAAGAGTACTTGTTAAATGTTGAATATGGACTTAATTCAATGAAAACCAAATTAATTTGTATTGGACTGGATAGTGATACATTTGAACCAGTGATTCGTGTTGGCAAAGGACTTGTATTTGGAGTGGAGTTAAATTTGGCAGAGTGGGAGAAACTTGTGCATTTGACCCCATTTGTTACGGACTATTTAAATTCTCAAGTGGAAATTACATTTATAAAATATCTTGGTCGAAAAAACGAACTGGTGGTGCGAAAACTAATGGGTGAAAAATTAGTGATGTTAGAGAAGAAAGGAACACTTCATGCTCCTCGAAACACTGTGTACTTAACTTCAAGTGATTGGCTTTATTTCTTGGAAATATTATCGTGTATTGAACATGCTGTGAAAAACAGTAAAGTTTCTAGTGTTGTGCTACGTGAATATTTTGACTTGTGTACAGATACTATTCGTAATAATGTACAATTGCAGTGTCTTACATGCAGAGGACTTGCCGGAATACATACCTGTGTAGATGAACAGAGTATTATTAATGGTATGAACATCAGTTTTCCAAGTGTCTCTCTTGGTAAGAACAGTGATGTGAACAATAATGGTGAACGATTAAAATTGGAAATGAAAGTATTTTGCAAACAAAAACTCGTAGATTCAATTATGGCTGATTTATTTGATAGTGTATCGACACAGCCATGGTGGAGGGAAAACGATACTCAACCTTCGGAGGGTATCAATGAAGTGAACGTCTCTTCATAAAGAAGAAGAAAATTGATTTGTTTTTTCATGTATACTAAACAACGTAATATCAAATGTAATAAAAATATATATATATAGTGCAAGTGAAATGTTTTATTTGTTTGTGTGTGTTTTGTGTTCATTTCATACACCTGAATATGATAGGATTTTTAATTAGTATACTAATTATTATAAGAAAAAATCCTAACATATTTTTTTCCTCGTATATTATAAGTGATACGTATAATAATAGTAATAATAATCATAATGAATTCAAATTCTTGGAATGAATGTTAAAATAAAAATTAGTATTTGAAATTATTATTATTATTATACAACTTTGTCTTAAGTATGATAGGACTTTTTTATTTTGTTAAAAAAAGAAACTAAAATAATTAATATTAAAATTTTAAAAACAAAAGTCCTATCATAATAATATTGAATTCACATACTTGATTTAATTTACGAAAGAATAACTGACTAAGTATTTGAATTCATTATTATTATTTGTATTATTATGTAGTTATGTGATTACATCATTAAATTAAAAATCAGTTTTAGAATCTTTTTTTAAAAACCACTATGAAATTCTTTAATTCACTGACTTAAAATATGTTTTATGATATGTGTATTTAATTACATAATTGATCATAAAACATATTTATTTATTAGGAAACGGAGAAAATAAGAAATAAAACATTTGTTTTCAAAGAGAAAAAAGAATACAAAGTGTTTATTGCTGATGAAACTATTTACACAATTAAAACGCCGGTAAGTACAGTACATTTTTAAAAGAACGTTAGATGTTTTTCATTGTTCAGGTGATGATAACTTCACAACTGCCATATACTGTTCACTGATGCTGTATATACACATGTACGTAGTTGTTGTCTTTTTTTACACAGTTCAATTAATGATACTAACTTCACAGATGATACTACTGCTGTTGATAATGGTGATGAAACGTAGATAGAAGTCATACTGTACAATGATGATGTCCATACACACGATGACTATCTTTTACTCTCTGAAATGAAAAAAATTGAAAAACATAACTTAAAATTTATTTTATCTATAATCATGAACAAATAAAACAACAAATATATACAAACACATTATAATAAATAAGAAGAAGAAGAAGAAATGACTACCTGCAATATGAAAAAAGTAATCAAAACAAACGAAGAAGAAGAATGAAGATATGATGATATGTATACAGGAGAAATGATTACCTGTAAAAGTAAATACAGCAAGCGACGATCATTTTTTTCTGGAGTTGATGAAAAAGTGTAATGAAATTCATTTAAGGACTTTCCTTTAGCTTTGAAGCATAGGAAAAGATATGAATAATGCCCACATAAGGACGATTTCACACTTTGAATTTGTTTATTATTAAATGTATAAGAAGTGGGATTTCTACGTAGAAATTGAATATGTTGCATTACATATGGAGGAAATCCAAATGTATCGAAGTAGTGGGCACGTCCATCAGTATGAATACATACGGAAATCCAGTGTGTGCCAAGTTTGTTCGAGGATCTGTATTTATGATGATAGCTGCAGGTAGTGGAACATGTGTTGGTAATTGATTGGCTGCATATACGCCAACGAAATGATAGTGAAATAAAGAATTTGCTTGCAAAGCATCCAATAAATCTAGTGTAGAGGACATCATGTATTAAAATGCAGACATGTACATTTTTGATATGATATTTAAATAACGTACCTTTAAAAATCCATGATGATGTTCCTCTGATGATCCACTTCTAAGAGAGATTGAAATTCTCCATACGTGATGCATGAGATAGGTGCTGGTAGGGGCTTCGTAAAATGAACTTCCAGACGAACACAGCCGTGACGTATAAGGTTCGAATGCTGCACAGCGCTGGCTTCTCCATCTTGAGTAATGTCGAAAACAAAGATAGTGTATCCTTGAGGAAAGGCAAGGCGAGGAATATTGTTGCTATGATTGGAAAAGTGAATACCTGATCCACAGAATAAGGTATGATATGAGGAAACAGAGGTTGTTTTCGAAATTTGGTTGTAATGGTTTTGAAGGTACAGGTTTTCCATCAATGTATAAAGAGAAGAAATTGATGTCAAAATGTTTGAAATGAAATGGATTTGAAGTTATTGTTCCTGTATAGGCATCATTTTGTGTAAACGCCACAATCACTCGAGTTGGTAATACTCCCATAAATAAATTATCAATTGTTTTTGATTGAAGATCCTTTGGAATGACGAATGACTTCATTTGCACTCTTGTGAGAGGAAATTTGGCTGTTGTTGATTGTAGAAGCGTGTTATGTGCTAGTTTTATTGTAGGACTAACATTAATCTTTTAAATCTGTAAAGCAGCGTCTAAAATATTCACTTTAGCCTCAACAGACGAATCACTAGCGATGAGACAAAAGTTTGGCTTTGCAGGAATTAACTTGAGACGTAATTCTACTCCTTGGATTAAAAATTTATCTTGATTAAAAATATCACAATGAAGATGTCCAAGCATGTCGAATTTTGCAATTTTTTTTGTTAATTCATAACGTTGTTGAAATCCTCTATTAACACTAGATGTTGCATCCACATGTCCAGCAGTATCTTGAAACCAGAATGCACGTTGAAGATGAGTATTTTTAGCAGAATCATCATAATTTAACAGTTTTTCAATGTATGATCGATATCGATGATTATGAGATGGAAATGGAAATGAAATCAGGTTGTTATTTAAATACACTTCCACTTCACTGAACATAGAATTTAAAAAGTCATTAATAGGAGCCACAGCTTTATCACTTTCAACAAATGCTGATCCATCAGGCTTAACGATTTGAGCTTCGATGTAAAGAAGAGTATGTGGTAGATCTATGTATTCATCACTTGTTCCTGGGATGACAAACTCTACAGGAGCATTATCAGCTAGTGATCTGATTGGTTTGTATGTAACAACATGATTATCCAATATACTGGTTTGCGTTGGTTTTGTAGAAAAAATATCTAGTTCACTTTTTACACACTCGCAGGATTGATAATGTAAGAAAGCCATGATGGTGATGATTTAATCAAAGATATCGTGTGATAACTTCCTCTTCTTATAAGACTGATTTTTCTTTGTTTTCTGTGTACGTTTCCTCTTTCCCTTCTTCTTCTTGCGCTTGATGATGTGTAATGATGAAGGGTTAAAGATGGAATGATGTGTAATTCTACTTTTCCTTCGATGATATCCAGATCGTAGCATAGATTTCAGTTTATTTTTTTGCTTCGTCTTGCAAGACGAATCTCGCTTCACCCATTCGTTGATGAAAGGATTCGTTAAGAGGTTGATTATCGATGATGACATCAGTAATAACGTTTGCTCCAGATTTTAATAATTCCTTTCCTACTGTTTTAGCTCCTTGTTTTACTAGTGGCATGACAGAACGAAATAATCCTCCAAGAAAACTTCCAATACCACGTCCAACTTGATAAGGGGATCCAACATAAACGTTTCCAGTTCCAGAAAGAGCTTCTTTTTGATAATAATGTAAATATGGATTATTCATATTTGTCGATGTTGACGCACTGGTCGAAAATGTAGTTTAACGCATACAGTTCCGAAAGTGAATGCCAGTGGAGAGCCTGTACTATCTATTATATCTATTTTGATGTGTTCAAAATGCATCTTCTCTATAGGCACATAATGTGGAGGATTAAAAATTTCTATAACACTACTTCCAAATGTATGATTCACAGGATTCATATTTATGATACGTAATAATGGTGCTACTGTATCTCCAACAAATACAGATTGAATTATATCACAATACACATACATTGTAGATGGAAGTCCTAAACGTAAATTTGGAATGCTTTGGCCTTGTTGCATATCCTTTAAATCAACGTTTGGATCAAACCCCAACATCGCACTAACACTTGGTGATAATGCAACGTCTACATCTATGTCTTTATGAAGACGTCGTATAAAACAGGTATTACTCTCACGAGTATAAGAAATATGTAAATTTGTAAATCTGTTGTACGTATTTATTATCTTTATCAATTCTGATATGTCAGTGTAATAACGTACAGGAATAGTTATAAATTTCCATTCATCACTTTTTGCAGGTTTGTAAAAAATTTTATTATTTTCTTCATTAATATTTAATATTGAATGAGGGTAATGAATTTCAACAATAGCTACTTCCCACTTTTCATGGAATTCCATTCTTTGATGAAGTTTGGTAGTGTATGATGTTAAGGTGTTGTCAGGAAAATATTCCATAGAACTATTATTGGGAAGCGTAACGTAAAAATCTCCATCAGGTTCCATTGTACTTTTCGATCATCTTTACGGATGATGCAGGTATCCAGGAATCGAAAGAAGAAGGATATCCTTTCCAATGAACAAGATATTCTTTTCTGCTGCCTTTTCTTCTTGTACGTATGATTTTATCTATGTAAAATGTCTTTGATAACGTCACAGGTTGTAATTCCTCTCTGTAAAATAATCCATCCAGTGGTTCCTTGTTTAAATCTTCAATTTCATAAACAGGTGGATCTTTTGGTATTATCTTCTTCACTTTGAATATTTCCCAAGTCCAATTTTGCATATATCCTTTATCAAATGTACGTTTAGTTTTACTAATTCGTACTGTATCACCAAACATAAGATGTTTTGAGAAATTTGGATTCTTCTTCTTCTTCTTTATTTTATTATCATATTGATTATGCCATACTTGTAATAGGTTATTTTGAGAAACATTTGCAGGTGACATCTTTATGCTTGAATGATAACCTTCATTGTATGATTTCACAAGAAGAGGTAATACATTTAAATAATTATACGTTTGATACTTTGTAAAATACTTCCACATTTTTTCTTTTAGAATTCTGTTAAAACGTTCTACAATACTAGTTTTTATATCAGGATTTATAGTTGTAATATGCTTTATTTTGTTGTCCTCTAAGTACTTCTGTATTGTTTTATTAGTAAACTCACTTCCTCTATCTGTTCGGAATGTAATTGGTTTTCCGTCTTTGAACGCAATTTGCAATGCTTTTAAGACATCATTTGTACTTTTAGATTTTAATGGCACAGGCCATGCATATCGACTGAATACATCTATCACTGTAAGAATATAACGATATCCATCATTAAATTTATGAAGAGATTGAAGATCATTAATATCACTTTCTCACTCATCATCAATGTTATTCACTACATAGAAATCTCTTTTAAAACGACGACGTACAGGTTTGTGTAACGTATATGTTGTTTGTTGCAGTAACCATCCTCTTATACAATGTATAGGAATTTTCTTCTTTGTAGCTATCCACAATTTTTTAACAGTTGAAAACGAGGCAGGATGTGAAGGGTTGTAGTAAATCTTGCTTAACTGTTTGTTTACGGTTTCCATCTTGACCATACTGGACGTTTACAGGCACGTTTCCTTTTCCTTATAGGAGATACTACTTTTTCCTTTTCTTCTTCTGCTTTTTCGTCGTCCTCTGGAAACGATTTCAGAGGTATTTTTTCCCTTGACGATGATGCTGTTGGTGATGCTTTAGTTCGTCGTAAAATATATGACAAACGTTTTGGATTTCCAATACCCAGACAACACGTACGTGTACGACACATGTGCACTATCCATGCATAAGCCGTACATTTGCACATGTGCATTTGTGTGGATGATGAACATATACATAACCCGTGCATAAGCCGTACACGTGAATTTGCGTGGATGAAGCACACATACATAACCCGTGTATGTGCACATGTGCATTTACGTGGGTTATGCACACGTACATAACCAGTGACTAAGTCGTGCATTTGCACATGTGCATTTGCATGGATAAAGTACACATTTACATAACCCGTGCCTAAGCCGTTACATACACATGTGCATTTGCATGGATGAAGCACAAGTACAGAACCCGTGCTTAAAGCCGCTATGTGCACATGTGCATTTGCATGGATGAAGTACACATTTATATAACCCATGCTGTAGCCGTTATATACACATGTGCATTTGCGTGGATGCAGCGCACGCACAGAACCCGTACTTAAGCCGTTATGTGCACATGTGCATTTGCATGGATGAAGCGCATGTACATAACCCATGCTTGAGCCGTGCATGTGCACATGTGCATTTGTGTGGATGAAGCACATTTAAATTACGGTGCTTAAGCCGTTGTGTGCACATGGGTATTTGCACGGCTACTGCACGTGTGTATGAGACGTCCATAATACCGTGTAAGTGTATACTTTTACTTTTATTCTTTTACTCTCATTCTCATCAACAGAAAGTAACCTCCATTTTTGGTAGGTGTCGTTTTTACTTCAGGCGGTGTTATAGACACTTTTCGACGAATAACAGCTGAATGATTGTAACAACTCCATAACGTCCACTGAGCTAGGATACAAGATCAACAGGTGGCAGCATTGTACTGATGTAACTACAGTCAGACAGTTCATAGGTTTACAAAATTATTTTCGTGACCTATTACAGCAGAATATGTTGCGTTATTTGTTACTTGGCAAACATGTCAAAGATACTACCTAAAGGTTTGCTCGTTGCAAATAATAAGCTCCAAAACTAAAATTCTCACTGACAATTATTAGTTACTTGTTATATACTTTGAAGGTGATGTCTTTGCAGTTATAGATGGTGTTACTGTGTAAGACACCAAATATATAAACTCCTTTTTTTCGTTGCATCTCGAATATGCTTTTACATCACGTCTTTACTACGAGAAAATCACCTGTGCACTATAAGTAATCTGGGCACTGCTTCAAGTCACCTCTATCGTACATGTAAATCATCTGGGTACTGTGTATAAATCACCTCTGTGTTACGTGTAACATCTCTGTCCTACATGTAAATCATCTGGGTACTGCATGTAAATCACCTGTGTGTTACGTGTAAATCATCTCTGTCCTACATGTAAATCACCTGGGCACTGCGTGTAATTCACCTGTGTGTTACATGTAAATCATTTCTGTCCTACATGTAAATCACCTGTGTGCTACGTGTAAATCACTGCTGTTCCACATGTAAATCACCTGTGAACTACATGTAAATCGAATACGTGCTACTTGTAAATCACCTGCGCGGTAGGTGTAAATCACTTGTGCAGGAAGTGTACGTGTGCATTGCACATGTTCTGTGCACGTAAAGATGTTGAATAGGACCTGGCATGTATATGTGCATCACATGTACAGGCGTGCATTTATACAGATGATGCACATGTTGCATCCGTGCAATTGTACATGTACTATACGGATACTGTACGTGCATTGTACTGTCTGGGTAAGTTCTTGAGGTGTGTTATTAGAAGATAAATAATTTAAAAAATTCTCCCATCCCGGTGGATTTGTGTGTTTCCGGGGTCGCAACACATCAGAAATTAAATCTACAATGTGAGATGCTTCTAGTTTATCACCTCTGATGTAAACAGTTCCTTTATTATCCCACGTGATATTATAATCATGTTTCATTCTATGTAGTAGTAATTCAGCTCTTTTACGAAACATTTTGGGTAGATAATATTTCTTCTTCTACTTCAGGCTTCTCTGATTTAGTTGACGTAATTGAAAGTGTCACAGATTCTTCTTGTTTTCGTATTAAATGTAAATATTTTTGAAGAATATTATTATATTGATTCCACTTTTCTTCATCACTAAGCGATGATAACTGTAAAATCTCTTGCATTTCTTGATTCAAATTAGATTCACGTTTCTCCGGAGCTGATGATGATGATGGTGTTTGTATACGATTAAGAACATCTGGTGGAACTAAAATCATCTTCTTTGCGTGTTCCATTGCACTAACGGAATAGCAAACTTGATAATGCACCACTTAAAATAGGAGCTAATAATGCCCGTAGGAATCCACCCTGCTGTTGCACTAATAAATGCTTCTTCTTCTTTTGGATGGAGTTTCTTCACAAGATATCGAAGCGTCCTCTTGTATCGCTTAAATCTTGCTTTCTGTGTCTTTGTAAGAGGTGCATTCCCTTTTAATACATTATAACAACATTCGCAAATACTTCGAATCACTGAAGACTCTGCATTGGCCAGTATACCTTTACGTAATTTAGGATTTGCTTTGCTCAGCGTACGAAGAAGATCTCCGTGCTTTACTTCTGGTGACATATTGTCAGAATGAAGAAACACAGTTTAAAACTAACATTATAAACACATCTTCTTCTATTTCGTTGGAACATATAGTAGGGGAGCTTAAGGCAAAAAAATGGCCAAACCCTGCACTTTGTGTTAAAAAGGTACCACTCGGATATGTTGTTCCCCTGATCCAACTAAGCAGGAATCGAAGTGGCCCCGTTCCGACAGGTGGCCAGAATCCAATATGGCGGCTATCAAAGATGGCCGCCTTTGCAAATTCATAGTGTTGGTTTTAGAGGCATATATCTCCTTAACTAATAGTCCAATCTTCACCATTCAAAAACTAAACGACGTAGAAGATAATAGGGTCTAATAAATTGGCAAAATGTTTTACCTAACACTGAAATTAACATCTACAGAAATTATTTTATTTGGAACTTTACATTTTTTATGATGGAGCTTACTCATATATTTTAAAATAACAAGTAAACGGCTAGGATTATCGAAAAAGATGTCGTATAACTTTTCAAAGAGTGTTAAATTATCTTTCGTTTGGTGTATATTTCATTCAGATTGGTTAATAAACAACGAAGTTATGACAATTTAAAGATTCGCATTGAGTCGATTGATTTTCCCCAATGTCGAGCGAGAGTTCATTTACCGTAATAAAGCATCACTGATGGATGCTGCATTGTACGAAACAAATCATTCTCTTGTGATGTGTTCTTCATAAGTCCCATTTTCACCAGAGCACAAGACAGTCTGACCGAGCCCGGTTATATGAAACCAATATGGCTGCCATTAATTATCATCCATAAGGATAAGTCTCTTTCGAAATATTTATTGAAATATCTAGATTTATAAACAAGTACGACAAAGCAATAACAAACATTTTTCTCTCCCCCATCCTTCTGCCCTACAGAGTAAGTATGGGAAGGAATGAACTCCAAATCTTGTTTCGAAATACGTCAAAAGAATCGGATAGAACTGAGTGTTTAAAAAACTTGGAGTAATAACAACTGCACTATTCTCGAAGTGTTTCCATTGAAAGTAACGATGGCGTAAATCCCGTGTAATGTTTCGACGGGAATAGTTCGGAATCACACAAAAAGGCAAAGTTCGAGGCGCCTACGCAATTCTTGTGATACCAAGAAGTCGTCGATTCAAAATGAGAGATGTTTTTGAATTGTACAAAACACGGTTAATGACGATTATGAAGAAGCCTAAATCAGAAGAAATAGAAGTTCATAGTACAAGATTTCGTGAAAGGATTTTTCGTCACAGGCCAGAGCTAACAGCTCATCTGTCCGGCAGAGATGTTTTGCTTTCAGAAGGATCTGACATAATAAGTGAGCTGGAGAAAGGCAGATGAAGATGCTATGGCGCTAAGTTGTGTTGTTAAGATGCTTCGAAAGGATATGGCAAACCACAAGAGTCATTTTGCAAGAAAATTTGAGAATCACTGCCAGGAAGATTCTGTTCCTCCTTCAATAATAGCTGCTAGCTGCTGTTAATATGTTACTTTATGATTCATCTGTCACCCCTGATAGCAACGCAGTCAAGCAACTTCAAGCTTATCGCCTGATAGCAAGCCAACTTATATTTTGTAATTTACATAGGAAAGCAGGCGATATTGAAACAGAAGCAGCAAGGCATAAAGCAATCGCGAGCCACCTCTTCCTCTATGTTGGGCTGAGCGTGTATGCTAAAACTCGTAAAAAAAACTCTCATAAATGAACTGCATTCACAAGACAATTCGTCTACACGTGTACAGGAAATATCTTCAAGTCTTTCTCAGTGCTTGATAAATCAAAGTGGCGAAATGGGTTTGTCCTTCCAATCTTCGTCGAGGCATTTTAACCGTTGCAACATTAGATAATATTGACTACAATCCTTCTAGCACAACATCAAGGGATTCTTTTCATGGTACGAGCATTTCTATTTTCCAGCATCTTTCTAAAGATAACCGTGGCATTCGACGTGACCATGTCTCACTGGATAAGTGAATATAAAAATGAGAACTGCTCCTGCTCTCCCCGATAATTATGCTCTAGTACAGAGATGCAAATAAGCAACAAAATTTTACTCACCCAAGAAAAAAGCTACTAACCTACATCCCACAATAGAAATCATTTACTTACCTTGGTTATGATATTAAATACTCGAACGCACCGATGAACCACTCGCTCCGAGCGAGTGGTTATTTGCATCCCTGCTCTAGTACCTCCTGCTTATATCACTAATAAGGAACCAGTTTTACCTCAACAGAATCCGCAGTTTGTAGAGAAAGTTCTTCCGCGAAATGGATTTTTCGCAGAAGAAAAAAAGCTGGGAGTGTTGGCTTGAAGCATGCTAAAAAAAATGACACTATTTGCATTTGGTCTGTACACCATGCCTCGAAAACTGAAACTCTGCAGTTGCCAAGCATATGCTGCCTGCTTCCGTTGTTTAGGGAAGACTCTATATCTGTTGCTATGATACGGCACGAATTGAATGTTGTACGAGAACTTACAAAGTCAACAAAGGACAAGTTCCGGTTCTTGTAATGGATCAACCACTACTTGCCTTGGAGAAACGAATTCAATGGAATTGGCCAGAGTTATATGGCGATCATCAAATTCTGATGCTGGGAGGATTGCACATCGAACAAGCCTTCCTGCATCTTATAGGCAAATGGTTAGATGGAAGTGGTTGGGTAGAAATTTTATACAAGTCAGATGTAGCAACACCAGGAACCGCTGACAGTATATTGAAAGTAACTCACATTACAAAAGCTCGTTTTGCTCATCAGATTACTCTGACAGTTTTACATCATTTGCTGCGTGATGCATATCAGAACTCTTCATCAGGGCAATCTTTCAATGACTGATATCTGAAAAGGAATCTTCGTGTCCAACGTTTAAGTTTTGGATAATATATTACCGTCTCGTCATTTTACTCTTAATTTACATCAGAGCCATACGTCAAGGAAATTTTAAGCTCTACGTTGAAACACTAAAACTAATGGCAGAATGGACCACCTTAACTATGTTCGTTGGCTTCCCGTTCGCATTTTTGATTTGAAGAAGTTGGAAGAAACACATCCTGAGATTATGCTTTCGAAATGGGTTACTTTGTGATAAGAAAGACATCAAAACCCTTCTCTGCAATAGCTATAGATCAGCTCATGAATAAAATAACAAAATTATAAAAGGGAATGGCGGAGCGATTGGACTCTTACACGACGACAATGATCTTGTTAAATGGATGACAACGGGACCAGAAATTAGTTGACTAATTAATGAATTCAAAATACCATATAATGAATATGATCCTGATAATAAGCACCATGAAGATTACTCGTCGATGCAAGAAAGATTTAAATCGTCTGTTGAAAAGATGAAAGAAGTTTTCGTCGAATTCGGGAATCCGTTTGAAGAAAATAGTGGACTTGTTAATGTTGCTTCCAGAATCATCTATAGCGGTGATATAATTGAATCCCTATATTCAGCAGAAGAAAAAGGGTCTAATATGTACAAGGAATTTGTGCAAGAAATATAAGTAGAATGTACCAAGCCATTCTTTTCGCCCATAAAAATATCTGTTCTAGTGCTTCATTCTTCCCTTCAAAAGAATAAAACAAATAGAAATCAAATAAAATTACTTAAGATGGACGTTGAGCTATTCTCTCGCTTACTACGCGTCAGTCAAACAAGACGACTTGACATTGATGAATTCTTTCAGCACGAGAGTCAACCATTTCCACAGTCTCTCTGCCATAATTCACAATCCTCAAAAAAGTCCGACTTAGTTATTCTTCTAGAGAGTGAAGCCAACATCAAAGAAGAACACTTTCCTAATTCTTGTGATGTTTCGTTATTTGATGGAGCAATTTTGATTCACATTTTGCAACCAGTATCAGTAGAAACATTTTGTGATCATTTCTAGTGTAATTTCTCTAAATATGTTCAAAGAGATGCAGACACATTCCATGCAGAGCAAGTGGATCTGATATGGGATAGATACTCTTCAAAGAGCATAAAATCTTCCACATGAGAAAGCAAAGGTGTAGGAGTAAGGACAAAAGTAACACCAACTACACCAATTCCTAGCAAGTGGAACGATTTCCTTCGTAATGACGCAAATAAATAAGAACTGTTCCTTTTTTTTGGAAAGTCTGTGTGAAAAGGAAGGAAGTAACTTTGAGGTAGCAACCAGTAATGGATATCACATAGAAACTTCAAGAAATCTTCCAACATTTTCAAACAAATCATCAGGAAATCATTTAGAAGAAGCTGATAATAGGATCATGTTACATTGCTTTGATGCAGCATTAAATGCACACAAGAAGATAGTTATCCGCACAGTAGACACAGATGTAGATACAGGTGTACTTACTCTATCGTTTTTCCACGACTTTGAGCGACACGGTTTAGAAGAATTATGGATATCTTTCGGTACCAAGAAACATCATTGATTTCTCCCAGTTCATCATATTTCAAAAGCATGAAGAAAAGAAAAATCAACTGCGTTACGAGGCCTCCACGCGTTTACAGGATGTGATACAATGTCATACTTTCTCGGACATGGAAAGTTATAAGCATGAAAAACACGGCTTTTGTATCCAGAGGTGACCACAGCTTTCTTAACTATTTCACGCCCTGTAATCAACATACGCAAAGATTGTTTTAATTCACTGCAACGATATGTTGTCCTATTATATTCAAAAACAAGTGAAAATTTTAAAGTTAATGAAGCCCGGCGAGAATTCTTTTTGGAAAAGAGCAGACCTCTTACTGCACTTTCTCCAAATTGTGATGCCTTGCTTCTTCACACCAAGCGTGCAGCATACCAAGCTGGACAAATCTGGGGCCAGGCAATAAAGAAGATAGCACATATACCTTCATCAGTAAACTGGGGATGGACTGACAATGGAAGTGAACTTTCTCCAACATGGACTTCCATTCCAGTTGTATACGAAGCATGTAGGAAACTCTTTTTGAAATGTGCCCGCAAGACATGTACCCCAAGATGTCGTTGTAGAAGTGCAAGCGTCCCGTGCTGCTTTTTAGTTCTATGTGTAGGGGAACATGTGGAAAGGTGATGGAAACTGAAAACAAAGATCTAGACCAATAGAACTTTCATGTAAGTAGCACTCATTATTTTTGAATATTCAGTTGATCCACAGTAAATTTACACCACGTTGGAAACGTACCAATAAATAGATAAACTTACATGTATGATTCTTTATAGAATAGCTTGTACAAAAAGTAATTAACTGTTCGTCGAAATCATAAAACTGTTTGTACACATAGAAAATCCAAAAGATATATTGTGAATTTCAAATTATCGAACCAAGTGTTTCTCTTCTTCAATACGAAAGAAATTATTAAAGAATTTAAAAAAAAATATTGCTTTATGTAATTTCCTTATAATATTGTAAAAGATATAAAGACAATGTCTATGGTTTAAAGACATGAACTTACTTCTTAGTCTTCCTATGCAGTTCTCTTTCAATTCAGATGAAACAATAAAACTTTTCTATCGTGACGCTACGCACGTAATTTCTTAAGATATTCTTAAACTTGATTCATGTATAAAAGTGAATAGCAATAGAATAGGTTATATTACTTTGTCCGTATTCGTTTACAAATCTAGATACTCAGGTCAATATTTCGATAGAAACTAATTTTTATGAATCATAATTAATGGCCGCCATATTGGAATCATAACCGGGCTTGGTCAGTAGGCCCGTAGCCAGCTCAAAAATGTAGGGGTCCGTAGCCAGCCGTATTATAATTCATCACCATATTATAGTTCATTTGCAAGCCTACCGTGAAAATTTTAGGGGGCCAGCAAAAATTTAGGGGGCGGCCCCCCTAGACCCCCCTGGATACGGGCCTGTTGGTCAGGCTACTTTGTGCTTCTAGTGAAAGTGAGACTTATGAAGAATACATCACAAAAGAATGATTTGTTTCGTACAATGCAGCATCCATCAGTGATGTTTTATTACGGTAAATGAACTCTCGCTTGACATTTTGGAAAATCAATCGACTCAATGCGAATTTTTAAATTGTCATAACTTCGTTGTTTATTAACCAATATGAATGAGATATACACCAAACGAAAGATAATTTAACACTCTTTGAAAAGTTATACGACATGGTTTTCGATAATCCCAGCCGTTTACTTGTTATTTTAAAAAATATGAGTAAACTCGATCATAAAAAATGTAAAGTTCCAAATTAAATAATTTCTGTAGATGTTAATTTCAGTGTTAGGTAAAACATTTTGCCAATTTATTAGACCCTGTTATCTTCTACATCGTTTAGTTTTTGAATGGTAAAGATTGGACTATTAGTTAAGGAGATATATGCCTCTAAAACCAACACTATGAATTCGCAGAGGCGGCCATCTTTGATAGCCGCCATATTGGATTCTGGCCACCTGTCGGAGTGGGGCCACTTCGATTCCTGCTTAGTTGGATCAGGGGAACAACATATCCGAGTGGTACCTTTTTAACACAAAGTGCAGGATACTTCCCCTAAGCTCCCCTACTAATAAACGTAATGATAAATATCATCAGGAAAGATATTTGTTTGAAAACGTTCATCTGGCGTATCCTGTTTTAAATCAATAAACAAATATCCATATGATAACTTTGTTCCGTCGTTGAAACTTTCTTGAAGAAGAAATTTTGGGTTCTCAGGAGTTAGTTAATAAATCAAATGTTTAATTTGTGATTTAACTCTTGGATTTTTAAATAATACGAGATAAGAACAATTCAAGCTCATATCTCTGCTTCCTTTTCCCTGATGAAATATGTTTTGTGTAATAAATAGTACACTAAGATTTCTATGATGAGAACCCTTTGTAAAGAAATCAACTATATTGTGGTTCACCTCACACATTTGATCATCAATAATAATAAGATGTGGTCCAGTTTCAGGTAAAAAGAATTTGTTCGAGGTAATCCTTCAATAAATTGTACTTTTGTCGAAATTTCTCTGTATGCATTTTCCATTCTGCATAGTACCAATAAATATGACGAAACGATGTGTTAACCATACGTGATAAATTGGACAGGAATCGTATTACAAAGGAAGTTTTTCCACATCCACTTGGTCCGGCAACAATACATGAAAAGGGATGTTACCACGTCGTGTCCATGTTCAAGAGTATGGTCATTCTTTCTTCATACGTATATTTATAAAGGGCCTTATTACATTTCTCTTCTTCTTTTTTTGGAAGTAGTGTAGCCATATGGAAGAGTATCATACAAATTTGGTATTCTACGTCGTTTAATATAATTTATCTTATAAATTTTGGTTTCGGGCATGCTGACGAAAGTTTATTCTTTCCTACGGCAATTTTTTTTTCTCATTGGTAATTTTGACTTCAGTGGGACGAGATTCTTCTTCTTCTTCCGCATCCTCTTCATTAGCTACTATCATTTTCTTCATTACATCAAAATTTAGGTGTTTTGAAGATTCATAGTTTAATGAAAAGCCCCGTATCTTGCATCTTGAAACTTCTTCGTACTCGGATCAAAAATACGTAATCCATAGTTCTTGGGTCCAGCCGAGACGTATTCTGAAATATAGGCCTCTTTACCATACTCGAGTACTTCATTTGTTAAATCGCCTAAAAAGTCACCAGTTGGAATTGTAGTTTCACCAGGTTTTTGCGTATAAATGACTGAATCTGTATCAAAATGCAATACTCTTTCTTGCAGTTGATCTAAATACTTGTACAATTCTAATCTTGCTTGTGCTGTTGTGTATGCGGCTATGACGACGTTTACTGTTGGTAGTGAAACAGGAACTTAATCTGTTTTTTGCCAATATACATATATCATTTCATCATTTACTGGAAATATTTGATGAACGTCTATATCATGAGATGTTAATATCTCATATAATTGCTTTGGATCATTAATAATGCTTACATGACCCATGTTCTCACGTTGTCCAAATTTTTTCCAAAATGAATTTAACATTAATTTAGCTAAACTTCTAAGTGCTGGATTATGCTGAATTTTATTTTCATCGAGACGTATTCGTTCCTTTTCATAAAATTGCTGAATGTACTTCTGCTTTAGCTCATCAGTTTCACACCATGCTGGCCATCCACTAGCTTCCGTTTTCGCTTTCAGGAAGGTGTTTATGTACTCTGCAAATAAGCCGCCACTTTTTGTTTCTTCATCATATTGAACAACATCAAATTTCATGAATATCTATTATTTTGTATGCTTTTTCTAATGCTTTTCTTACTTCATCTGCTATCCATGTACCATGTAGAACTCGGTCTTCATCGCTGTGATTACAAGATGACTGATTTAATTCATTACAACATGTACGACAAAATGGAAACATCAATCTATCATTTGATTTGTAAGGAAGAACTGCGTGTAAGAGATTTTTTGGAGATAGAATACTTAGTTTAACTAATCCTTCAACTTCTTCAATCGTGGGAATATTTAAATCTACAGGCAGATAGATAGTAGGATGACGAATTGGAAATTTCTTAGCCTTACAGATATGCGGATAAAGTGATATAACATCTTTGTATTCAATTGTTCCTCCTTCAGATTCTTGTGCTTTATGATACAAACGTATGGCATTCACACGTCCTCCATAAAAAGCGTCACGAGGATTTAATGGTGATTTCTTTGTATACGGATGATTACTAACATACTTCTTCATCTCTTCATTTCCTGGCAATTGTTTTTTAAATTCACAGCCCCATATTTCATGCACTTCACAGCCAAAATCTTTTAATTTTTAAATTTTTTCCTTTCTTGCTTCATATCGAAATTCCATGGTATCTGCAGCACTGTTATAGATGGGTTTATCTCTGTCGTTAGGGTAGCAGAAGATACATTCATGTGTAAAATCGCCGTCATATTTCCACACGTGTATACTTCCTGTGTTGGGATCTGTCCAGACACCATCTACTTTCATTGATGCAATTCGTTTTTCCTTACTACGAGCAGCATTGATAATTTGTATGTTTCTTGTTTTTTCTTCCCAAGCTATCCATTGTACTGCTTTAACTGATTGGACATCTCTCCATCGATACCCGTTCTTTGGTATGATACCAATCGTATTTTCCTTTAAGAAATTTCTACGATATACCAAATTACATGCACTGGCCATTGTAATCCATTCAAGTAAGGGATTTACATTTGTTTCAGATTCAAATGTATTCATAAAGGAAATACATGCTTGGCGTAATACTTCAACATCTTGTGCACAATATTTGATGAGTTCTTCTTTCATTTTAAAGGTATCTTTTCGATGTTCAGTATACCATTGGAGAAAATTGCGTCTTTCGTCTACTTTCATGGTATCTGCTCCATAATATCTAATGTCTGGAAGTGTACCTTCATGTTTGGTTCTCACGTCGATTGAAAAAGTGTGGGAAATATCCTTTGCACGATTGAAGACCAAATGCACCACTTAATTTACTTAAGGGCATAGGAAGAAAGCTTAGTGAATCAATCAATGTTTCGTTCCCTATTTTAAGAGATAGAATTTTCGCTCCATTCATGATTACTTCTGGAGTCCAATTCATCTTCTCAACCATGGTCTTAATGATGAAATGTGCATCATAACCCTTAGAATTATGGGCTACACATGTTACTGATTTAATGTTTCGACGTCGCTGCTGAAGGTGTTTTAGAAAGTCTTCTATTACATTTTCTCCGTCAAATATATTTTCTCGTTTTCCACAAACGATACAATTATTTTTGATGTCGTAGTCTGCATAACAATGGTAACATATATGTTGACTAACCAAGACATTAGGTATATGTTCATATATGTTTGCGTCTTCCTCTTCTATTTTCGTGTCTTGTGTACATTCAAAATCATAAAATACAATCATAGCTTTCTTCTCCATGATAATTTTTTGATGGGCTTTTTTTTTATTTTCTTCTTTCATTCACTTTCATGTAACATTCATGATTGGGTGGTACTATAGCATAGCAAATGTTTCAATAAGTTTCTCCACATACGTGAGAAGCTTTCTCTTTTACTACATAAATTTTCAAACACTGCGCACAACATTTCACAATGGAACATAAAGGCTTTCCATTTTGATACGGCGCTGACTTGTGATAGTCATAGCATGACTGGCCATAAAATTCTCGATTACAATCATTGCAAGTAATATGGGTTTCTTTAAAGTCACATGGTGGCTTTTGATGACAACGATAACATACAGCTGAACAATGTTTCAAATGTGCATGCTTGTTTTCATATTTCTTATGACAGCTTTCGCAATAATAACTACAGCTAAAACATGCTGTCAAGCTTTCAATGACGTTATCTACGAAGAGTAAGTTTAAAGGTGTGCTTTCATTATCACTTCGTGGTGCTTCAAACATAACATCACTTCCTGAAAAGCCTCTATACACTGTAATTTTATAATCCTTTAAATATTCCTGAAATCTACGAATTTCAGGAATTTCACCACCATGACTGAGATCTACATCCGCAGATTCACATAGGTCTTCTGCTTCTTTTTCAATTATATATTTATATTGTTTTACATATCTTCTGTATTCGGCTTGATTTCTTCCCTTGTATTTTTTAATCCAATGGCAACGACGATTGCATGTGCTAAACACCTTGTACCTTTCTTCTTAATTGGAACAATACCACGTTTTGCCTTTACATATTCCTCGGTATTCATAATATGTGGTTTCAATCCACCTTGTCCTCTCGGCATGCGTACATGATGAAAATTCACGATGCAATCTTCATTTATAAGAAAAGCCGCATTACTTTGCAGTACTTTTTCATAACTTGTCCATAGAACTCCTGCTGAGAGATTTCTTGCTTCTCTGAACGATAACCAAAATGGGCGATGTCCTCTCTCATTTGTGATTGTTATTCCTACGTAATCATGCTGGTCCACATTACGTAGCAGATAATCCATTAAAGCCCGTAGACTTGTTTCAATTGCAGTAAAAGGATTTTCACCTGCACGCACGGGGGATAGACGCAATCTTAACATTCTACCCTCCATATTGTATCTTTTCTATTGTATTCTACGTTCTTCTATTATATGAAATCTATTGTTTCCATCATTACGTCTGTTATTTCCACATCCTACTTGAACATTTGAGTTTCGTTCTGCTTCAAATACAGATAGCAACTCGTCCATTCTTTTCTCTATTTCCTCTAAATCGATTTCTATTTCTGCATGTTCTGTATTAGCCTCTGCTAATATTTCCATAATTGATGTCTATATTACTTCTTGTTGTTCTTCTTCTTCTTTTTCAGGATTAGGAAATAAATTGGTAATCCATTTTTCTAGCTCAGTTTCGTAGAACTCATCTTCTTCTGTCTTCTTCTTCTCTTCCTTATTGTGTCTCTCCTATTATTTGAGAGAACGTTAAATTTAGCAATTCTTCTTCTTCTTCTTTTGTCCTTTCTTCGATTTCTTCTTCTTCTTCTTTTGCTCCTTCTTGTAACCATTTTTTAATTTGGGCAATACGGTCGGATGCTTCCTCTTCTTCTTTTTCTGTTATCATTCTATCACCTGCACTTTCCAATATTTCCAATAGTTCTTCATATTCTTCTTTTTCTTCTGCAATTTGAATTTCACTAGCTGCATCTCTTTCTTTCCGGTATTGATGATCATCTCTTCTTCTTTTTCTATGAGTTCTTCTTTTGGTGTATTTTTCTTCATTTCATCTTTTTTTCCTTGTATGTCTTATTTCAAATAGAATATAAATAAAAGCGCTTTATAAGAATATAAGAATAAATAAAAAGGGTTATATATATATATATATATATATATATATATGTATATAAGTTATGATTAGGAAAGGATTACACGTATCTTTTATTTGTATTCAACCTAAAATAAAAAAGAAATGCATCTCGTTACTTATAAATATAAACAGTATATATATATATATATATATATATATATATATATATATATATATATATATATATTCATCCTCACGGCATTGTCAAGGCTCTATATTTGTATTTTACATTTATTATTGCAACCGGGTGTTTCTGACTTCCGAATACGGTAGCCCGATCATCACCCTTGTTCTTCGCGCGCACAGTCATTCGAAGAACTGAAAACGTACTCTGTACACAAACAGTTTATGGTTGTGAACTCGGAAAGCCTGGTACTTCTGCTTGTCAAGGTCAAAAAGTGGGAGAAAAAAGGATGTGTAGAATGTAAAGAGGGTGCAACAGTGACTGATGCTTGTAAGGGAACATATTCATTTGTAGTTCGTGCACATTCCGCCTGTAGCGCTACTGTGGCACAACGTATATTGTAACTGTATAACTCTTGTACACCGCTAGTAGGTCTATTCGCGTTAGTGACGACCGAAACTATGTTGTCAGCTCTGACTGCGATAAGGCACTGCCGTGCTGCTTTTCCTTCTCTTTTTTTCCCCCTTTTCCATTTGTGAGACGCCAAACATGTTGTTTTTGCTTGTTGCACGCGCTGAACGTGTTTCGGCGAGCGAAGTATTTAAGAAGTTGACTACATATTCTTGTTTGCGATAGTTTTAAATTGGTTAACTGTTGAAAAATATACGAAAATAAAGCTGTACATGTTAAGGTATATTAGTCGAGGACGTAGCTACTGACAGTGTTGATTACAGATTTTCTCGAGGAAGAATTTAATTATAGTAGAGGTGAAAAGGAGACGTCCATTTAGACAGCCCCCCCTTATCAGACTCAATCAGAAATGGTCTCAATCGTTTGTACACAAATGTGCAGGCGAAATTTTCGTTTGTACACAATTAGGGGCGCCGTCAAAACGAAAACAAAGTGGGGGCTGTCTAAATAGTAGCCCCCCATCAACATGTCCTATTCAAGCACAAATTGTCGCAATTATTTGTACATCGTTTCTACAGAAATGTGAAGGCGAAATTTTCGTTTGTACACAATTAGGGGCGCCGTCAGAACGAAAACAAAGTGGGGGCTGTCTAAATGGTAGCCCCCCACCAATATGTCCTATTCAAGCACAAATTGTCGCAATCATTTGTACATCGTTTCTACAGAAATGTGAAGGCGAAATTTTCGTTTGTACACAATTAGGGGCGCCGTCAGAACGAAAACAAAGTGGGGGCTGTCTAAATGGTAGTCCCCCACCAACATGTCCTATTCAAGCACAAATTGTCGCAATCATTTGTACATCGTTTCTACAGAAATGTGAAGGCGAAAATTTTCTTTTACACAATTACGGGCGCCGCCAGAACGAAAACAAAGTGGGGCTGTCTAAGTGATACCCCACCATGTCCAATTCAATGACAAATTGTCGCAATCGTTCCTACATCGTTTCTACAGAAATGTGAAGGCTAAATTTTCGTTTGTACACAATTAGGGGCGCCGCCAGAACGGAAACAAAGTCGGGGATGCCTAAGTGGTAGCCCCTCCCACCATGTCCAGTTGAATCACAAATTGTCGCAATTGTTTGCACATCGTTTGAGCAGTAATGCGCAGGCGAAATTTTTTTTCTAAGCTATCAGATGCGTGGACAGAACGAAAAAAAAGGGGAGTTGTCTAAGTGCTAGCCCCACCATGTTCGATTGAACCACAAATTGTCGCGATCGTTTATACATAGTTTGTGCAGAAATGTGCAGGTAAAATTTTCGTTTGTATTAAATAATATACGGATGTGAGTATTTTTAATATCTGCGATCAACATTAACCGGTTTGAATAACGGTTGATGAGTTTGAAAATGGTTCCTATTGCACTAGTTGAAAAAAAATTCTTTTTCTCTGGCACACGGAAGAAAATGCCTGATTCTAATAGAACTTTTCACGTAGAATTCGAATCTGCAATCAATTTTTCTCCATCACCCTCAGTTTTCCCGTGACAGAGATGTTTTCGGAAAATTTCCCCTCAAATTTCTTTTCTTTTTCTTTTTTTCTTTTTTTAAAACCATTTTCATACTTGTAGCTTGGGTACCTTAGGTATATAAACGCACAAATTATATTGTATGTTAGCCTGATTTATACTTAGTAAGCCCTCTAAGTTTCATAAGAATAGCATTATTCTATCTAGAGAAATAAACATATATATATAAAAAATATGCTATGTGTACTGTTCATTTTACAATATTCATTAGTGCAGATAAAATCACATATAACTTCCACGAAAATTACAATATAAGCATGGTTTATATCTTATTGGATTTAAAATAAAACATATTTTCAATGATGTATACACCGTGTCACCATTTTATATCTACTTAATAAATAATACAAAAGAAGTGAGTGGTATCTTCTTAATAAATGGACACTTACTTACCTCAACTAATGTGTTTTAGTTGTCGACTTTCTTCTGTGTTTGGTTTCTGGAACATCTCTTTTAAGTGTCCAACAGTAATCAGCTAGCATTTTTGAACTACACTGTCACTGGTACCTCTTCTCCATGGAGGAAATGTCCTGATGAAAATGTTCCCCATACTCATCACTAACAGCACCAAGCTTTTCAGGAAAGAAATGCAGGTGGGAGTCTAGAAAGTGAACTTTAAGGGACATGTTGCAACCCATTTCATTGAATGATTGCCGGAAATCACTCACAATTTCACGGTAATTTGGGGCTTTCTTGTTTCCTAAAAAATTCTCTGTTAAACATTTAAATGGACACCAAGCTGCTTTCTCAACCAGAGTTAAGAGATCCTCAAATTTTAGGTCACGAATCAAACATCTTATTTGGGGGTCTACAAAAATCCCTAGCGTCACTAAGCGGAGGAAATTTTTCCTTGAGGTAACAAGATCCTGCATTACTTTTGTCCATTGCCCTAACAAAGTTTTTGAAGAGCCCCAACTTTATGTGAAGAGGAGGTAGAATTATCTAATCAGGGCTCACCAGTGAGGAATAAACAGCATTCTTCTGTCCAGGAGTTAATACATGCGTTGGCCATTCCTTCTTGATGTAATGTTCCGCTTTGTTCCTGCTGTCCCATTCGCAGAGGAAACAACAATATTTCGTATAACCAAGCTGCAAACCCATTAACAAAGAAATGACTTGTAAATCACAGCAAACGGTCCACTTGTATTTCTCATACTGAATTTTTTCTAACACTATTTCGATGTTTTCATAGGTTTCCTTCATATTAGTTGCATAAGCCAAAGGCACTGAAGGAAATTTGTTGCTATTGTGCAAAAGGACAGCCTTAAAACTAGTTTTGGATGAGTCAATAAGCAATCTCCACTCTGTACTTATATGTGCATGTCCAAGCCTATCCATCACAGCACAGACATTATTACAATACACTAAATCATTTTCTTGAGAATAGTAGTTTTGAAACTCTGTATGAAGGTTTCGAAAAATACACACTTTAGTGTCACGATGGAGCAGATTCCAGCCTTAAGTTTAGAATAAAGAAGTTCTGTCTGTGTATTGGAGAGTTTTAAATCCCGTATGAGGTCATTTAGTTCACCCGGAGTTATCAGATGGGAATCCAATGTAGATGTGCTTCCTACATAAGTAGGATCATCATCTTCATTTGGAACTTCAATAGTTGCCTCAAGTACGTAATCCTCATTTTCCGTAAGATGAGGAGGAGGTACCGGTACAGGTAATTCTGCACTGTGTGGAACTGGCCTAATTGCTGATGCAAATTAGGGTACTGTACTGTGTGGTTAGATTTACTGCTTATTTCTTTTATCTGTGTCATACAAAAGTAGCAGTCTGAAGAATGATCTTTTGGTTCCCTCCAGATCATCGGTACTGCGAAGTTCATGTTTCGTCCACCATTTGCCCACCCAGTCAGACGTTTCACGCAAGTACAACAAATGTAGTGAGGAACCCAGTTCTTATCCTGGTCTCCTACACAGCAACCAAAATATAAAACATCGACGTTGTGATTTAAATATCAGCTCCCCACATACATAACAGTAATTGTCCGGTTTATTTACACATTTCCTCGACATCTTGTATCCTGTAAGGTATCACACACATACATACACACACACACACACAGACACACACACACACACACAGGAATCTACACTCTATCAAATTCCCACAAAATCCCTCTAGACATTCCCTCATACAAAAATGGTGACATGGTGTACACATCATTGAAAATGTTTTATTGGAAGTCCAATGAGGTATAAACCGTGGTATATTGTAATTTTCGTGGAAATTATATGTGTTGAAGACCGACCCGACCCCACCCGTGACCCAAATTGACTGATCCGACCCGACAACCCGACCCGAGCTGACCCGATTGGCCCGACCCAAAGTGACCCGAGTGAACCAACCCGAGGTGACTTAACCCGACAACCGACCCGAGTGACTTGACCTTACAATCTAACCAGTTTGAGAGAACTAGAACTTTACAAAACTGCCACCAGAAAAAAAATGCTGACCAATTCTTATGCATAAACCATTGTTTCGGCTTTTTTTACTTGTAGTATAATTATCCTCCTCCTCCTCCTCAGTGTTCTCCCATTAATAAACAGGCCAGTTTCCGTGAACTAGGTAAGAAGCTTCCATTTTTGCGATTTCCCGCTAATATCTGCCTCGCAACCCAACATAAAGTACCACCCTCCTTATTACAATCTATCAATTCCAACCTTCTTACACACTCTCGCTTTCCTGATATCACCCCCTTTACTACATCCCTCAGAATGCAATCCCTTAGCAAGATCAAAACTTGTGATCCGTCCATTTTTCGCTTCCTTATATCGTCTAATATTGCTCTCGTCTCTTGCATTTTTTCAGCATTTCCTAATTCGTTTTCCTCTCTACCCTGCTAACCTTCTTTATTTTACTCCACATCCGAATTTTCAAGGTTAAAATTTAGGCAATCAAGTTCGAAAGTCAAAATAAAATTTGACTGAGTTCTGAAGACAAGTTCTGAAGGCTAAAAGAATAAAAGTTCTGAAGACAACATTATTTTCTAGTAAGGAACTTCTTTTAATATTTTTTGCTGTGTAACAAACAACAATTTCATCACGTTAACATTCCGATTTTTCTATTTAAAAACAACGTTGCTGTCTGATAGAATCATAAGGAACTAATTGCACTGAAATATCATTCTGTAGGGAATTACCTTTTATTTTTTCTTGATTAATTTATCTAGAAGATATTTGCAACGTTATATAAAATTAGCAATTATTGCGGAGAAAGTCAAATCACTACCCCAGCAATAATAATAATAACAATAATAATAATAATAATAATAATAATAATAATAGTAATAATAATAATAATATTTGAAGGTGACCAAGAAAGTTCTGTCTCTTTGTGGAGGTCTGTGTTCAATTTGCCTTCACACCGTGAGTTGAATGCGAATGGATATAAGGTGAAGGTCAGTTGTTGGACGAGACGAGACGAGACAGAATTTTCATGAAAGGGTACGAGATGAGACAGAGCTCTTTCAATAGAAACATATGCACTTTTCCAGACGAGACTACCTTCACGACACATTTTCGAAACGAGAATGCCCCAAACCAGGTCTCGTGAGCAACACTAGTAAGTATATCCAACATACTACTTGGTTGTGGCTGTTCAGATACACCGTGAACGTGCGTAAGGACTGAGTGAACATGGGGCCTTCACAGAGCGTCATAAGGGCTTGTTTGCTGTACGAGTTCAAATTGCTGCTCCGCGGGGCGGAAGATATGACAGACCTTTGGTGAGGGTGTCGTGACTACGCGGAGAGTGCAGTGGTATGACGGTTTAAGGACGGTGACGAAACACTCGAAGACGCACCACGTGCCGGAAGACAAACAGATGTTCAAAATAAAGATCTTCAGGCAGCAATTGAGGCGAAGACAGACATGTGAGGAACTGGTACTACATTTCAGTGTAAGTGGAGAAACCATTCGGCACCACCACCATCAACTTGGGAAGCACTGCAAGTTGGGTTTATAGGTCCTACATGATTTGACTTGGAGCCAGAAAGCAACGCGAGCAGACACCTGTGTTTCTTTGGTGTCTCGTCTGAGGAAGGAGCAATTTCTGGACAGGGTGTTGACATGTGATGGGAAGTGGGTCCTGTACGAAGCTCCACGGCGCCGTCATTGTTGGTTAGCATCCCATAAACCGGTTCAAAAACAGCCCAAGCCAGCACTACGCCAGAATAAGGTTCTCCTGTGCATTTTGTGGACTGCTCGAGGCATCGTCCATCGGGAACTGCTACCAGCTGGTCAGATCTTCAATGCAACTGTGTACTGTCACTGTGTACTGTCTGGATCCAGCAGTTCTGAATCGCAAAGGGGTCCTCTTGTTACAAGGCAACGCTAAGCCCCACGTGGCTAAAATGACCCAGTACATCATTCTACGCCTTGGATGGAAAACACTATTGGATCCGCCATACTCCACGGACATTGTACCGTCCGATTATCACCTGTTCCATTCCTTGGGCAATCACATTAGAGAACGCCAATTCAAATCGCTAGTAGAGGTTCAATATGCACTTGATACCTTCTTCACTTCACTTCCCACCAAGTTCGACTGCGATGGAATCCATGGCCTTCCACAACGTTTTCAGGTCGTCGAGGCTGATGGAGACGATTTTTGATATTCCAGGTACGTCTTAGGTTACATACCAATGTTCGAAGGTGTTGGTGAAAAGGCGGCGGAACTTTCTTGGGCACTCTTAAAGTTATAATAATAATAATAATAATAATAATAATAATCTTTATTTTAGTGCCGCGAACAGCTTTTGGCAAAAATACAGCACTTGGTATCAGAGTATGCAATGGAATGATGATACTACTAAAAATAAATAATAAGAAATAAAACAATAAAAAGAAGGGTTATAATAATAATAATAATAATAATAATAATAATAATAATAATAATAATAATAATAATAATAATAATAATAATAATAATGTGTCCTGCCCAAAGGCAGATGTTTGACCCGAAGGTCCATGGGTATTGATTCCAGCTCGTACCAAGTAAGTTTTCTGGTGAAAACCCCATGTGCATGGGTTCTCTCGGTGTTCTCCCATTTCCTCCCACTTTCTTCATTCAACCACTTCAATTATTTCTCATCATCACTGTCTCTCTTAGCGTTGGTGCATAACGTGGGACGTTAACTAGATATTTCCTTTCAATTTCACTTAATGTGACATTTAACTTGACATAGAAACGCAGAAAGGAAAAAAGTCAGTAGTAATATTAATTACAATACCAATTAGTTAATATAGGGTAAAATTAAAATTTTATTACTATTTCATCTTCAATTAGTCACATTTATCATTCATACACCAACTTCGAATTGAATTCTACAACAAAGCTCTTTATAGTATTCCGTATAGAAAATAAGTGAAGAATGTGACGACCCGACCCGAGTGACCCGACACGAGCTAACCCGACTGACCCGACCCGACAACCCGACCCGTAACCCGACCCGTTTGAGAGCACTATCAGAGGGGTACTATTTACAGTACAATTTATTTTGTATGGTTTAGCATACTTTAAGGCTACCATACTTTTTGAAAACAGAAAAAACGGGACGTCTTACAAATTAGTAGTAAATATTGCATTTTGTATTAATTTTATCTTTCGAATTTTACTACAGTATCGCACTAGTTATACAACTTAAAATAATGTATTAATATAGTCCATACTCAGTGGCGTATTTAGGGGGAGGGCTTCCGGGCTCAAGCCCCCCACCGAAATCTTACTTACTATAGTAAAGTATATGAAATATCTTGCAGAATTTTCATATTTTCAGGCAAAGCACCCCCGGAAGTTAGCAAAGCCCCTCCCGAAACAAAATCGTAAATACGCCACTGTCCATACTTAATCAACAGTGCTAAACATTATTATAGAAGCTAGAAGCTGTTATACAATATAAACGCAATCAGTGAACATACAATATTTAGGCAAAAATTATATTTTCAATATTATTACGCATACCACCTTTATATGCTCTACATGTCTATAAAGAAAAATATCCAGATTTATGAAGTTGTTTCAAAATTTCAATAGGCTGATTTATTTTTGTTAACCTAAAATTGCGAACTAAAAGAAAGCAATTTGCATAATTGTTTTTCTGAAGCAGAAAAAAATGTGTTTTCGGGGCTGGTCTGCAACGTCACAAGAATTTGTTGCCACCTCGGGGTATACATTCTTACTTTTAGTGATAAGAGTGCTACTTAGGAGGATTTAAACATTGCATGTTATATCCGGGGAAGCAGCGATTGCAATAATAATAAAGATTAGAATGAAATTGTTCCTATAGTATTGTCGGAATTAAAAGCAAAAGGAATAAGTCGATTTTATTATATTTTCAGAAATTTTGATATGTAATTAATAATAATAATAAAGAAAAAAACAGGACAAGAAGGAAAATTTCTGCACACCGGGACAAATTTTAAGAAACCGGGGCGTATGGTAGCCTTACATACTTATTTGCATGCGGAGTGTCAGTACGGAGCCACTACGTAGCAGAGTTGAAACAAAACCTCGTAAATAGGTTGCCAACTCAGGAAAACAAAATTACCGGCACACCCTCAAAATTCTCTGTACAAATGAGAAACTGAAGACTGTATTGATCGTTATTGTATTTACCAGCAATTGCCACTTGTTTAAAATTATCGAAACAGATGAATAATACTGGATATTAATCTTTATGTAACAATAGTTGATTCATAAAATGAAATTTACTCTTCACTTCAAACAAAGGAAATTGCTTTAAAAAGTCATTTTCTACTCTCAATAAATGAATAAAATTCTTTTACAATAAAATATAAGTGTTATCAAATTTGTTATATTAAATAAATAAAAAAAACTGCCATACATTAAAAAAATATCGATAATGTATAATACAACGAAAATTTGTGTTTGTAAAGGCACTGTTGAAAAATTTCGATGTTCAATGTTATATTCTGGATTGCAGATTCCAAAATACCGGTCAGAAGGGGTCTAATAAGAAGTTTGTACCGGTCACGGCCTTAATCAAAATCACAGCAAATACCGGCCAGTTAGCAACTCTACTCGTAAATCAGAATGCTGAATGCACCAAAATACTTCACCATGCATTCTATAGTTTCTGCAAAATGAATTTAATGAAGATGATCAAATAAAACAAAATACTGTGTTATAATTTTCCCTTTAACAGTCTACTTTGTGAATTCGTTATATCTTCCACTTATCAATTTCCTGTACGAGATGAGAATAACGGTTTCTGCGCAAGATAGAAAGAAAAAAAATAAATTTTTCTCATAAGGATTCAGTTCACGTAAGAAATAAAGAATAAGTTTAATAATAAGAGCCGAGGAGTGATAAACTAACTCAGCAATAATGATTGTAAGTATAAATATAAATATAAAAAAAAACAAAAAAACATTTAATTCCATCATCGTTAGGATGGATGCCATTAATTGTGTACAAACAAAAATTACGCATGCATATTTCTGTACAAACGATGTACAAACGATTACGAAAATTTGTGATTCAATTGGACATGTTGGTGGGAAGCTACCACTTAGAGAGCCCCCAGTTTGTTTTCGTTCTGGCGGCGCCCCTAATTGTGTACAAACGAAAATTTTGCCTGAACATTTCTGTAAAAACGACGTACAAACGATTGCGACAATTTGTGATTGAATTGGACATGGTCGGGGGCTACCACTTAGACAGCCCCACTTTGTTTTCGTTCTGGCGGCGCCCCTAATTGTGAACAAACAAACATTTCGCCTGCCCGTTTCTGTACAAACGAAGTACAAACGATTGCGATAATTTGTGATTGAATTGGACATGGTGGGGGGGCTACCACTTAGACAGCCCCCTTTCTTCTGTTCTGGCGGCACCCCTAATTGTGTACAAACGAAACTTTTGCCTGCACATTTCTGTACACACGAAGTAGAAACGATTGCGATAATTTGTGATTGAATAAAACATGTTGGTGGGGGGCTACCAGTTAGAGAGTCCCCCACTTTGTTTTCGTTCTAGCGGCGCCCCTAATTGTGTACGAACATACATTTTGCCTGCACATTTCTGTACAAATGAAGTACAAACGATTGTGACAATTTGTGATTCAATTGGACATGATGGGGTGGGCTACCACTTAGACAGCCCCTCACTTTGTTTTCGCCCTGGCGGCGCCCCTAAGTTTGTTCAAACAAACATTTCGCCTTCACATTTCTGTACAAACGATGCACAAACGAATGCGACAACTTGTGATTGAATTGGACATGGTGGGGGGCTACCACTTAGACAGCCCCCATTTTTTTCTGTTCTGGCGGCGCCCTTAATTATGTACAAACGAAAATTTCAGGTGCACATTTCTGTACAAACGAAGTACGAACGATTGCGATAATTTGTGATTGAATAGGAGATGCTCGGGGACTACCACTTAGACAGCCCCCAATTTTTTTGTTCTGGCGGCGCCCCTAATTGCGTGCGAACATACATTTCGCCTGCACATTTCTGTACAAATGAAGTACAAACAATTGCGACAATTTGTGATTCAATTGGACATGGTGGGAGGGGGGGCTACCACTTAGACAGCTCCCAATTTTTTCTGTTCTGGCGGCGCCCCTAATTATGTACAAACAAAAATTTCGCTTCACGTTTCTGTACAAACGAAGTACAAACAATTGCTATAATTTGTGATTGAATAGAACATGTTGGTGGGGGGCTACCATTGAGACAGCCCCACTTTGTTTTCGTTCTGGCGCCGCCCCTAAGTTTGTTCAAACAAACATTTCGCCTGCACATTTCTGTACAAACGATGCACAAACGAATGCGACATCTTGTGATTGAATTGGACATGGTGGGGGCTACCACTTAGACAGCCCCCAATCTTTTTTCGTTCTGGCGGCGCCCCTAATTGCGTGCGAACATACATTTCGCCTGCACATTTCTGTACAAACGAAGTACAAACAATTGCGACAATTTGTGATTAAATTGGACATGGTGGGGGGCTACCACTTAGACAGCCCCCATTTTTTTCTGTTCTGGCGGCGCCCCCAATTGTGTACAAACGAAAATTTCGCCTGCACATTTCTGCACAAACGAAGTACAAACGATTGCGATAATTAGTGATTGAATAGAACATGTTGGTGGGGGGGCTACCAGTTAAACAGCCCCAATTTGTATTCGTTCTGGCGGCGCCCCTAATAGTGTACAAACGAAAGTTTGGCCTGTACATTTCTGTACAAACAATGTACAAACGATTGCGGCAATTTGTGATTCAATTGGACATGGTAGGGGCTACCATTTAGGGGAACTCCCTCGAGAGGAATCACTCTACTTATTTATTGCAAAAAGCAGAATTTAAAAATTCGCATTCGTCCAAAGTTATCGTGTGAAGTAACAGCCGTTTGTATGTACGTACTAATATTGATAAGTTCCACTACGCGATCCCAATTAATAGTTCATATACCCGCGCCACACACACACACTAGCATTTGTACACACGAAAGTATACCTGGTAGTATCCACACGCTTACGCCGGAACTAGAAACAAACAAACAAACACACACACACACACACACAGGGAGAGAGAAAGAGAGAGAGAGAATATCTTGTTGTACCTTTATACTGAATGCACCATTACTCACAAAATCAGTTAAAAAAGAAAAAAGAAAAAAAGTTGTAAATGAAACTTTCAAAGATTGGTACCACTGCTGCGTGTCACACATGAGATTGTTCCATAATGATTGATTCGTAATATGATGTATATGGGTTTCTTAATGGTAGTATAGCAAAATGCCTTCAAATTGACCACTAAATAAAAAGTGAAATTTATTTCTCAAATTTTGTAAAATCGAAGTCGGTGGGCATTATGGGAACAGTCTACAATAACAATATATGCAAATAAATATTAATATACTTCACGTTTTCCAGTGGGTGTAAGAAAGCTTCGAATAGTATTTGTTGCCACAAGCATTAGCTGATGTAAATATATATATATATATATATATATATATATATATATATATATATATATATATATATATATATATATATATATATATATATATTTCAATTCGTTATATGGAAGAAGTGGAAATTTCAAGGGAAAAAATAGCATACCTTTTAAGTAGTTAAAATGAATTGTAATTTTCTTTCGTATTCCACGGGTGTGAAACAAATGTATGTTCACAGTTTGCTTCAAGTGTATTGTCTAATGTATAAAGGTTCTGTACGTGAATTTTATACTTATTCTTTCAGAGTTTCAGCGACCACGAAAAATATGTATTTGACACTAATATCGTCCGTTTTACAACGTAAAAAGCCTATCTTTAGGACGTTAAACTAGAATATCTCTCTCTCTCTCTCTCTCTCTCTCTCTCTCTCTCTCTCTCTCTCTTAACATGGTATGATGTCTGAATGATTACGAAAGCTATCACTTAACTCAGTATGATATTTTTATTCCGTAGCGTTTACGAAAACTCAGTTCCAAGAGCCGTCCAACCCCCCTTAGATGATGTGTTATTGAGTTCAGAGTATCATCCTTGAACACACCGACCCCAAAAACTATGTATTTGACACTAATATCGTTCATTTTAAATTATTTTTACGTGTCTCGATATCAACCCTGGAGACCCTAAAACTTCAACCCCCATAGATTATGTGTTATTGAGTTCAGAGTACCATCATTGAACACAGCGACCACGAAAACTATGTATTTGACACTAATATCGTTCATTTTAAATTATTTTTACGTGTCTCGATATCAACCCTGAAGACCCCCTAACTTCAACCTCCTTAGATTATGTTATTGAGTTTAGAGTATCATCATTGAACACAGCGACCCCGAAAACTATGTATTTGACACTAATATCGTTCATTTTAAATTATTTTTACGTGTCTCAATATCAACCCCGGAGACCCCCAACTTCAACCCACCTTAGATGGTATACTAATGAATTCCGAGTATCATCATTGAACACAGAGGCCCTAAAAACTATGTATTTGACACTAATACCGTTCACTTTAAATTATTTTTACGTGTCTTGATACCAACCCTGGAGATCCCCAACTTCAACCCCCTTAGATGATGTGTTATTCAGTTCAGAGTATCACCATTGAACACATAGGCCCCAAAAACTATGTATTTGACACTAATATCGTTCATTTTAAATTATTTTTACGTGTCTCGATATCAACCCCGGAGACCCCCAACTTGAACCCCCTTAGATGGTATACTAACGAATTCAGAGTATCATCATTGAACACAGAGGCCCCGAGAACTATGTATTTGACACTAATATCGTTCCTTTCAATTATTTTTACGTGTCTCGATATCAACCCTGGAGACCCCCAACTTCAACACCCTTAGATGATGTGTTATTGAGTTCAGAGTATCATCATTGAACACAGCGACCCCGAAAACTATGTATTTGACACTAATATCTTTCATTTTAAAATTTTTTTACCTGTCTCGATATCAACCCTGCAGACCCCCTAACTTCAACTCCCTTAGATGATGTGTTATTGAGTTCAGAGTATCATCATTGAAGACAGCGACCCCGAAAACTATGTATTTGACACTAATATCGTTCATTTTAAATTATTTTTACATGTCTCGATATCAACCCTGGAGACCCCCCAACTTCAACCCCCTTAGATGATGTGTTATTCAGTTCAGAGTATCACCATTGAACACAGCGACCCCGAAAACTATGTATTTGACACTAATATGGTTCATTTTAAATTATTTTTACGTGTCTCGATATCAACCCCGGAGACCCGCAACTTCAACCTCCCCCTTAGATGGTATACTAATGAATTCAGAGTATCAGCATTGAACACAGAGGCCCCAAAAACTATGTATTTGACACTAATATAGTTCATTTTAAATTATTTTTACGTGTCTTGGTACCAACCCTGGAGATCCCCAACTTCAACCCCCTTAGATGGTATACTAATTCAGAGTATCGTCATTGAACACAGAGGCCCTGAAAACTATGTATTTGAGAGTAATATCGTTCATTTTAAGTTATTTTTACATGTCTCGATATCAACCCTGCAGACCCCCTAACTTCAACTCCCTTAGATGATGTGTTATTGAGTTCAGAGTATCATCATTGAAGACAGCGACCCCGAAAACTATGTATTTGACACTAATATCGTTCATTTTAAATTATTTTTACATGTCTCGATATCAACCCTGGAGACCCCCAACTTCAACCCCCTTAGATGATGTGTTATTCAGTTCAGAGTATCACCATTGAACACAGCGACCCCGAAAACTATGTATTTGACACTAATATCGTTCATTTTAAATTATTTTTACGTGTCTCGATATCAACCCCGGAGACCCCCTAACTTCAACCTCCTTAGATTATGTTATTGAGTTCAGAGTATCATCATTGAACACAGCGACCCCGAAAATTATGTATTTGGCACTAATATCGTTCATTTTAAATTATTTTTACGTGTCTCGATATCAACCCTGGAGACCCCCCAACTTCAACCCCCTTAGATGATGTTATTGAGTTCAGAGTATCATCATTGAACACAGCGACCCCAGCAGAGGTCCTTGCTGGCTCAGTGGTAAAGGGTTCAACTATGGTGCATGGGGGTCCCAGGTTCAAAATCCTGTTTCAGCCAAGTGAACTTTATTGTGGACAAACGTCGTGTACGTAGATTTCCTCGGAGTTCTCCCATTTCCTTCCACTTTCTTCATTCCAACATTTCATTCATTTCTCATCATTACCGTTTTCATTAACCTAGCAGACATGGATGTGGGACGTAAAACTCAAAAGTTTCAAACCATGGAACGTAAAATTCAAAGATTTCCCATTAGCCTATCTTGCATAATTGTGGGACGTAAATCTCAAAGATTTCATTTCATTGTTCACGCCTAGCCTAGCTGGCATAATCGTGGGATGTAAAACTCAAAGATTTCATTGTTCGCGTCTTTAATGTTTGCTGGCCCCGAGAACATACTACAGACAGATAAACAAACAGACAGGAGGGCATGATATTATCAAAATTAAAACACCAGACATTTCTTACGTCAGCTAATAACTAATTGCAATGCGAGTCAGAAAACATTCAAGAATTCCATCTTACCATCTTCTCAGAAATCAACGTATAGCGAACAGAAGCATCATACATCATACAAACTCGCTTATATGTATGTGTTTTTACGTTAGAATTTCATCTCTATCGAACACGGAAACGCAAAGTAAATACACTGTCTGAAGTTCATTTATAGTTAAATGAAGACCTAACATATTGTTTTATTCTTTCAGGAAAAATCATAGACCGTAATATTTTTAATAATATATTTTTTTACTTACCTATTTTAATAAAATCGTCTGATGATAACACTTATTCACAGCTCTAGTCATCCAACGGATCAACCACGCACAAAGACACACACTCACTATTACAAATATGAAGTGAAAGTTTTTACGCAGAAGAGGATCCACACACACGTTTACTCTTCTAACTCTGAATCACAAATGTTCTCTGTATACAAACACACACACACACACACACACACACACACACACGCGTGCGGGTGTTTGCCTTACAGAAACATGTCATATCGAGTTCGATCATGCCTACCATAATCGAAAACATATCTCGTTACGATTTCAATACATAAGATAATATCTTTCACATCAAGACTTGGGAAAGTCATGTTTCATTTTGTTTATACAGGTATCTATATTGGACTGTATTTGAATTCTAAATTTCGTTGACGTATTTTTTTTTATTTTTTTTTGCTATGGGAATATGTTATATTGCAATTTCTCATCACGGCTTTAACATAAGCAGCAAATTCATTTGGCATAATCTGATCTTTAATTTCTCTACATAAGTGATTTTAATTACTTGTCATAACAGACATCATGTGAATATCCATAAAACACATTTCACATCCTACGTTTTTAAAACAATATGATATGCTATGAGAAGCTTCCGCGATTAGAATATGCTCAATCAATGGAATCCATTCGCAGGAAGTCTGGGGGAGGAGTGTATGGGTATGTGTTTCGTTATGAGACTCATATATTGTTTCTTATCCCATGTTTTTAAAAAAAATCGTGAAATACAATATTTACCTGAGGTAAGCAACCAAGTCCAATTTCGTACAATCTGCTGAGAAGCTTTGATCATTTGAATATCACGTCTTCGGTTCACAACCTACAGGCACTTCGTGTGAATAGGACCAAGGGGCTAAGCAACCAGGGTTGAAAAAAAACATGTTTTTTTTAAAAAAATCATAAAAAACGTTTTTTATGTTTAAAACATGTTTTTTTTTGTTTAAAACGTTTTTAACGTTTAAAACAAAGTACTTTGTTTTAAACAAGAAAAAAACATGTTTAAAACGTTTATTTTGTTTAAAACAATAATCTACATAAGCATATATATTACATTTTTACACTCTTAGGTACTGCTTGCCATCTATAGGGCAAGCAGGGAGCAGGGAGGGAACAAAGTTAGCCAATTTTTGGAGTTTCAGTTTTTTGACGTAAATTACGTTTATTTTTACAACAAACATCAATAGCTCAGTCCTTAATTAAGCTAGAAAGGTGATTTGGTACCAAAGTATTTTTGAGAGATAATGCTTTCCGTCACTTGCATTTTATGTATATACGGGGTACGTATGTACGGCCGAGAGAGGGAGGATGATTTTTTTTTTCATCAATTTTTTTTTCATCAGGTTTTGGCGGGTATTCTTCCCCTCTGTGTGGTACATCCATAAAAATTGGTATGTGAAGCAATGAAGTAGTCCCCTACATGATAGTAACCTGTATGTGTACTTGTTGTTTATAGAGGAAGAGGGGGTCAAATTTGGTTAATTTACATTTATTTTCGGGACGGTCCCGTATAACACAAGATATATTTCACTGAAGTGGTCTAGAAGCATAATTCTTGTTCGTATACATGATGTGTGCAGCAAAAATGATTTGCATATGGACGTGGTACTATAGTGGGGGAGGGGAGAGAATGTCTAATTCAATGAATGTTTTTCTGCGCATATTTTTTTAAAAAATATTTCCTACATAAAACGAATTCATTACGCAATGGCAGCAATGGCTACCATTTCTTATATTATTGTCACAAGTATGTGGCCTACACATTAGCATCATTTTGTCAGCGCAGGTAACTGCAAGGGTTGCCAGGGCCCCGCAAAGTCAATATTTTCATATTTTTAATGATTTTTTATGTCTGTTCTTTTTCTACGAATACGGCGGGAATTTGACGCATATTATCTCGTTGGAAGTTGTGGTCTATAAGCTTTTCAATGGTGTATATCTCATGAAATGTTCAAATACTTCACTTGAACTTCTGTTGGTTTAGTTATAAGCACACTGATGTGCAGAATTTCGTTCAGTAATTGCTGTTATAATAAGAATATAACTCTGCTTGTAATTTACTCCATGCACAAACTCTGCGGAGGATGGGTTGTTTGTTAGAAAATTAAATTAGCTTATTCAATCTGATATTTTAGTTGTTTTAAACATGTCCAACCAGCATCGAAAAAAAAACACGTTTAAAACAATTTGTTTAAAACGTTTAAAACAAACTGAATAAAACAACAACCCTCGTTTTAAACATGTTTTAAACACTTGTTTTAAACATTTTGTTTTAAACATATCAACCCTGTAAGCAACACGATTTTGCATGGGTATGTGTTTCGTTATGAGACTCATATATTGTTTCTAATCCCACGTTTTTAAAAAAAATCATGAAATATAATATTCACCTTAGGCTCATTCCATGTCAAATAAACCAATGCCATTTGCCCCTATGTCATGGATTTTCTTCATATTTTTTCTTTGGGTAGATACCCATGAGAAATGACCACAGGAATATTTGCAGAGTTTTATCTCCTAAACGAACCTCAGGAAAAATAAATGAGAATCTGGCATTTTCCGAGACTTCTGCCGCGGAAAAATCGACATGTAATGTTAAAAATTCTGTAACTCCCTTATTTTTCGGTCAATTGAAGTGTTTCTGGTGTCAAATTAAAGCTAATAGTCTCTACTGTTCAGAACTACTATTGAATCAGAAAAAGTGGTTCATAGAAAACAGATAGAAACGCTGAAACACAATTTGTATGATTTATATGTGATTTTTGTAAAACAATATCTGCTAAATCACTGAAAACACAACCGCCATATTTTTACCGCAGATTCACCTAAATATGTATGTTCAATGGTGCAAAAATGGAAAGGGTGTTTTTTGTGGTTTGTCAGTACGAAATTATAATGCAGGGACACGACTTATGGCACGTTATTAACATCGTTGAATATTGTACAACAATTCACTGGCACACTGTTGGTTTTTTATATTCACAGAGATATACAATTAATATCTGGGTAAAATGTAGGAGTTACAACAACATATTAGTTACACATATACAGGCAGATACAACTACAAATAAATACCTCAATAAATTAAAGTTTAAAACGTTCCCTTCTTTTGCATCAGCTGGTAAGTTGAAGTATGAATGGTCTCAGCAACTGATGTTTGAACACTCTCTTCAATGAAGTAGTTTCTTCCTGAAAGTGTTTTCAAGCTTGGCACTGGAACCTCTTTGATAATATTTTCAAATGGCACTCAACAATAGTCTTCTGTTTCTAACTAACTAACTCTATGGCCTATGGAACCCGGAGGTTCAATGCCGCGTTCACAAAAGCTCTCCACTGACTTCTATCCTTAGCTAACTGCATTCAGTTTCTACTTTCTATTCCAATCTCTGCGAGATCCATCTTAATATTGTCCTCCCATCTGTGCCTAGGTCTTCCTAATGGTCGTTTTCCGATTGGTCTTCCAGTCAAGACTTTGAAAGCATTTCTACTTTCTTCCATTCTAGCTACATGACTCGTCCACCTAAGCCTCCTAGACTTGACGACCCTAACAATGTTGGGTAGACCATACAAATTATGTAGTCTTCTGTTTCTGGCCAAAAAAATGTATTCGAAGGTCCAGACGGGTGCATAAATTGAACTTTTGCATCCCTCTCAGAGTAGGAGATTTCAATGACTTTTCCTATTTACCACTTCCTTTCATACTGAATAGCGTAAAACTTCTCTTGTGACACTTTGATGAAAGTATCCCTTTCCTTGCATCCAAGTATAGCTTGAAATGATGTCTTTGATGATGATGTTTTCTTCACAAGGAGGGTTGATCCATGCAGAGGCTGGAAGAAATTATTTTCTCTTGTTCCTGGTACTGTGTTGGCAGTTTCAAAACGTTTTTCCAAAAACTGTGTGCTTTCTTCTATTTCTTTTTTATCAACATAGAATGATGTTATTCCTTTTACATTTTCGGCAGCAAATTTGTACACATCTTCTGCACTTAAAATGTGACCATCTGTAGTTCTATGGAGACTTGCTCTAGTAACAAGTCTCTTCATGGTACCACCTATTACATCACATGCATTTTTCCCATGGCTTGTGGCAAAAAAAAATTCCACTCAGACGTTAAGCCACGGTCTTGATGATAGTGACAAAGGTTAATAAAGTTTTTATAGTTCTTGTACTGTGCCCCGGATCCGTCACTAAAGTAAATTGCATGTGTGAGGTTCGGATTTTCAGTTAATATGTACTGTATGAATTTCTTCTGAAATGTAAAAAAACGTGCAGATATCATGTTTTAGACAGTTACTAATGCCACACATTGACAATGAGGTAAGTTTCGTATCTTTCTTCGTATAAACAACAACAGGGTGTATTGTAACTTGGATATTGTGCCAATAGAAGCCTTGAGTAGCATCTTGCACAATGCAGGTGTAATTTTCACTGAAATCTACCAATATAAGACATTCATTAATTGCTAATTTGGTTTTCACTTCTTTCAGGGAAGCACTCTGAGACTTGGCAATGAAATGATGTTTTGTCAAAGTGTCCAGTTTACTAACTAGAGTATTGATGAATTCATCAACAGATTTAACTAATGTTTCAAGCATAGAACGATCTGTTTGGAGCTCGAAATTTGTTTTATAGATTTTGGTAGTGAACAAAAGTAAAATTTCAAAATGGCGGCCAGATTTTCAAAATGGTGGCCATCCACGCTATAGGGCGCAGTTTTCGGGTTTTTGACTTGAAATTTTATGAATAGAAGCATGACACATATACAATTTACTGTGCGTAATATTAAAGTGGAGCAATGTCAACTTTCAAAATGACGGTCGATTTTTAAAATGGCGGCCATCTACACTCCAGGACGTATTTTTCAGTATTTTGACTTGAAATTTTGAGAATAGAAGCAAAAGACATATAAAATTTAGTGTATCTAACAATCAAGTTATCCAACGTACAGTTTCAAAATGGCGGCCATCCACTCTATACGGCGCAATTTTCGAAATTTACGTGAGGCACCTGGTCATTAGACCCACTAGTAATAGTAATGTGGATATGTGTGATGGGGAGTGAGTGAGCGAGAATGTTGGAATTGACTTCATTCAATATTTATGATATCCTTCCGTATTCATAAAATAATATTTCAATATATTGATTTTTGCACATTAGGCGTTCATCTCAACCAAGCCAAATGTAAGAAATGTAGTAAACATTCCAACAAAATGCAACATTTCTATAGTTAATAACATGTTAATGTTAAATGTTAATAACGTGCCATAAGTCGTGTCCCTGCATTATAATTTCTTACTGACAAACCACAAAAAACACCCTTTTCATTTTTCCACTATTGAACATACATATTTAGGTGAATCTGAGGCAAAAATGTGGCGGTTGTGTTTTCAGTGATTTAACAGATATGATTTTCTACAAAAATCACAAATAAATCATACAAATTGTGTTTCAGAGTTCGTGTTTGTTTTCTATGAAAAACGTTTTCTGATTCAACAGTAGTTCTGAACAGTAGAGACTATTAGCTTTAATTTGACACCAGAAACACTTCAGTTGACGAAAAATAAGGGAGTTACAGAATTTTTAACATTACATGTCGATTTTTCCGCGGCAGAAGTCTCGGAAAATGCCAGATTTTCATTAATTTTTCCTGAGGTCCGTTTAGGAGATAAAAATCTGCAAATATTCCTGTGGTCATTTCTCATAGGTATCTACCCACAGACAAAATATGAAGAAAATCCATGATGTAAGGGCAACCATAAATCTGATATTGGTTCATTTGACATGGAATGAGCTCTTAGCAACTAAGACCAATTTCATACAATCTGCTGAGAAGCTTCGATCATTTAAATATCATGCCTTCAGTTCATAACATACAGGCATTTCGTGAGAATAGGACCAAGGAGCTAAATCGCTTATGCTCTTTGGCTTTCCAGGAGGAGCAGGGGGTGGCGGGGGGTTCAAATAACTAAACAATATAAGATGAGAAGACGAAAAAAGGCATGTTTTATCTTGTTTTTTACATCTGGTAGGCGTCCAAGAGTATACTTCCTTATTCAAGCATAGCAACATACTGGTTTAGGCCAGTTTAGGGACAAAATTAGGCCAAAATTTTCCCACGGGGATGAACCCCCTCTATTCTACTGTGATGCGTGGTCAGCACCTGACCCCTTTACTAAATCATTGACTGCTAAGTTACTAGTGTGATTCGATTTAAAATTTTGGTCACCCTTTTCAAAAATACATGCAGAATATTGATTGCCATGGTCCGACAAAACAACTTGACGTTTACGACTATTTGTCTGAGCATTGGTGTGACTGTGACATTTATTTTTCAAAGAAAGTTTAAGAACAAAATTGGAAAATTTAGAAAAACAATACAACATACATTTGATTCTTTTTAATTTTCGTCTGACTTTATGTACTTTCGTTTTATGTTGCCGGCGCCTTTTCCTAAAACGAACTTGCAAATTATGTTTCTTTACAATGTGACGAACATTTCGTAACCTACTAAAATTTTCTTGACACGTTTTTAATTTATTTCCCCACGTTACTGAGTTATTATTACTATCATATGGTCTACCTCGCATAAAACCGTTTTTACTATCTTCTAAATTGACAATTTGAGTACGAGTGACTACGCAGAAACTAACGCATCTCATTTGCTTTACCTGTAATTCTTTAACTTTCAACTCACAGCTTAAAAAACTACTCTTCTCTTGACGGATCTCTACAACCGTGACAGATACAAAAAATAAACAAGTTTTGTAAAATGGAAAACATTCTAATTTACTGGTTAGCAAGGTGCCAGGGAAGCAATTTTGCTTTAACAAACATAATGCACTACAAGGATGCGTGAATGGGTTACTGTTGCCTTCAATTTCAACGAAATTTATTACCACTTTTGTAAACCTTTCCTTAGTGGAGCACGCATTGCACCCAAGAATGGTTTTCTTCCTTTACAAAACAAACAATAGCGCGAACAGCTGGCTGCTGACTCACACGAGCAGCTGCGGTAGACGTGACCAGCTCGATGGTTGAGGGTAGCGATCGAGAAACATTTTTTAACAGCTGGGTTGCGCCCGTTACTTTTTTCTTTTACTGCTACACTCCTTTCTATAATAACACTATTCGAGAGAGAGTGAGCAAATTCCTTGGCCTTGTTTAACTCGATATTAACGTGACTGACAACAGGAATTATTTCTTTCCCTGACATTTAATTCACAGATATTCTTTCAAACTGTTCAAATTTATCGTCAAGAAATTCAATGCTGGCTTGATTTAAAACAGCTCATGGCAAAGGACTAACACATGGCAAAATAGTACAACTTTCAACACATTCATTCTTCACTGTTCGTGCGTATAATTTTTGAGCCACGGGGACAATGTCCCACAAAATACCTTCCAACTCCGGTCTAACAAATTCTAAATTATTTTAGCACATCTTATTTCCAATGGTATGTTTTCCTTTTACAATTCTCGCGATTTTGAATATTTTCTAAATTACTAACTTTTACAGAAGGATGCGCAAATGTTGCAATTTCAGGAGAATCAGAAAACCTAACCCGGTTTGGTGATACGGTTTTACAACTTCCCTTCCGGTCATCACTGGAATTCTTATTACAATTAACATTGTGATATTTTAAATGCCTTTTGTATATTCTTTCAGCTAACCTATTTTTGCAGTGCGTACCATGTCTGAATTTTCGTAGTGGACTTTCAACTTACATTTAATGTCTAACAAAGAAACACATTCTAATTCAAAAACACATTCATTTTTGACTTTTCGAAAGAGATCAGCTTTACGCAATTCACGTACTTTACCAAGAATTTTATCTTCAAATTCAGCCCTATATTCTATGTTCCTTTCTAAAAGAAATTTTGCAATTCCTGCTTAGCTCTTCTACGATTTCACATTTTGCCTGATCTACTTTAAAGTAGGGATGGCCATATCCGGATAATTTTTTATTCGGATATCGGATAGAAACTTATCCGGATTTGCAATATCCGGATGACGGATAACAAAACGGATAACGGATAACGGATAATATCCGGATAGCGGATACCGGATAATATCCGAATAACGGATAATATCCGGATAACGGATAATATCCGGATAACGGATGACGGATAATATCCGGATAACGGATAATATCCGAATAACGGATGACGGATAATATCCGGATGACGGATAATATCCGGATAACGGATGACGGATAATATCCGGATAACGGATAATATCCGGATAACGGATGACGGATAATATCCGGATAACGGATGACGGATAATATCCGGATAACGGATAATATTCGGATAACGGATATATCCGGATGACGGATAATATCCGAATAACGGATATATCCGGATGACGGATAATATCCGAATAACGGATATATCCGGATGACGGATAATATCCGGATATCGATATATCCGGATGACGGATAATATCCGGATATCGATATATCCGGATGGCGGATAATATCCGGATAATGGATTTATCCGGATGATGGATAAAATTCAAATAACGGATAATATCCGGGTAGTAGAACATTCGGATAGCGGATAATATACGGATGAAGGATAAAGGATAATATCCGGATAACGTATATGGTTTTAAAAAGATGATATGGGAGAGGGACATATCAGTCTATTCTGCTCATGGAGGTATTAAAACCTTCGGGCAGTGAGTTTTACCTTTGAAGGCATTGCTTCTTAAAATGTTTCCTAGTAACTTCTAGTTTTCTTATGTTGTTGTTGTTGTGGCACGGTGGCTCAGTGGCAGAGCGCTTCCTCTGGTGCGTGGGGTCCTCATTGTTTCGATCCCCGGCCAAGTAAGTTTGTGGTGGATAAGATCGTGTCCGTGGGTTTTCTCAGGGTACTCCCGTTTTGTCCCACTTTTCATTCCACGAGTTCTTCTATTATCATTCACTTGCTCTAATCATCTCCCTTAGCCTAACGAGCATAATTGTGCGACGTTAAACTCAAAGATTTTATTTATTTTTTCTTATGTTGTTCTGAGATTTTGACAAAGAAGATGGGAAAGTATCCTGCATCTGGTATGTTCCGCACGAGTAGACTATATATAGTTTTATTTTAAGTAAACTTTTAAAACTTCCAACTCAATCAACATTTGTGTGTGGCCGTTTAACCCCGGAAACCTTATCCAAGTGTTACGAAATTTCGAATCTTTCTTCAACTTTCCGTAACAACCCCATTTTTGGGTCTACATTTCCCAGTCAAGAATTTTAATATCAGTAAAGCCAATTCCACTCCAGAATAAAATATGTAAAAATTATTCGATTTTGATTTTTGATAAAACATTGTATCACGTATTTTAAGGCGTCAACATAATTCCCATCAGTTTATTGCAAAGACAAAAAAGGTCCAAAGTAGGTAATATCCCCTCAAATTTGGAAGCTTCCTCATTTAAATAATATGATAAAAATTTCTAATAATTCTCACCGAATTGTTCTAATTATGATAAATGATAAAGGATTCTGTTCTGATGCAGCATGCCGCATATTTTCTTTAATGCTTATCAGTCATCCCACTATTTGAGGTTAAAGTCTCTCAAAAATATAAGAGTAAACTCCCAAATTAAAATTAAAATATGTTTCACGATAATTTTCATTTAAAAAAGAATACAATTCCACTTTGAAGAAATATGGAACATATAGGCGCTACTATTTCTTTTAACATCCTGAGACCTGACCA